>NC_052054.1:128366078-128718578 GCF_903992535.2 Arvicola amphibius | reverse complement strand
AACATGCAAGAAGTGAGCCACTTTCTGCAGTGTGTTACCAAGGGACCTTGCAGACGCCATCTTCCCTTTCTCTAACTCAGTGTTTCTTTTTCTTTCAGAACCCATCTCAGCTTTTGCAGGTGAGGATTTTAAAGGTAAAAAAAAAATGCTCGTTTTGCATGGCTTTTTCTCTTTCCACGTGATGTGAATTTGGTGAAGGGAGCAATGCCCAGTTTGACAAAGCTTGCAGGAGAAAAAGGATGCTCCACTTTCTCACCACTAGGTGGCGCCAGCGACACCCATAGTTACTGGGGGATTGAGATTGTCAATGTCTCTCACTTAATTAAAGTTTAGAAACCTATAATAGAGACAAATAGGTTACAGATAAACCTTTGAGCCTTGCATTGTCCAACCAGGAGCAATAAGGTTGAAAATTCAGGAGTGGTGAGAAAGGAGAGGCTGTGGGAAGATCAGCACCCCCCCCCCACACACACACCACACACACACAACCACACCATGTGAGGGAAAAAATATCCATAGTAAATTAAAAATGAAACAAAGTGTCAATGCTTGGTTTTAGGCTGAAGATGGTGCTTTTCCTGCTCCAGGGAAGCAAGGCCGAGGTGCCAGTTATCCCCCAGTGAGGTGTGGAGGCAGGCATTCTAGGGAGGGCAGCTCTGATGGTAGGGAGTGTTGCTGGATTCAGAAGCTAGGAATAGAAACAAGGGAGTGTCTTCCCTGACTAGAGGCAGCAGAGCCCTTGCATTAGAAGGCTGGGAGCAGAAAGGGGCATTTTCTTCCTAAGAAAGCAAGTGGAGAACAAAGCAGAGCAGAGGGAGATTGGGATGCTTGTCTCATCCTAGGAAAGAAGAAAGGACTGCCCTCCCAGAGCAAAGGTTCTGCTTGTGCTGCTCAGATGCAGCCGGTTTACTCTCTCTCTCTCTCTCCATCCTGGCTGCTAATGCGGCCACCTACGTTTCCACCCAGGTTTCCAATACTGAGCACTCTGTGGTGCTGCAAAGGCTAAGTGCCCCCCTGCAGCCAGTCGACTGCAGCATGTTCACAGACCCTCACCTGATGTGGTGTCTCTGGGGCCTGCTTGGTGCCAGCCATGTGAGGGCTGTCATGCCCTGTTTGTGCTGGCTAGACATACCCTTCTAGGTGACAGCATTTTAGAGATAAGTGTCACCACTTCATACCCCACGTCTCCACTTGCTATCCTCGCTCCCATTAATCTGTCCAGCTCCCGACTAGAAAGAGATTAATTCTTGACTTGACACCTAGACAGTCTTGCTGAATACAAGTCATCTTGCCTAATTTGCCATTTGTCCCTAGCTCTAGGACGGGCAGCGCGGGGGAAGTAGTAGAACAGAGGGCCAGTATATGTTTTCTTTCTTACCCTCTCTGCCCGTTCCCCGCATTTGAAAGTATTGAATATCCTTGTGCACCTCTTACTGCTCTCTGGGGACAGGGCTGCAAATGCAAGGCACTGTAAGGAAAACCGAGGTCCAGACTGAACAGCTTGGATCACAGTTGGGTTCTAACCTTCAGCATGCAGGGTAATTTTTGTGCTGGGGAAGGGAAGCCCATTCCTGACTCTCAGTGGCTTGTTGAGCCTCAAAGCTCTCAGAAAGGCCAGTTCAAGACTGGTCAATAACTGCCTAACAGCTGTGCACGTACCCTGTCTGGTCATGACTGACAAGTAGAGTGGCTGAGGGCTTCACTTCTGTAAGAGAATAAACAAACCAAGCACATGCACTTTCCTTGAAGTCATGTGCAAGCACAAGACTGCACACCCTAGGCCTGTTCGCCTGCACAAAGATATATAAATAAAGTCTCGTTTGAGTGGCAAATGTGCACTTAGGCTAAATAAACACAGGGCTCAGTGGCTTGAAGGTAAGACTTTCCAGTAGCTTATGATACTTTGGGGCTGTGCAGACAGGTCTCAAGTTACAAGTGTTGACAATGGCAAAGAGGCCACCAAGTCTTAGTGGGTCGAGACTTGGCTTAAGAACATAGAGTCGAGAACAGAATGGGACTTGGAAGTTCCAACCACATTGACATGTTCCTTGATGCTCCTGGATGTGATGAACCTGGAACCAGGCGTTAGGACCTTCCCTCAGGCCTCTGTCTTTACTCAAATAAATGCCTCTCCATTTGGAAGACATGCCTTTTGTTCTCTTCCTGAGCAGGAAAGTAGGGGCCTCTTGCTTAAGACTGAAAATCAGTCATTTTTCTCAAAGCAGAAAAGCAGAATGAAATGGGATTTGGGCAAGCAAAGTGCAGAGAGGTGATGTGGGAACACTGCTTACAGCTGCCATTCGCATTGCTTCTGGGCCTGTAGAATTAGGCTGTTTTCTTTTCCATTATAAACTAACCATGCAGCAGAAGTAATCCCATTCATTCAGGGAGATCAGCATGCTCTTGGTGGATCTTTAGGGAAGTGCAATAAAAAGTGGTCTTTGGACCTGTGCTGGTGGCTGCTCTTGATCTTTCTCAGTTTGAAGGGTTTTTTTATTTTCTGCTGTTAGCTGGTTTCTTGCCACGAACCTCTGTCTTTTTATTCTAATTGCATTGTGCTTTCTGCCTCATTACCTGCACGTGGGTTGTGTACCTGCCTGTGAGTTAGTGTTGAAGATGAACTGTTTAGAGAAAGAAGAAACAAGGAGAGGGGAAACACTGTATCGGCATGCCATTCTTAAAAAGATTCTTTTGTTGTTGACGCAAGTCGTATTTTAAACAATGTAACATGGGTGTGCTCTCTTGCTTGCATAAGCAGTGGCTATAAACATGGTATGGTCGTGTATCTTTGTTCTTAAGGTTTGAGCTTTAACAAATGAAAACCTGTGTATAAAGGGAAGGGGGGAGACTGAAAAGTGGTATAATTAAGGTGATGGGTTTTTTCCTCAAAATCAATGCTCAATAAGAGAAAACAAATCAAGCCAGGAGCCAGTAAAAATATATAATGCCCATAATCAGAGTCCTGTGCCTGTTGACCAGCTGGATATTTTGAGCAGCTTGTAGTGGAGGCGAGAACTGTTGCTGCTCCTGCAGCAGGAGCAGGCTGTACCTGGCGAGAGATCTGGAGACCCAGGCAGGAGCAGGCTGTACCTGGCGAGAGATCTGGAGACCCAGGAAGGAGCAGGCTGTACCTGGCGAGAGACAGAGACCCAGGAAGGAGCAGGCTGTACCTGGCGAGAGACAGAGACCCAGGCAGGAGCAGGCTGTACCTGGCTAGAGATGGAGACCCAGGAAGGAGCAGGCTGTACCTAGCTAGAGATCTGGAGACCCAGGAAGGAGCAGGCTGTACCTGGCTAGAGATGGAGACCTAGGCAGGAGCAGGCTGTACCTGGCTAGAGATGGAGACCTAGGCAGGAGCAGGCTGTACCTGGCTAGAGACAGAGACTCAGGCAGGAGCAGGCTGTACCTGGCTAGAGATGGAGACCCAGGAAGGAGCAGGCTGTACCTGGCTAGAGATGGAGACCCAGAAGGAGCAGGTTGTACCTGGCGAGAGATCTGGAGACCCAAGAAGGAGCAGGCTATACCTGGCTAGAGATGGAGATCCAGGCAGGGTCGGGTCGCACTGTGAATGTGGTCTTGAGCTGGGGTACCCTGAACTGCCTTCTTACTAAGCACCCTAAAAGAAGTCTATGTATGTCCTGAGAGTCTGATGGTTGTGACTGTGTCTCCAACCATTTCTAAGGGTGTCGTACTCCATCTTTTGCCTTCCTGCTTCCCCCCCCCCCACAATTTCCATCTGGGTATAACCAGGAGAAAATGATGATCAAGGCTGTCCCCTGCGCATGGCTGGGAACCGTTTTAAGGGTGAAATCTGAGGTGACTGGCACCTGACTCCATGCCTCAGATTTGGAGCCAATTTATTTGGGCCCTTACAGGACAGTCTGCCAATTTATAGCCACATCTCTTTTTCCATTCCCACCCTCACTCCCATGACCTGCACCCCACCCAGAAGCTCTGTCAATACAGCACCCCAGTCCGTGGGCATGACACAGGACAGCCCCATCGGAGTGCCTTTCTCATTGGACTTCCTTGCCTCGGTAGCGCTGCCTCCTTGGAGCTCTTCTGGAGGAGCAGAGAGGGTTAAATCGAGTTCTTGCACCGCATCCTTAGAGAAGTACACTAAGCCCTGCCAGGCTCCAGACAGGCAGTTGTACTGTGAGAACCCCCCTCGATGCCCCGCCCCCATCTCCAGCTGCCAAGTAGAGGCTAGGTATTGCAAGCAGAGAGGATGCAGAGAAATGTGTGAAATGACCATGTGATGCTCCACTGCCATCTCTGTCCACAGGACCCTGAGACGTTGATTATAAAGTTTATGTGCTTACTCAGCCTCTCCTGTCACAAAAGCTAGATGCATTCCCCTCCCCACACCTGCATCTAAGGCAGCTAGCTGCCAGGACAACCTGAGAAAGGGCAGGAGAAAATGCTCCTCCCCAGCCCCTCTCTCCAACAGCAGAAAGTGGCAGGCCTCAGTTTTATAATGTAGCCCAAGCTCCAGAAAGAGATGAGAAATGCCTGCTTCAGTCAGAGGAGGGGCTGAATTTAGAGGTACTTCAGATAGACATGGGAAAGGGGAAGAGTGGGTGTCCCCCAGGTTTCTGCCCATTCACTGAAAACCTCTGATGAATCTACCTCTATGTACTTACTCATCCAACAAGTGGAAAGTTATTCTCGGGGTGCTTTGGATTTCAGCAGCCTTTAAACAGCACAGGAGACCTGGCCACATCCTTCCACTACCTTCCATAAATTTTTCTAGTGGATCCAAGCCTTTTCTTTTGTTTGCTTAATCCCGCAGATGAAACAAACCATTGACCTCCATTGTCCCTTCAGCCGTGCTCATTCTGAGCTGGATAGAAAGGCCCCATGCCAGCACCTAAAACAACCTTTAGGTACAAAGAGAGACATTCCAGGTCCTAGTGGCATTTTATAAATGGGACTGTGAAAGATGCTTGCTGTTTTCGCGGTGAGACGGTGCCATGCCAATTCTCTGACAGGTTCAGACAGAGTGGAAGGGAGGAAGGGAGAGAGGGCTGCTTCCTGTTCCTGCCTTACTTTTTTAAGAGCAAAATCTGCAAAATTGTGCTACGAAAGACCAGATAACAAATATCCCAGGCTTTGGAGGACACATAGCCTTTTGGAAAGCTCTCTGCCCTGCTGCTGAACCAAAGAGGCATCCACAAGTAGTGTGTAAACAATGAGGATGTCAGTGTTCAAATAAAACTTTACTTAAACAGACAATGTGCTGCAGTTAGCTGAGAATTCTGTATACCTGGTTTCACGTCTGACTTCATCACTAAGCAGCAGTAAGCAATTCTTCAGAGCGCTGAGCCATCCCTTGGGCTTCCCTATGTGTTTGCTACTTTGCCCTCTTGCTTTGTCTTCTGACTGCTCGTCCTCTGAGGCCCTCACATTCCCCATGTCAGGCAGTTCAGGTGAAGCCACGGATCAAGGGCTAACACACTGAACACAGCCACTCTATCCCTGTTCTTACAGCCACACTTCCTAAATCATTAAAACCTAATTTGTTAAATCAGTGACACTATTAACAGGAATGGAAGGCTCACTACCTAACAGGTAATTTCTTTTCATTTTTCCCATATGTGACTTCTCAGAACTGGTTTCTCGAAATCTGAATTCTTTGCATCCACATATCTCTTCTCCAGGGAGTTCAGAACTTTTGCAGATGGGAGCCTGCTCAACCTTGGAAATACACTTTGGAGTTATTGACTTTTTAAGTATCTGTTTCTCATTATCTTGAACAATGAGAAAACTTTGTGGAGAATTGGGGGTAGAAATTAATAAAAAAAAAAGGTTGAGGAATTGAAAACATTTTTCCAACTGAGAAGGAGAAGAGATCTGTGACTGAGTGGTAAAAGAATAGTCGAAGGGAAATAGGGACAGACATCGCCAGCTCTGGGCAAGGCTGATGTCTCACCTCCAGTTTCGTTCCCACGTTGATGTAGCTGGCCCAGGACATTTTATTTGTGAATCAATAGCTCAGTCACCCATCAGAAAAGGATGCTGAATAAGGTTGTTATCCAGCTGCTTGTGTTCCAAGGCTCTTTTCCTCTTCCTGTAGAAACATTGTGAGTGGGAAGTGGTTCTAGTAACTTTCTCAGAGCAGTTCTGTGAGGCCCAGTGGGAAATCAGCATTTCCCCAGAAAGCCTGAACATTGATCCAGAATGCATTCCTCTACCACTCTATTGTTTCTGTCTGTCAATCCATCCATCCATCCATCCATCCATCCATCCACCCATTCACCTACCCATCTACCCATTCACCTACCCATCTACCCATTCACCCACCTATCCACCTATCCACCCACCCACCCACCCATCCATCCATCCACCCATCCATCCATCCATCCACCTACCCATCCATCCATCCATCCATCCATCCACCCATCCACCTACCCATCCATCCATCCATCCACCTACCCATCCATCCATCCATCCACCCACCCATCCACCTACCCATCCATCTATCCATCTATCCGTCCATCCACCCATCCACCTACCCATCCACCCATCCATCTAGTATTTATTGGATTTCTGCTTTGCTAGGAAAACTTTTTGAGTAGAGATTTAACCCTGGCTGATTTACTGCCTTCCTTTTCTGTACCTTGTAAACCACAGTCTAATGAGCACACAGCCCTTCAAGGCTGTGGCAGAGGTAGATTCCAAACCTGCACAACCACTGCTCTTTGGAATCAAGCCTCAAGCTGGAAGATGTTCTGAGAAACTTCTGGTTCTTACAAGCCACCCCTAAATTGCTTGGTGGGGCATAAGGAAGGTATTGTTAGTCATATCTTCTTTTTCCTAATTCCTTTATCATTAAATGCATACATTTATGTAGTATGTTTTCTCATTTTTCCAAGAAAAAATGTTTAAGAGGTCAAGACAATGTCTCCAAATGACTCTTGTCACTCACATTGTCACATGTTCTACATGTTGATAATTTCAACCAGGAGGGCTTTAGTGGGACGGGTCAGTTTTTAATATACAGTGCAGTCTGTCTTCCAAAGGCTAACTCTGAGGTAATGGCTCACATATAAGATACTGAATACTAACCCCACGTTACAGTTAATCTCTTCTGGCAGGAAGAATGATCTTCCTGCTGTTCCCCAAGTTATCATCAGAAACACTTTCAGGGTAGCCTTAAGGCTTCCTCCCTCCCCACTCCTAGCTCCCTGAGCAGTGAACTTCTGTACTGAGGCCAGGAGGTGGTAGAGGGAACAGGAACGGCTGCCACAGTGCTCTGGCACTTCGGGGAGGGCTTAATCACTAAATTTGCCACCTGCCTTTTCTCTGATGGGTGAGCTGCAACCTCATTTGAGGATGGCCCTCCTAATGCAGCAGACAGAATCTAAGGCGCAGCCACGGAATGGGAGGAGAAAGAAAGGTGGCTGTGGTGAACTCTGGGCCCACCGGTACACTTAGCCATTTCTCAGCATCGCCGTGAGCTCACATGAAAATCCAGGATCGGAGTGGTTGCCAAGCAGCAGATGCTCTTGGACTTCAATCACGAGCTGACATCAACTGGCCGTGGCTTGCAAGCTGGCCTCTTTGAGTACTTTGCATTCTTTGTATCTTGGTTTCTATGCAAAATTCTCAATTCGACTACTGAGAGAGAAAGAGAAAGGGGGAGGAGACAAATATTTTTCTCTCAAGTCATAAGAATGAAGGTATTAAAGATGTGGTGGCTCACACCTGTAATCCGACCACTTGCTAAGGTGGGATGGGGGGGGGGCGATGCTCAAGTCTAGCCTTGGCTACATGATGAATTTCAGGTTAGCCTCTTCAGCAAAGTGAAAACCTGTCTCAAGATAACAAACCAAAAGGAGATGGGAATAGTTTACGGAAAAGGAAAAAAAGGTAGTCATGTGGGAAAGGATACAGGAAGCAGCCTTGAGGGGTCCTGGGATGATTTTCACCCCAAGGATATAGATGCAGCCATCAAGCTGTAAGCTAAGGGGCTGTCTTTGTCAAAGCCCTTCCAACACTGTGAGACTTCTGGAGGTCTACAAGGACCTGTGAAACTGCACCCCGATAGAAGGGGACCCCCAAACTGAAGGAAGCAATGACTCCCAGCTACCAATTTGGGCAGGCTCCATTAGGTTTTCCAAGAAAAATTCTCCAGTTTTTCTCTCATTTCTGAGGATATGCAAGAAGGTCTAACCACCTCTGGGCTATTCCCCAAATGGAAAAGGGCACTCTGGGGATCAGGCTGTGGGAACTGGCAAACACTGAGAACTGGGGTCGGGTCAGCAGTTGCTTTTTAAGGCATTTGGGACACCTCTCTGCACCCTCTCCGGTGGGGACCGAGTCAGGCAGCTTGAAGTATCACGGGGAAAACAAGAAGGGTAGCCAGATCCAGCCTGAGCCGCTGCAGAGGTGTGGCTGCAGAGCGGAAGCAGGGCATAGGCAGCACCCCTCCCCCCACCCTGTAAGTAAAGGAAGCTTCTTTGTGGTCACCAGCACGTGACACAAGCAGCCTGGGAAGCTTTTCTCACAGGTTAAGCATACATCATCTTTCAGAAGTAAAGATCACGTCTGCCTTTGGCAAGCTCTAAAGCGCCTTAGTCCCTTTCTGGGCCAGACTCTCATCTGATGTAAATTTTTGGGAGAATCAAGTTGTAGCACTGTTTTGCATGGAGTGGGAGTCAAGCCAGTCTTTCCCCTGAGTTACCCTAAGCTTAACTCTACTACAGTGTCTCCATGGCAACCAGAGGCTGGCCAGTAAACTGAGATGCCTTCTAAATCTCCCACCCCCAGCTTCTCCTCCCTCCTTTTTTCCATGGTTAAGAAGGAGCCTGTTTTGCCCTCACTCACTCGCTCAGCGTCCCTCCCTCTCACATTCCTTTAGTGTTTTCTACTCAGATTTTTTTCTTACAAGTACTCATCCAACCTGCTTTTAAAATCCTCCATCCAATTAAAAAAAAATGAGACGGGTTAGTCATTGCTTGACAGTAGTAATTGACCTGTTTAGACAAGACCAAGCTGATTTCAATGGGCACAGAAGCTTTGGCAAACCTAAGTGGAATTTACCTTCAAGTCTAGCCAGCCTAATTAATACATTGTTTGGGAATTCTGGCCAGCCACACCAAATATGGCATTTCCACTCACTTGGAGAATTCACCTAGCTAAATCCCAGCAGTCACTGCAGCACCATTTTCCGTGTGTGTGTGTGTGTGTGTGTGTGTGTGTGTGTGTGTGCGCGCGCGCGCACGCGCACGTGCATGCATGTGGGTATGTGCACACATGCACATGCGTGACAGAGAGGAGAGAGAGAGAGAGAGAGAGAGAGAGAGAGAGAGAGAGACAGAAAGAGAGAGAATTAACACTTTTACACATGATAAAATAATTCTGGTTAAATAGCAAAGAAAGATTTGTAAGGGTAACACTCTTGGCTGAAGCTTATTTACTGATTGACCGTCTCTGAGCCGGTTTCCTCATCTGTAGAACGGGTTAAATAAAGTACCTGACGTATAAAGGGATCGATGGAGAGACTGCAGCATTATAAACTGCTTGGTATATATGAAGGTGGAGTACCACCGAACCCCGGGTCCCCTGCTGTATATTCCAAAGCATGTGTGTTTCTCAATATCTTTCTTTTATTTTTCGTTATTTCTTTTTTAAATTGATTTTTTTTTTATGAGTCCGCATGCTCTCAGCCCTAGCAACACTCTCTGTGTCTTTCCCCCAGGGGGCACCCTCCTGCCAGGGACCGAGCCCACAGTGGACACGGTGCCCGTGCAGCCCATCCCAGCCTACTGGTATTACGTTATGGCAGCCGGGGGCGCAGTGCTGGTGCTAGTCTCCGTCGTGCTGGCCTTGGTGCTCCACTACCACCGGTTCCGCTATGCGGCCAAGAAGACCGATCACTCCATCACCTACAAAACCTCCCACTACTCCAACGGGGCCCCTCTGGCGGTGGAGCCCACCCTAACCATTAAGCTAGAGCAAGAGCGGGGCTCACACTGCTGAGGGCCGAAGCAGGAACAGCGCCCAAACAAACAAGAAAGACTGCAAACACGTTGCCTCGATTTTGCACTTTTTTCTCCTTGCCTAGTCTCTGCGTGAACCCGCAGACAGCTCCCTCCAGGGTCCCCAACCCTGAGCGCTCTTATCTGCCCCAACCGTTCTCTGTGGTCCTTGGTTCTTGTTTCTTTGCTCTGATATTTTTGTTTTCCTTATCATTTTTCCTTTTCTTCTTTCCTTTTAATCTTCACGCTTTTCTTTCCTTTCTTCCTTTCCTCTTTTCTTCCCTTTCTTCCTTCCCTCTTTTCTTACCTTCCTTCCTTCTTCCTTTCTTCCTTCCTTTCTTCTCTATTTCTTTCCTTCTCCCTTCTTTTGTTCTTTCTTTTTTTCATGATTCTAAACCAACAAAACCCAACTCTAATGCTGCATCTGGAATCCCAGAAGAAATCACCCCTAAGCACTCCATAACCCAAGGCTCAGTTGGTTTTGTTCCAGAGACAGGCCCTCTTGTTTTCCCCTCTCCTTGCCTTATCTCATCCCTCCTCTCCTGGGCAGGCTGCCAGGTGTCTTGAAGGGAGCCTGGTTCTGTATGTATGTACACAGTACACTCCCATGTGAAGAGGTGTGTGTGTGTGTGTGTGTGTGTGTGTGTGTGTGTGTGTGTGGTGGGTGTGCGAGGGAGAGACTGACTCACTGTGGGGGGGAGTGTGGGTGTGTGTAGAGAGGGCCCTTCACTCTTGCGTTACTTCTCCTGGGGTACATTTTACAAGAAAATAATATACTGTACACATTTTGTTTACTTGGAGAAGAAACTGAAGCTTTTTTTGTTGCCTTATCTAGCTCTGTCTGGCTGGGTTTTTGTTGGCTGTCATTGTCATCTCTAGGTACCTAGAAAACTAGAGGCCACATGGAATACAATGTGGCTGCACCCATCAGTATCCCCCATCCCCAACCCACCTGACCCAAGAGGATGGTTCCTCTGGGGCACTCAGATGTGATCCCTTTTGTTATGTCTTCTGTGTCTTTGAAATCACAAGATAACAGCCATTGGGTCCATGGAGCCATCCTCACTTCCAGTCCTGAAGCAAATGTGTCTCATGTTGCCTTATAAAAGGAAAAGAAGAAGAAGAAAGTTTATATTGAATGTTTAGTTCTGGTGGTTCAGCCATGGACTAGGTCCTAAAGACTAACAAACACACCTGGGGTGATGGCAGTGCAGTCGTCTGTTTAAACTGAGAGCGAGAGGGGAAGAGAGGGAGCAGATGGAAGGATTCAAATGTTGTCTTTGCAAAGTCTCCTCAACCTGGGGCATCACTGCATTGAGCCTAGCCTGGGATGGGGTTGATTAAAAGGGTATTCTTTGGTGTTATTTTGGTCACTGTAACAGCATTTGTAAACAACGAGGGAGAGGGTGTTATTGCTTTCTTTTTGTGGTGTTAATGTGTGAAGCATAAGGCTGTCCACCTGACTTATTCAGATACTGTGAGAACACAGAAAGGAATCATTCGCTGAAATGTACCAGTGTGCTGCCTCTTAAAGCATTTATGGCATCTAGGCTGGTGGACTGGCTGACATCTGCAGATGCCACAGCATGGGCAAAGAGAAGGCGCATGGAAAAGGCACACCCATCACTGCCTGCTCTTCCTCCCCAACAATGCACAGGGAGGGATGTTAGTGAGCTGTGCCCAATGATACTGTGCAAAGGATGGATTAAATGACAAAGTCAGCTTCATTGTAAGAAAGTGTGTGGAAATTTCGGATATACCAGGGCTCAGTTTGGAGGCGTTTGTTTTCTGCTCCTCACCTAGAAAGTCTCTTGGGAAGTGTAAAGTTCTCTCAGGATGCTTTACTGGTCAGATACATCTCCAGACACCCTCTAAGAACAAAATACTAATGATTTTTTTTAATTGCTTGGGCGAGAGCCACAAGACATTCTTCCAGAGTAGCCAGAGAGGTCCCTCTAGCAGATTCTCAGCTTTTGTATCTGGTTCCTTTCATCTTCCTTAAAGGATGTGGTCTCCGACTCTTACTTTGTTTCAAAGACCTATTCTGTCTCAACTGCATCAGCCCTGCCAAGAAAAGAAAAGATGAAAGGCTACAGTGTGGCTACTTTGAGTTGTCCTACCTCAACTGAAGATAGAGAGGGAAGGGAGCATGAGCAGGAGGTGGGCAGCAGCCCTGGGCGCTAAGAAAATTATGCCAGTCACCAAAGTTTTTTTTTTTTTTTTTTTTTTTTTTTTTTTTAAGATTGTTCACCTCTAGCTGAGTACTTAGGGACAGGCATTCCTTGCAAATGATTGACATTCCTACAGGTATCCTGTGGAGGCATCAGAAAACCGCAGCTAGAAAATCCATCCGGTGTAGCAAAAGCAAGATGGCAGACACTTTGTGAGCTTGCTCTATGCTCATTCAATGCTCTAGGCAGGCAGCACCATCTTCATGTACCTGTTACAGATGGTGAATCCCATGATACCCGTCAGCTGTGATTCGTGCTTACGTGTTCTCTCTCTCTCTTGTCTCCTTTGCTTTCTCGTTCTCTCACTCTTTCTCTCTCTCTCTTTCCTGCTCCTCCACTCCAGCATCTTTGATAGTATTTTCTAAAAGGGTAGCTCATGTAAAATGCCGTGCAGTGCTTTAAAAAGCAAAATTCCCTATCCGGTTAGGGAGGAAAGTGTCACTCTCTTCTAAGGAAACTGGACTGGACAGATGAACGCATACCCCAGTGTAGCATTGCTTCCCAGAAGACAAAGTGGTGATACCAACTGTTAAAATGTGAAAGAGGGCATAAATGAGGTGAAGGGCCAGCTGGGGCTGGAAAACATTTGCCTTACGAAAGGTCTCACAAGAATCCTTCCTTGAGAGCACGCTAGCAGCCACCATGCCTACTGCTGGCAAAAGCAGAAAAGGAAAAACAAAACAAATGTAGCATTGCCATTGACAAAACACGATCCCGAAAATAAACTCCTCCTTTCCCTTGTCCCACTCCTCTTGATTAAAACCAGAATAGGCAATCCAGTGATATTTTTGAGGTTGATATCCCATCTTTTAAAAGACCCCATCTTTAAAATAAAAACGAGCAGGCAAGCAAACACCTAAAAGGTCAAAAATTACCAAAGAATAACAAAACAAGAAAACCTAAAGATTTTTACTTCCTGTTCTTATCCCCTCTCCCTATAACTGTGATGTCCCTTGCATTGCTCAGTTGCCTGTGTGTCAAATAACTTGTGGATGTTGAAAACTATTTGAAAATGTATTGTGTGGAATGTAATAAAATGATGATATTTTTATACAAAAATCTGGGTTTCTTTCCCCCCCCTTTGCCTGTAAGAACAAAGTTTGAAGTTTAAGCCTTGAAAAAAATTGATGTCTCCAAAGTTTACACTTCGCCTTCTGAGCTATGGGGCATTCGTGTGGGAGGGAGAGATGTACTCTCCTTGAAGCTGAAGGCCAGCGCTCCTTTCTTTCAATTTTCATCGCTGCTTGTTAGGAGTTTTATCCAATTTGTGCAGCTGAGCCAACTTTTATGATTGGTGTGGGATTTTTGTGAAAGTTGCTAAGTGCTAAATTGCTCAGTGTAATTCCACAAAATTTGTCTCGATGGCAAATCCATGGAGACTGGCATCTCCTTTCAAACTGCCCCAGGGGAGTGGGTGCAGCTCTTGTGCATGCTGCACTCAGCTCCGAAGATATATAGACCTTCTTCTGGAAAAGAAACGATGGCCTCTTGTCCCACGCCTATCAAATTATTACTTTCTGGGGGACATTGATCTCCAATTTATGAATGATTTCCCTGGAGCAAGGAAAACAGGAACTTCTAGCATGTTGAGGGCTCAGAGATGGTCAAGATTTTTGGAAAGATAATGAAGATTATGGGATAGACGTTGTGTACCTGAGGTTGTCCGAGTGGACATTCATAAAAGGAGCTGTCCATAAATGGTGTAAGCTGAAAGAGACTTACTTGAGAGTCTGATCTTCTTCAACAAGTGGTTTTTGCATGGTTTGGTTTGGTTTGGTCCATCTCTGTGAATAGTTAGTGATATGGTTGTGGGAGAAAGCTGAATCTGAGGTGATTCTCGAGGGAAAAAATACATAGGAAAGGTAACTTCCTAGTGGCTTTGAGTCCCTCATCAGGAGGCAAGAATTGGTCACAGGAGGATTCACATCACCCCAGAGTCCGCTCTAAGAGGCTGAATGTTCATCCTAGATGGTCTTGCAGAGAGAGACCTGCCCAGAGGACCCTTTGTCCGCCAGGGTCCTGATTTTTCCTAGGTACTATGGAAACCTAGACCCAGGATTCAGGACTTCTCAAATATAAAGGCTTCCTAACACTGCACAAGGGAGCCTGGCTTTTCAGATCACACGGGAAACTGTTAGTACAGATGGCTCAGGGCAGATGTCATTATCTATCCTCTGCAGGAGCGCAAAGTTGAACGTTCATGATTAGAGCAGGGCCTGTTTTTCCCGTGCCAAGAACAATTACCCATTCTGTCTAAGTAACACTTGGCTGGCCTAGAACTGTTTGTTCCCGCTAACAAAGGGCAAAATGGAAGCATCTCAGCGTGTTTATTTCTAGCAAAGACCCGGTCTCGGTCTACAGTCACTTGTCATGACCTAGAACCGCAAACGCCAGGATGAATTGAATTAGTCAGACCACATGCTTTGTTGGCATTGATCACAGTTTTGGGGCCACTTTTGGGGAATATTCTACCTTGACACGGGGGCCAAGACATTTAGGGGGTACTCTTTCTCTCCAAGAGGATAACAGCCATCAGGAATCAATTTTACCCGCCATTCACAACACTTTGACCAGTAAACATTCCTGCATGTATTTCAGACTTAACCCAAGTGTAAACGCTACAGAAATTATGTTTCCATGAATCACAGAGTGCAGATGTCAAAGCCCAGTACACTCTGTGCTTGCTCCTACCTGGCCTTCACTATGGCTTAAGCGCACATTCTTGCTTCAACACTGCCCAGCCAAGCCAGCGTGGCATGGAGTTTGTTTCCCCCCCTGCTCTTCACCGACTGTGTGGTTGTTCCGCACAGACATTGCGGTCTTTTGAAATCTGTGATGAAAAGAAGCTCATTTTGAAGTTTTGATTTGTCTGCATTGTGGCCGCACATCTGAGGCAAACTGCAGACCCATAGGTGTGGGCTTGGTTTGGTTGCTGCTGTTGTTTCTCTCTTTAATTGTGCAGAGCGCTGGGGCTCTCGAGCAGCTGTAATTTGCCTTTCATCCACTTCGGTGATGGCCCAAAGACAACACAAAACAAGTCCAGCCAGAGAAAAAGGAGGAAAAGGGGGTGGGGTGGGGATTGTCCTATACAAAGAAGTTAGAAGCTGGAAGTGGTGGAGGATTTAATTAAGCTTCACCTAGGTCAGGTGCACAGGAGTTTGCTGAGGTCAACTGGAACCAGAAACTGCTCCCTCAGGAGTCATAGGCCATCGCTGCAGCTGGAATATGTGTGCGCTGACCCCTGGAGCCCTGCTAACTGGAATGCTACAGATTTCAGAACTCTCCACAGAGCAGAGCCCTAGTTAGCAAGATTGGGGGGATAACCAGCAGAAGCCATTTGTGCCCCAAATCCTATGGACAAAAGGCCCACAAATATCTCTCTTCTGGGTAATGTCATTGCTCTCGGGAATTGCCTGCCATGACCTTAAAGAGCCACAAGAAGTAATTATAAATAGTTAATGATAATCTAATGTAAATTCCCATGGGCATTGGACCGCGAAATGAGAAACATCTCCAGACGGACTAGGAACAGAAGGTCTGGAGGCAGGGCTGGGTGTTGGGTGGGAAAACACCTTTCTCTCTCTCTCTCTCTCTCTCTCTCTCTCTCTCTCTCTCTCTCTCTCTCTCTCTCTCTCTCTCTCAGTTTGCAAGTGTATATGATTACATTTCCAAAAGTACAATACTACAGAAAAATCAATTATTTCCTTTTGGCTTGAGCCACCCCATCTCCTCCCCAGAAGTGACCACAAAGATGACTTGAAGCCGTCTCTTTCTATTTTTATAAGCACACAAGTTCATGTCAGATTATGTAGTTTGGTTTAGCTGGAGTTCATTTCGTTTTTCACTGTGATATCATGGTACTTCTTCTCTTGCCTGGACAATCAACTTCTTTTCATGTGACATCTTGATGATTCTTCAGTACCCATGGTCAGGTTTTACCCCTCCCCCTGTTTCGACCCTATTGTGTGGTTGTGTCATAGTTTATTGATCATCCCCCCATTTGTGGCTGTTTGGATTACATCTAGTTTTCCTTTGTGGTTTGTTTTGTTTTGTTCCACTGTTGTAGTTGATACTACAATGAACACTGTTGAAGTTTGCTTCTTCTTCTCTTTGCATTTTTAATAAACAATGCAAATAAACAGCAAAGGTTTGCCATGAAGGAACTTGTTTTCATGTGGGAGAATTGAAGAAACTAGGGGACCCCATGGATATGGATCCCTTCATGCATTTGCAGAAAACAATCTCTGTGCCACTCTCTAAAGTAGGCACAGTCCTTGCCACAGAAGACTGGACAGTTTTAGAAAATTTAAAACTTGGGCAGTCCTTCTCTAGAACTTGAAAATATTTTTTAACTGCCAGGTTTGTAGAGAATACAGTCCTGTCTGAAAGTGGCAGCTGTGGCCCAGGTTGATTCTGTCCCTGGGTTCAGCAAAGAGTCCTGTTGTCCATGATTAATGAGTTCCGCTTGGTTTCTGCAAAGAGCGACTGTGCTGTGCCTAGTTGTTATTTATTTATGTTTTCTACTAAAAAATTTATGTAAAAAATCCTTTAAGGTCATTGTACAGCGTTGTACTGCAGACCAGAGGATTCCAGCAACTTCAGGTAGACCTACGCGCCAGGAGGAAGTCTGAAATCCTAGAGGCCCCCAAAAGGAGGACCTGGAGAGGAACACTGTTTGTGGGCTGAGAGGGGGCACCGATCTTTCTTCCAAGGAGGCTTGGGGCTTTGGCAATAAAGGAAAGACGTTGGCAGGAGGGCTGTTGTTTGATGGGATTTCTCAAAATGTAGGCAAATCTATTTATCCCACAGAACTCAAGCAAGGAATGGCGGCAGGCGGAGAAGCAATAAGACCTGAGTCCAATACACTAGTTCTAAGAAGAACACTGCCTCGAGTTCCATTGTATGTGAGACAAGAGGGTCACAGTATTAGCACATTAGCTGTGAGCACAGGGAAGAGTGTCTAGGGCCATGTGTGTGCCTTGTGGCCTTTCTCTTAATCTGCAGAGGAACTAGGGTCCCTTCCTCTCGGGCCTTCGAACTGTGCACATGACTCGCCCGGAGTGATACCTGGCAGGTTCCAAATGCCAACATGCCAAGCCTTGCACACAGTATCTTCTCTTGTCTTCTCTGTTCAGTGTTACACACTTGATCCCGTTTAGTAGCACTGTCACTGCCCAAGACAAAGACTCCAGTCCGACTTAAGTACCTTCTGCAGCTTGCGGGTATCTACCAGCTCCAGTCATGACAGGAGTGTGCACTTTGAACTCATGTGTCCCTGACCAAAGTCCTATTTGCTGAGTGTCTGCTAACCATGGAAACACATTTTAGCCCCAAGAACCTTTTTGTCTTTTGTATTTCCTTACACTATCAAAGGCTAGTAGAAGGAGCATAATGATTTGGAGAGGCTATTGTGCCTCTCAATTGCTTCTCTAGGAATAGCTCATCATATGGAATTGAGAACAAGAAGATAGTTATTGTGACCTAGACCAAAGCAAACATGGGTATATCCTAAGAGCTCAGAGGGGTCACCATAGCCCGAGCCAAATGTGGACCAAAAGTGTATCCAATCAATAATGTTCATGGGAAGCATTGGGCCCAGCATCATTTCCAGGGTCTGAGATTCCAGATAGGGCCACTGCACCTATCTTCCTGCACTCACTCAAGGAAGACCCAATCACCACCTCTACCCTGTGTCAGGTACAGTTCACCTTCAGAGTCCACCCTCTCCCTCTTGATAGTCCCTTTTCTTTTTTGGTGTCTTTACATTCTCTCTACCATCCTTTGCCAATGCCTTCTCTTGGAAAAAAGCATAGGGAAGGGTCCTTCACTCAAGTGCTTAATTGATATTTCCTCCAAAAAGAAAGTTCTTGTGAGAAGACAAATATAAAGCTAACAGAACCTTCCTGTTGGGATTATAATCCCCAACCACCAGCAAGGAGCTGGAGAAATTTATCTTGTGAATGGATTGAGAATGATACCATTTTGGCCTCTGTAAAATTATATTATTAGAAACTCGTTCTTACTTATAAGAATGTATAAGCAGAGCCCACTCCTAAGTATTGTGAATTTTCTTGGTGACATTAATGTGAACAGAGTGGTGGAGTTTGTCAGCCTTCTAGAAAATGCCCACTTTCACACTAGAAGTTAGTGTCCGTTTGAGTCTTCAGGTCTGTCTTCCCTCTTGTTGATCAAGGTTGTACCAAATCCCACTTTGGAGTGATGTTTCTTGTAACTTTTATGGCTTGGGTAATAAAATGTCCCCCAAAGACTTAATCCAGAGTTGGTGGAGACCTGACTGTGTCCCAAGGGCACTGGCTTAATCCGTGGGTCAAGACATGGATAGATAAATATGAAACAGGCTAGCAGAATGTGGGATGTGGCTGGAGAAAGCGTGCCACTGAGGGTGCGCCTTGTCATCTCCCCCTTTTCTCTCCCTCCTTCCCAAAGCTCACCTTGAAGGGAACAGTTTTGCTCTGCCCTTCCCTTCTTGCTCTTCCTCCTTGAGAGCCCGCAGTAAGGGGACCATGTGACCGCTGACTATGAAACCTCTGGCAAAGCGAACACCCCCCGCTTTGTTTGTCCCCTCAGACATTTTGGTCCCTGTGATGACAAACTGACTGGCACATCCCGCTTGATTACTGGGACGTTAGGATGTAAGAAATGGCAAAAGTCCCACCAGGAAAAGAAGAATCTCTGGCATATACATTTAGAAGAATTCCTTTTTTTCTTTACATCTCTGGGAATGCAGGGAGAGCGGTAGAGAGCCTTTCCCCTGAGAGTCTCTGTGTCTTCCCCTCCATCATTCCTTAATAAAAACTAGCCAACAGAGAGGACACAGCGCCAATTGCTTGTTGACACACCTACTTTGGGAGATGGAGAGATTCCACAACTTTCTGCCCTGCCTTGTAAGCTCATCTATATTGTAGCTAAACATGTCTCTGGATGCATTTTTCCTTTCATGCAATAGTTGAGGCTCAGTGGAGAATTCCTGGCCCCAGCGGCTCCTCTCCCTCCATGCTTGAATGTATTCCTAGGTCATCTCACGGCCTCCTTCTTGTTTGCCGCTAATATTTCCAAATGCTTTTAGGGGTTCTTCCTAGTTTTTAACTAAAAACAATAGAAAATAATGACTGTATGCAAGATCAGACTCCCCCCAGTAATCTCATACCAACCTTCTTTGTCTTTTCCTAATGGAAACCACATGGAAAAATTCCAAAAATTGTTTTTTCCATGACCCTCCATCCATTTGATTGTACCCTGAAAGGTAGAAATCCATGCTAAAGGATCTTCTGGGGGGCTGCTAAACTCAGGCCAAACCCAGCAAGGGAGAACAGCTCTCAAGTAGCCTGACTCTCAAATGCAGATTTGGCAGGGTCTATATCAACATCTGAACTGCTGGCTCCTCTCTGTAACTGGGGATGAACAAGCTGAATTAGGGAAATTAAGTGTGGTTGGGAGGAAGAATCCTCAGCCAGTACTAAACACTAAACCAAATTAAACATTTTGAAGTGCCAAGAAATATCTCCTTAGCCCTCCGTTATTTCTGGTTTATTGAGATCTCAGTGTCGCGTCTCCTGCTGGGAAAATAAAAAACAGAATGGCTGAGAGAATTTTCAGAAGGCGGCTTCCACCTGGATGACCCACAGATTCAGCTGGCTTGGGGGCTCCAGGCACTTGGAACCAAATCCAATAACGGTTCTAAGCAGCCAAGAGCATATCCCAAATAAGTCACAGGCTGTGAGCAAGGTGCTGAAAATCTGTTGCTTGCGTTCAGTCTCTCGCTGTTTTGTTCAGTGCCTTCCTGCGTTCGTCCTTCCTCTGTCCACTTCCTCTCCACAAGAGAAGTGACGACCCTTGGCCCTGCAGAAACGAATGTGGTCAGAGGTTCCCTGTGATACGCTCTTGAATTCTTTCAAAGGAAGTTAAATTTTAGTGGTTTCTGTAGGTGTGGAGACTAGCTTTCTCTGAGATGTCATTAGCCCAGTTCCAGTCAAGTTGTGAGGCGAGGGCCACACAGTAGACTTTTTGTCACCGAGTCTATAGTCAACAGCACTGGTTTCTAAGGCAAACACGCAGGTGTTGAAAAAGTGGAACTCTGTGACTCTCAGCGCTCCATGCTTTTCATGTTCTTCTTACTGACTTCAGGACAGGGCTAGGGTGAGGGATGGTCGCTGAGTGCTATGGGATGGCAGGGCTCTTGTGCTTAGAAGTCTCCTTGTGTATGATGTCAGCCCTCATCAGAAGAGCAGATTGGTGGAGCATGGAGAGACAGCTCAGCTGTTGAGATTGTATACGACAACCAGCTCACAGCCACCTGTAACTCCAGCTCCAGGGACTCTAGCACCCTCTTCTGGCTTCCGTGGGCACTCACACATGACATGCACACTCACACAAACACACCTTAGAACAAAATAGAATCAGTGTTTTGTAAGGAAGGAGCAGTAAATGCTAATGATGGATTCCAGAGCAGAGGAGCTCAGAGTGGACCCAGGGCAGGCAGGGCTCCGACGCCTAGGACCAAACTGAGAAGTGGACGCCTGCTCATGGGCCTGCGCTCCTCTATGCCCCGGGCTGCCTCTGCTCAGGATCAGAGCAACGCTATGCCAAGTGTTCCTCTGAGTGTCTTTCCCCACGCTCTGGGTGGCAAGCTTGGTCTCTTACACCCCTGCTCAGTGTTGTCATGGGAGGGGCTCATCGGAGAAAATCAGTGCGTATCAATGTTCTGAAATGATCACACGCAAGTGACCCAGGGATGGGCTGTCTTAAATTATTTAAAGGCAGCCAGTGGTTTGAAGCAGACTGCCCATTCCCCTGGCAAGCTTGTGAAGTTCTCTTACGATGCAGAGAGTACACAGCACACTGTCAAGGCCGACACACTCACAGTAGACCACAGCATACCAAGTGGTGAGAGTGAAGGCTGAGAATCTCCTGACAGAAACTGCAGAAAGGGGAGGGGCCAGGGATAGGAAGAAAGCAAGAGCAAGCATTCTATCCGGAGAGCTGAAAATCAAGGTTGGTGGGGCTTCCCAGCTGCAGGTTGGCGTGTCAAGGGGTGTTTCCCCTGACTAGCATGTGTGGTCTGACAGTCCCAGGCAGTATTCCAGGCCCTTTAGGGGAGAAGCACTTTCCACTAGTGAGTAGGTGTGGATACTCACCGTTTGTGCTACAGTGTTATGATCTGCTGGCCAGGACACCACCATGTTGACGCTTCTAGGGTGAGGGAGTTTTGGAGACGTCCAGAGATGTTTTGATAACTAGCTTCTGTGTCTCTCATTCTGAAAACACAGCATAGCAGGAGACAGGCAACAACTTGGGACACTTCTTGTGCCTATTGTCTCTTGATCCTGCAAAAAGAAAGGGACACCTGAGAGAACAAGGTGACTCTTGGGCCTCAGGTTACCATTTCCACATGAAAGTGGCCAGGGTTTTGTTTGTTACTGGTTTTCATTTTGGGATGGTGGCAACTCTGCTGGCGTGGTTGTTTGAGCTATGGCTAACCCCTTTCCGGCATCTGAGGCATCTGAGCTCATCTCAGCCGCTCACTGCCCTGGTGCTCAGAAGCTGATAGCAGGCAGGTGTCTGCCTCACTGGTAGAGGAAGGCACAGTAGGGTATTTGTGAATCACGGGGGATACAGGCCAAAAAGCCAAGAGATGAGGGTATGGAGAAAAGGCTCAGCTGCTGATCCTGACAGTCAAACAGATGGGGAATAGAAACATGTCCCCAAGCCCAGCATAGAATGTCCCCAAGCCCAGCTCGCAGTAGCTGGGATGCTCAAGCATCCCCTCTCCTATACCTGCATCTTCCTTGCTGACAGTTGCCCAGCTATATTTTGCCGAATTCCCTCCCTGGACTCCCGCTGCACTGTGGAGTCCCCTTTATAAATGCTTTATTTTCCCCTATGCTCTTCTGGGTCTGAGTCTTGGTTTCCCAGCTATACTGAGGAGTCTCCATGGTAGACACCCAATTCTATGCACCTGTATCACCCAAATTCCAGTTTGTTCTCTGGACACCAAGTACACCCTTTTTGTAAATGATGTTTGCTTAACTGGTTAGTCAAGACTGCTTTGAAGCATGATGTGATGCAGCCTCCCCTTTCTAGGTGATGCCTACCAGGGAAATCTTGTAACTCCAAACTTCAGGTCACAAATAAGAAGTCTTGGACTGGAGAGATGGCTCAGTGGTTAAGAGCACTGACTGCTCTTCCAGAGGTCATGAGTTCAATTCCCAGCAACCACATGATGGCTTACAACCATCTGTAATGAGATCTGGTGCCCTCTTCTGGTATGTGGGTATACATGGAAGTAGAATGTTGTATACATAATAAATAAATAAATCTTAAAAAAAAAAAACAAATAAGAAGTCTTTAGAAGCTACCAGCAAAGTGCTGAGTCAGTGAGCCAGTCAAATGGTAGAGGATGCCCTTCCTGCCACCTGGATGGGGTGTGGCAGATCTCTGGGGTCACTGGCCAACCATACGTAGGGCTCACTGGCCAACCATACGTAGGGCTCACTGGCCAACCATACAAAGGGCTCACTGGCCAGCCAGGCTTGCTGAATTGGCAAGTTCTAGGCCAATTGTCTGGAAAAACAGAAACAAAAAAAAAAAAAAATAAGGTGGATAGATAACATCTGAGGACAATATTTGAGGTTGTCCTTTTGCTTCCCTGTGCATACACACACACATACACACACACACATACCACACACCACACACATCACACCACACACACACACTACACACAACCACACACATGCACACACATCACACAACACACACTCACCAAACACCACACACACACACCACACCACATACACACACCACACACACACACATACCACACATACACACACCACACACACATCACACACATCACACACCACACACACCACATGCACACACACCACACACATCACATACCACACACACACATCACACACACCACACACCACACACCACACACCACACACACATCACACACACCACACACACATCACACACACCACACACCACACACACACCACACACACCACACACGCCACACACCACAAACATCGCACACCACACACATCACACACATACAAACCCTACATCACACACTACGCACACCACACACACACCACACACACCACATACACACACACACACACACTTCTCTCTCTCTCTCTCTCTCTCACACACACACACACACACACACACACACATCACACATACATACACCACACATGTAAGGATGGTGTAATTGAGATGTGGCTCCAGTACAGTGTCCTGCATTCCCAATGAAAGTGAACAAATCTCAGCAGCCGACTGAGTCCAGTACAGTCTGAGTAACCAAGGGGGCAGGGGAGCCATTGCATTAGGCCCTAAGGGTCAGTAATCAGGCTGTGTAGTCAGACTGGCCTGAGACTGAATTCACACAGGGACCAAGAAGAAAACGGGGTCATGGGAGCACAAAGGTTCAAGGGGAAGTCCTGTGGGTGTTGAGGTCTCTTCCTGACCTGCACTGCTGTGAGGTTAGCTCATTTCACTCCCCAGCCTCGCTCACACAACACACCTTACCACTAACACAATTTTGAGTCATCCTCTGCAAGTGTTGCTCCTGCTGTGGGTGAATTCTAAATACTTGTCATCTCCAACCTGTCCTCAGTTCCCCAGCTGGCACAGCATCTTCAGGCTGACATTTCCCCCTCCCACACAGCTGCCACCTCACTCCTGCCTGCAGCTCCAAATCATCCTTCTTCCTGTCTCATGTGGGAGCCAGGACCCCTCCTTCTGGACTTTGTGGTGGCAACTGCCCCTCCCTTTCTTACTTGTCTTTGCCAGAACTCCAGAACACCCCCGCCATGTATCAACCACCTTCTTGCCTGCATCCTGAAAAGAAAGAAACAAACAAACAAATAAAAGCATCCTTAGGTTTATCTGTGGGCTCAATTGAAAACACAAGAGGCCAGTGAAAAGCAAAGGAGCTTCCAAGAGAAAAATCTCTTAATCAAATACAGACATTAAGAACACGAGCAAAGGGACTAGAGAAATTGCTATCAAAGTGAATTGCTTTTTGTACAAATGTTCCTTTTATTTGGGTTTTCCCCAGTGTGCTATTCTCTCTTTAGGCTTGGCGAGCAGATGCGCTTTTGAAAAGGTTGATTAACTTATTCTTTTCTTGACCCCTTCCCACTCACACAAATTCCTGAGATCAGTGTTTATTCCAAGAGCGGACCGGAGCTGCTGAAGTGTTCCTTACCTTAAGTGGCCTTTGATTGTCCAGGTGCAGAACCTCAGCTGGGCCTGAGCAATCAATTCCACTGAAACTTAGCAACGGGCCAATTCTTAGGAAGCCATCTTGTCCAGTCCACTGCTTCTAGAGCCAGCAGGCCTAGGAAAAAAATGTCCCCACAGTCATTGCCATTCATTTATCCCTTTTCTTTCAAGGTCAATGCCACAGCCTTCCCTCTCTAGTCTGTGATCAGTGGTGACCTCGGTCTTCTCCTCTGGGCTGTGAGATGGAGCAAGGGAACACTCCAGCCTCTGAGAAATTTTCTTGTCTTTGATAGAGACCAAATACCTAAAGCAAGTGCAGGGTTTTACCCAGAGGTCACTGTTAAGAGCCCATGGTTCTTGCCCTAGTCTGACTCATATACTACAAATGTACAGTAGCCCGTATCTTCTAGCCTTGTAGATGCTAAGACATTTGAGCATCCCATCAAACTAATTAATTGTCAGAAATGTAAGCTTTTTGCAGGTTCTTATTTTTAAAAATACATATAATCCTATTTTTAAAAAAGTCTGAGTTGACTTTCACAAGCTCAGTGTGATCCCTGTGACAGACACCACCTGCCTCTTGTAGAATCATGTTCACATCTTCATTTCAAAGAAACAGCCTGCTTTGTGGGGGCCTGGAGGGTAATTTAGGAGATGGGCATCGAGGTAGGAAAGCTGGCATGGCCTGCAGATGCCAGTTGCTACGCTAAAGCATGCCGGGACTGGGCTGGAGTTGTGGAGGACCAGTGCCACATGGCAGTGATCCTTTGAGTGGATTTTGGCAGGCTGTTCCGTGCGGCCTTTTCTAGAGGCTGTGGGGATGTGGACACGCTTTAGCACTCGGCCAGGAGGGAAGGAGACTTTTAATGTGATTGGAAATGAGTAGATTTTTTTAAAAGAATGACAGTGATAGATCTCTCAGTTCAATTTGTGGTCAAGGTGATGGTCGCCGATACACAAATGCTGATGAGCAAGACTTTGTGTGTGGTCTAAAGTTCTTTCTTCTCCTTGTTACTTCAGCTGTTTGAGGTCTTGAGTGTCCTAATTAGCTTGAGACATGGGCAGAAATGAGAAAACTCTGTTTACTATCACACATTTGAGTCTCTTTTTAAATGGTTTAACATTTTAGACAGGTAATTTTCTTTGGTTCAGATTTCTGTAAATTGGACAGTGTTGAGCATAAAACACCCTCAAATTATCATATAAAAGAAAAAGATAGGCATTGATAATACTGGAAAATTTCAGAGTAAATGAAGTTAGTAGCTCTACTCAAGCCTGAACAAGTTAGGTTGGGTGCCCATGTTTGATCTAGTCTAAGCTGTAAACAAACAAACACAACATAAAAATAGCCTGGGATGGGGAAGGTAAGAAACAGCAGCACAGGTAGAAGGGAAGACGACATCAAGACAGTCTTTCCAATTCTTTCACATTAAGGCATCTGATGATGAAGCAAGGCCTCCTTCAGCTGCCCTGTGGTTACCGAACCCATGACTCTAGCACTTTGTGTCTACTGAGATTCCTGCACATGGGGAGATTTAGTTTGCTACGTTAAGTATTTGTCATTGTAATGGTGGCTGGGGATACACATAGAGGTCAAGGGGCCTCACTGAAACCCACACCTCAACTAGTAATGAAGGACAGTTATGAAAACACAAGGGACAGAGGTTACTTATTACTGAAGATGTGGCCTTTCTTAGTTTGTTTTTCTCGTTATTGTAGGAATAAAGCTCTTTTGCAGGAGAAATACTCTAGCAATGTGCATGCTAAATGACCTAAAAGTGTGGGATTCTCTAGAAGCCCACCACAATGGGGAACCAGGCTCAAAAATGGTTGAGTCTTTGCCTTTTGGTTGCAATGACAGAACTTCTGATAATTTGGTGTGCTTGTTTTCCTTTTGTCTTTATTTTAATAGTGGACATTCCAGAAATCCATGGGGGAGAGGGCTATGAAGATGAAATTGATGGTGGGTATCACTGTGATTTAACAGATAATCATGAAATTCAACTTTTGTTAAAATTGATGGTGGGTATCACTGTGATTTAACAGATAATCATGAAGCTCAACTTTCATTAGAAACATCAACAAAAAATAATGTTCTGGCTATTGGAAGACCAGAATTTAGAACTATCAGTCAGAAATATAAGCAAAAAGAGCCCAGAGGAGAACAAAGAAACCACTAATGACTTTGTCAAGGTCAAATCTCCAGGTTTAGAAAGTTTATCAGATTTCAGGCAACTCCCTTTATCGGTAGACTTCAAATCTGGATAAACCCGTTAGAGGTGTAAAGTGAGCTCTCTGCTGTCACTGCCTGACCCCAATGACATCCTCCACAGAGAGGCCTGAGTGAGTTGTCTGACCGTGAACCACCTCCAGCTAGCATGGGCAGCGTTCTCCACCACTTACAGGGAATCTTTGTCCCACTGTCCAAGACGCCAGGTCTTGCGTATTGAAGACTTAAGGGTTTGGTTCACGCTGGTCACCTCATTTTCTTCACACTTATTCCAAGCTCTATTTTGGCATTTCAAATGCACACACTTCTAGAGGCTAATTCAAGAGTCCTGGGAAAGGGGAGGCAAACACGTAGATGTAGTTTCTACCTTGAACTCAGTAGTGAGGTCCTCCGGGACTTTTGTGAGCGCCAAGTCTGATGACTGGGAGCCCTACACTCACAGAACAACTTCAGGTCAAGACTAAACATTTAGAAGCTTCTAGAGCAGTTGCTTTTAACCTGACCTTAGTCAGAAACGTCAAGCGTAGTTATAGAAACTGGAGTGACAAGCCCAAACAGCACCTTGTCAGCTGGCTTCAGGGGCTCCCTGCACAAACCTCTCCAACTCTCCTTTTATGGGCAAAAGAGCACAAGTGGCCAACATGGGAGTCTGCAGTAGATCAAGGAGAAGCGCTAACGTGCCAAGCGAGAGGAGGGGTGTGCAGGGAGCTGTCTTCTGGCCGGTTAACTTCTCTGTGGCAAACTGGAGTGAGTTACCTGGTCACTCCGGTCCTTTAAACCTCGGTTGCAGCACCTACTAACAAAAATGTAGTCCTTTTTAAAGGACCCTGAGGAGCTGGGTCCTGCATACAGACATGCATTGTTCCTACACTAGACATAAAAGGATGTCTTTTCCTGAGCTGATGGCAAGGCCACAAACTGGGTATTTCATCCACAGAAATTTATTTTCTTCCCACTTTGGAGGCTTGTCTTAGGTGAAGGTATGGACAAGGCTGGTTCTTACTGAAAGCTGTGAGGTTCTCTCCCCACTTCATCGCCCCCATCTCTCTCTCTCTCTCTCTCTCTCTCTCTCTCTCTCTCTCTCTCTCTCTCTCTCTCTCTCTCTCTCTCTCTCTCTCTCTCTCTCTCTCACATGACCATTTCTGAATTTGCTCATGTCTACATTCCTCCTTTCTGTGAAGTACGAGTCAGATTGGGTTAGGGCTCAACCTAATGGCCTCTTCTTGTTGCCTCAGCAAAGGCCTTGACTCCCAGTAAGATCGCCCCCTAATAAAGGGCTAAGGGTTTGAACTTAGACACGAACAGTGAGCCAGTTTAACCTGTACCAATCTAATACAGCTGTCAAGGGAGGGCTGAGGGCTGGAAAGGAAATGTGCTACTTATATGGCCAGGAATGCTAAGTGGAGAAACTCATGATATAAAAACAGTCTCAGGCTGTGCTTTGATTTAACTTGAGGCAGTTGGAAGTGAGGCATGAGACAGCACAAAGAAATGAGCCCACAGCACATGATCCATCATGGGCACTGCACTGGCCCCCGAGGAGTCTGCTAAACCCTGAGTGCTAGAGACACATCAGAGGGGTGGCACACCTGCCTAGTGTGCATGGCGCCCTGGGTTTGATTGTCACCAGCAAAACAAACAAGACAACAAAACCTGAACTAAGTAATGGAAGATAGTTTACTTAAACATCCACTATGTATCCATTTCTTTCTTCTGTAGTATTAGGGATTGAATTTAGGACCTCAGGCATCTGAGGCAAGTGCTCTATCACCAATTACAGATAGATAGATACATACATACACATAGACAGATACATACATACATACATACATACATACACATAGACAGATAGATACATATATACATACATGCATATACATAGACAGATAGATAATACATATATGTAGATACACACATACATAAATACATACACACACAGATAGATAGATAGATAGATAGATAGATAGATAGATAGATAGATAGATAGATAGATAGATGGATGGATGGATGGATGGATGGATGGATGGATGGATGGATGGATGGATGGACGGACGGACGGACGGACGGGCGGGCGGGCGGGCGGGCGGGCGGGCGGGCAGACAGATAGGGTGAGGCTGTACTTACCATACGCCGGGCTGCAAGCACTTGGCAATTATTGGTTCACTAAATCCTCCTAACAATCCAGAAGATTGTTTTACTAATGTCTCCATTTTATAGATGAGAGAATGGAGCCAGGGAAGAGGCTAGGTCCCAGGTCCCAAAAGATACAGCTAGGACACAGAAGCTTCCCCAGTGCCTGCTGCTTACTGCTAAGCCCCAAAGAGACTCGGGGTTGGGGAACCTCAGTTACGACGTCCCCATGCCTATAATCTTGTATATTTTGTGCCATAGGCGAGTACGAGGGAGACTGGAACAACTCCTCTTCCCCTACCTCAGGGGCTGGTGGCCCTTCATCCGGCAAAGAAAAGAGCTGGCTGTACACACTGGATCCCATCCTCATCACCATCATCGCCATGAGCTCGCTGGGCGTCCTGCTAGGGGCCACCTGCGCGGGGCTCCTCCTGTACTGCACCTGCTCCTACTCGGGCCTGAGCTCGCGCAGCTGCACCACCCTGGAGAATTACAACTTCGAGCTCTACGACGGCCTCAAGCACAAGGTCAAGATGAACCAGCAGAAGTGCTGCTCAGAGGCTTGAGGGACTGCAGCTGAACTGCGTCTGACGCTTCGTCCCGGTGAGAGGAGCTAGGGAAGAGTACGTGTTTTTCCCCTTTGGAAACTGAATGCCATAATCTCAATCAAACTGATCCAGAGTACTGAAGGTATGGACAGAACAGTCTAGGGAGAGAGTGAGATGCAGCCAGGAGGGAGACTGTCGCCCACCAGGGACTGTGGTGGCCGAGTTAATGCAGGAATCGGGCTGCGTCCTCTGTGGGAACGGACAGGAACGTATCTCTGTGAAGTCACAGTTCTATTCATTTGTGGGTTCGTTATGATTATGATTGCATTGTTACATTTTATCTTTTTGGTCTGTGAGCAACTCAAAGAGGCAGAAGCGAATGACTTATCCAGTGGGGAAGTGGAGAGAGGGGTGGGATCCCCTCCTCTCTCTATCAACACTTGAAAAGCGAAAGGTCTTTGCAGCCCTCCCATCTGGATAAAGAAAACTTAAACAAAAGCCATCCAGCTTAGCTCGTCCTCAGATGGTCTCACAGTTGAAGAGACTTGGGCTGTGTTCAGATTCTGCCAGCCGCCCAAGGAGCTGCCATTTCCAGTCCTAGCGTATTGAAGTAGGATGTTATTGCCTTTAGCTTTTTTTTAATCCAGGGGAAGATTGCCATTTTAGGGTCAGCCTGAACAATTCTTTCTTATATACAATTTAAAATAAACCAGAACAGAAACTTCACACGCCAGAATCCATAGACACACCTCTATGGTTAGACACAGACAAGCCTTAAAATGCTTTGATGACTGGGGGCCATTCCTTAATCTAGACCCAGAGTTTGTGACTGTGGGGTGTCCCTTTGTGGGGCCTCTGCTGGTGGCTTTGCCTTTTCTTTTTCCTATTACGTATATTCACATATGCACACAGCACACACACGCACACACACACACACACACGCACACATGCACGCACGCACACATACAGAGTGAGAGAAGGAGAGAGATTTTTCTCTATTCTCTGGTCTCAGAGCGGGGTGGGAAATCAAGCTGTCAGTGTGTTTCCTCCTGGCCCCTAGATGGGAAGAAGAGCAAAGGAGAAGGAACGAGAACCCCAGTTGTGTTGGGAAGACTGAGCAACGTGGACGGAGACATTTTGTCGACTCGGTCTCCTTGCTAGGTTGATGACACTGATTTCTTGTGGGGAGACTCCATCATGAGTCACTGCTACCCACAAGTCCACAAGTGCTGTGCACAAAGTCGTCACCACACTGCTTCAACCTCGGGAAGACCAGTTCTTATTTGTACACGTGATGTGCCATGAATACAGACATACATGCACACGTGCACGCACTCCACACACACACACACACACACACACACATACACACAGCAGTTTATATGTTTTTTATTAAGTGCCTTGAAAAACAATGAAGACAAACCTATTTTCCCTCTGGGTAGGAATGACGACTGTCTCACAAGTTAAGGCCTTCCTCCTCTCTCTCACCCCGGTGACTCCATTCCCAGCTCCCCTACCCACGGCTGACCCACAGCGGGATGAATCCTGCTACCTGGGGAAAATCAGACCCTAGATGACTCCTGAAAGGGAGGTATGAAGAACAGAATGAAGATTGTCCTCAAGATCCCAATCTTGACTTTGTGTTAAAATGCCTAAAGGGTGTCTGTGCCCTAGAAATACATTACAGGCCCTGCCAGTCTGCCCAGACTGTTGCATATGAGTGGGAAACTGTCTCACTATTTTTGCTGCTGTGGTCACCCACAATTTCATTTGTCTCGAACCCAGGCAAATGAAGTAGGGTGAATGGGACTGGCTGGTTCCTTTAAATGTTAACTTATGAAAATGCTAGTTCAGATGGTGATGTCACAGTGTTTTGTACGCAGAGAGGGAACGGTCATAGCGACAGCTATTTATCCACATGTGTGTGTCTTTGCGCGCCTTTGGGTTCTCTGTATCTACTGTGTATGTGAATGGTCACGTGGAACTCAGTGGTGGTGTTGTGACTTTGACCCAGAGCCCGAGTGTCACTGCTGATCTTGGCACTCATTGGCACAGTGGTAGAGGTGAAAAGTTAAGCTTTTAAGCCCTGGGGGCTTAGTGTTAGATGCCCTCTGAGCTGGGCACACAGTAGAAGAAAGTCTGTATTAGCTCATTCTCCTCTTTACCCCGCCTGCCCCCAATGCAGCTAGAATTCAGAACATTGAGAGCTTGTGGGGAGAAGAGAAGTTCACAGGCCCACTCTGGGACCCCTGGTCCTCTCATGACCATTTTACTCTGATTCCCCAAAGACCGGCCCTGTTTAAAGCCTGCAGGTCTAAGTTATGTGCAACTTAACCTGCATCCCTCTACAAGTCCCGCATCCGTTTCACTTTGGCTGATTTGAGGCTCTGAGTGGTCCCTGAGGGCTAAACAGAAACAGGGTCCTCAGGGCTATAAGTAGATACCTCACTCAGGCTGGAGGCTGGTCTGTCGTGAGATGTAAAGAAAGATGGTTGGGTCTGATTCTGACTTGACCAGGGGACCCCTTGGTGCATTGGTTATCTTTATCTGCAGATAGGCTAACTGGCCCATCTCCTTGAATTGTTCCCTTTGGGAAACCTAACTCACAGTGTTGGTGTCCTTTTTGCCTTGTACTGAATGACACATTACCTCCACGCTCTCCCGGGCTAGGCGGTCCATGGGACCACAGGGTTGCTTTCTCTCTTTGGTGGGGATGGGGAGTTCACAGGGATGAGGGTCCAAGGAATGAGTATGAATGACAAGAAAACGGGCAGGGGGGGACGTTAAGCTTTTTCCAGGATGTGCAGTTTTTGACCATTTGCTGGCTGAGCCAGATCACGGAAACTCGAGAGATTTTACTGTGATTCTACAATGTAAAAAACAATGTCAAACTGTGTTTATATTATTTGTATAAAGCCTTTTTAAGATTACTATTTAAATAAACATTATGCCAGAACTGCATTGTCTTTATTGGAGACAAAAAAAAAAAAAACAAAAACAAAACTGGGATTTGAGTAACCAGATTGTTCCGTGTGTTGGGAACTTTTCCGGACTTTGCCACTCACACTTGTGTGTCCTGGCAAATACTCCACGTTAGCCATCTTGGACTGCTACAAGAGGATGCCATTGGTCAGGCGACATTTAATGCTCTTCATTCTGGAAGCTGAGAAGTCCAACATCAAGGAACCAGCACATTTGACGACGTTTTAGTTTGTAGACAACTTCTTTCCCTCCATGCACTGTCTCTCCTTTCCTGGGTGAGTTTCTTTGACTGTCTCTTCCTGTGAGAGTATTAACCTAATCCTTGCAACCTAACATAAACCTAGCTACTGCCCAAAGACCCCACGGCCTCTATACCATCTCAGAGGTATAAACTTTCAACATATGAATTTGGAGAGGATACCAAATACCCTTCATTCTGATCAACTGAGGTGGTTTGTCATTCTCTTGAGACCGCATGGATTTAACAGCCTGTACAACTTGTTGGCATTTTATGGCATTTATATCCTGAAGTCGGTAATGGCTGATCTGGCTGGGTGGAATACCTGACTACCTGTAGACCTTACCTGACAATCCTCAGAAGCTGGGACCCTTCTCACTGTCTCTCCTCTCTTGACTCTACCACTTCAGATTCCTTGCTGTTTCCTTTTTTCTCTGACTCTTGCTTCTCCACCTCTCCAGGGGCTTCAAGGCCTGGGAGAGCTCTCCAGGCATGGCCCCAGGCCAGGAGCACTGGCATCGGCTGGGAGCTTGCTGGAGATGCATATTTTGGGTTCCATCCCAGATCTACTAAATCAGAAGCTCTGGGGACAGGGCAGAGGGTTCTCTGTTTCAAAAAGACCCACGAGAGAATCCTGTTGTTCTTTCTGTTCTAAGAACCACCAGAGTCTATAGTCTCAGTATTAGTCCCTAAGTTGATGTGTGATTTCCAGATGTTTTCTTCCATTATTCCAGTTATGTTTTCATTTAATTTTTTATCTTTCCAATTGCTTCTTTTATTTTTGAGATTATAGCTACATCATTTCCTCCTTCCCTTTCCTCCCCCCCAAACTCTCCCATATACCCCTCTAGCTCACTTTCAAATTTACGGTCTCTTTTTTCATTAATTGTTGTTATATGCATATGTGTATATGTATGTACATATATGTTACCAAATATAATTGCCTGTCTGTATACTGTGACTTGTATATATGTTTTCAGTGCTGACTATTTGGTACTGGATAACCAGTTGGTGTGCTCTTCCCTGGTGAAGATTTTTTTCTTCTGCTCTCAACATTCCTTGGTTGCCTGTAGCTCTCTGCGTAGAGTTTAGGCCTTGTATTCTTTACCCTGTCCTCTTTAGCATGTCTATTGGTGTTGTCCTGGCTGAGGTCATTTTTAGGCAGCCACGCTGGTGAGGCTCTATGGATGTAGCTTCTGACATGACTAGGAGCCCAGTCTCACAGCAAACCCTTGCCCCTCTGGCTCGAACAGTCTTCCTGCCAACTTTTGCTTAGTGTTCTTGACCTTTAGGAGCAGGAGTGTTTTCTCAGCCCCCGACTTACAACAACTCTGATTGTGGTTTTCTATAATGGTGTCCGTCAGTTACAAAGCGATGTTTCTTTGATGAAGCGTTTACACTTCCTCTTCGGGCATACACAGACACCTGCACGTATGAGCATATAGAGACATATCCCCATACACATAAAATAATAAAAACAAATCTTTAAAAGCTAATAAAAACCTGATGTTCAATTGAATAAATAGAAATATTCATACAATGAAACTCACGGTCCAAGAGGGGTAAAGACAGCCACAGGCCCACCTGAGTCCTCAAGTCCAGGCTGGATGAGGATGTCTACATGGATGAGGACATCTACATGGATGAGGACATCTACAGGCCTGCTTGGTGCCCTGTAGCTCCAGGCAGGGAGACACCATTATGATCAGCAAATGTGTGGTGGAGAAATGGAAGGGAAAAAGCAGCAGAGTGGTCCCTGTGCTGTGGAGAGAGGCAGAGCTGAAGAAGCAAGGGTAGGGAGGAACAGGCTGATGTGGGTGGCCTGCTACCGTCCAGGACCATGGCAGCTGCAGAGGCCACGTGAATCTGAATGACCTGCAGTGCCACCAGGTGCCCTGAGCTGCACCTAAGGGTCATGTCTGAGTTCAAGGCCCTACCGCAGACAGGGTCTGTGTTGTATCCATTGCTCCTGTTACCACCAGAGGCCATGCAGATACTTGGAGTCTGACCTGCCACCCGAGGCCATGCTGGTGTCTGAGAGTCATGCTGGAGCTGTCCCATACTGATGTGAGTAACCTGTGCTGCCACCAGGGGCCATGGTGACGTTCAGGACCAGGCTGCCACCGAGGGTCATATCTGTGTTCGTGGTCCTACCTCAGTCAGGATCTGTGTTGATTTGCATGGCTTCAGTTACCCCTGAAGCAGATGCCTGGGGCCTGGACACCTATATGAGTCTATGTTGGTGTCCACAAGCTCTGCTGTCACTGGGGCCAAGCTAATCTGAGTGTGGCCTGTGCTGCCACGCGAGGCCATGGTGTTGTCTGAGCCCAGACTGCTGCCAAGGGCCATGTTTGGGTCCTTGGTCCTCCTGCATTTGGGGTCTGCATTGATGCAGCCCATGTTCCCACCAAAGGTTCCACAGATGCTTGGGATCTGGGCGGCTGACTGTGGACATGTTTGTGTCTAACGGTCCTGTGCTCCCATCTGGGGTCATGGCATCATCCAGGCCTGGGTTGCTGCCCATGGCCATATCTGTGTCTGTGGCCCTGTAGCAGTCAGGGTCTGATCTTATGTCCATGGTTCCTGTTACCACTAAGGATCACGCAGATGCCTGGAGTCTGGTCAGCCATCTGAGATCATGTTGGTCTCCTAGAGTCATACTGCCCCTAGAGTCATACTGACCTGGATGATCTGCAGTGCCCTTGGGGCCATGGTGCCATCCAGGCCCAAACTGCTAGCAAGAACCATTTCTGGTCCTGCTGCAGTTAGGGTCTGTGTTGATCTCTGTGATCCAAGATTCCACAGGAGATCATAGGAAGCCATGTGTGTTGAACTCTAGTGGCCATGCTGAGCCAGCACCACACTATGCTGGCTCTGGAAGAGCTGGGCCTGCCTTTCACTGGCCACTACAGCAAAAGAGCTGGCCTCACCCCTCATGGGAGGATTGGACGCACACCCGCAGAGTTGGCCCCACTCATAACCGTGAGTGTAGAAGAGCTAGCTCTGCCCCTTGCCTGAGAGAGGATCCCCCAGGGGCCCAGACTGACCAACTAGACCCACTCAGACTCACATCCAGGGCTTTGAGGTGGATACTCCAGCATCTACCCCATCTATGACCTGCTAGAATGCATGAAGGGACTGACTGGTCCTGTGGAACCAGAGCCCTGGGATCTCCATAACTAGAGGCAATGGCAGGTGTGGTAGTTTGAAAGAAAATGACCCCAAAAGGGAATGACAGTTTAAGGAGGTATGGCCTTGTTGGAAGAAGTGTGTCACCATAGGAGCAGGCTTTGAGGTCTCTTTCTCTCAAGCTTCCCTTGGTGTGACTCAGTCCACTTCCCTTTCCCTTCTGATCAAGATGTAGCCATGTCTGCCTGCATGCCTCCATGTTCCCCATCACGATGATGATGGACTGAACCTCTGAAACTGTAAGCCAGTCCTAATGAAATGTTTTCCTTTATAAGAGTTGCTGTGCTCATGGTGTCTTTTCATAGCAATAGAAACCCTAACTAAGAGAGCAGGATATCCAGGATGAGTTTTGGTGAGGATCCAGTGAGGACTGTGTGCCAGAAGCCAGAAGCCTTGCACCAGACCAACGAGGGTAGACAAAGGCATCTACTGTGTGACACTCTGCAGCTCCCAGTGCCACCAAGATGAAGAGGTGTCGAGAGGCGGGAAAGATGGAGGAGTGGGGTGGATGTTTTGTTTGTTTTGTTTTTAAGTAATACTTTTTAAATTTTCTTTTGGGAAGATGCCATGGGAGCGAGGGGAGGATCTGGAGGGACTGGGAAGTAAGTGGGATTGGAGCACAAGATGTGAAATTCCCAAAGAATCAATAAAAGTTATGTTAAAAATTCATGCAATGGCATATGGCTTGGCCAAAAGGGGAATAAAATACCAATATATGGGGGGAAAACCACCAAAGGGAAATGAACACCGTGAGTCTAAAGATGAAGGGTTGTGGAGGTGGGGAATTAGAGAAATAGCTCAGACCCAAGGGCAGATGTGGCGGCATACTTTGTTCATTCTGAACAGGAACACACACCCTTCACCCCAAGGACATTTATATAGACCAAAAGTGACTTATTGCCAGACTAGTTACATAACAGCCATGGTTATTGATTACTTGCTGTTCCCCAGATATTCAGCAGATGCCATCTTAACTAAGTCATTCTGGACAGCACTATGCTGTCTGAACCTTGATCTGGTCCTTAAGTTTCTATCCCCTGCATCCAGTTTTCGGACAGAAGGCATTTATTCAAATGGGTCCACAGGGCATCCCTTGTGGGGAGCCACAGTCTGCAGCAGAGGAAGGACATGTGACCAGCAAAGAGGCTTTACCTCAGGGTTAGCATGGTCCACATTAGGATGGTGGACCAGGCCCTGCCTTTGAACTAAGGGCTCTCCAGCCAATTGCTGGATTGTCTGTTCCTCCGTGTCAACTTCCTGTCAGGCAGATGTCACATTTCTTTGAGTACCACAGGCACATCCTTGCCCTCACAAATGGATTCGGGATTCTCTGCTTTCTGATTATTGGATTCAAAACAAACCGGACTTTGAACGATGAAGGCAAAAGGAAGAGCCAGATACACGCCAAAGAAGTACTGCTAAGTTCCCACAGGGGACTTTACACCAAGGAAAGCCAGGTAGAGCCTTAAGATGACCCCCTCCCTGCGGAAGCTACAAACCAGAGCTGATTTTGCTTCATCCTGGGACTTTACTTACACCCCCAAAAGGAAATTTGACCACATCGTTTTATTTGAGAAATGTTTTTGAGCACTTCCTGACTTTTTACACTCCAGTGGGAGAACAGAAAACCAATAGCCAAACACATGGATCAGGGCTGGTTACTGGAAACCGGCAATTAGCAGGTGCCTCTAACAGGAGCCTTCAGGATTACTGTCTCTAAATAACTCATCAAGGAAGAGCCTCCAAGATAACACTGTTTGCTCCATCTCCTGACAGGAGATGGAGTTGCTAAGAAAGATGCCCCCAAGGAAGAGCTGTAGATCCTGCGGAAAAGAGATCATGCCTTCCCAGGACACAAAGTAGTCATTAAGAGTGTAGCCACAGAAGGTAAAGGTCACACTAGTGCCTGAAGGTCGGGGTGAGGAGGCTGGCTCTCATCCGCACTGGTCTGTGACGTCCCTTCATTTTCAGAAAGAGCAGCTACTGTCACAGTCCTCCCAGGCCTTGGAAGGTCACCACAGTCAAATCTGCAGCTTCGCTCTTGGCCCCTCCTGTGATCTTCGTGGACTTCACAAGGCTCCTGAGTCGTGGGTTTCTAGCGTGTTACTGACCCCGCAGCAAGAACAGGGGGAAAGGAGAGAGCATCTCTTCTTCCTTCCTCTCGTTGAGCTTTGGGTATTTTTAAAATCTTAATAAACTAATAACATCTCCTGGTTGCTAGCCATCTAGTGTTTACATAAGAACTTTTTATTTTTTTTTTCTTGTCTGTATCCTTCTGGAAATGTTTACGAGCTCCTCAGAGGAGGCAGGCCAGTGAAATGCAGTTGGAACAGGCCTATGCTTCAGAAAACAGGGCCCATCTGGAGGCTGAGGCTGTCTCTTTCCTAACATAGTGATGGTGGGGACGGGGTGGGGGAGGGGACCGAGAAACAGCAGAGCCCTGATTCTATTCCCATTCTCTCAGGCCTCAGGCTATGCATGTGAGGTGGGGTTAGGAACAGAGGGCAGCGGAGAACCTGCTACCTGTCCTGGGTCCTCAGAGCTACCCTGCTCCCCCCAAGGCCTCGCAGTAATTTCAGACCCCATTAGCACCAGCAGCTAATTGGATAGGGTCCTAAGAGCTAAGACAAAGCAGAGCTTGGCCCTGAGCTCCAGGGCTCAGCACTGCTGAACACACACACACACACACACACACACACACACACGTCTCACCACACGAGCTAGGCTAGTCCTCCCTTATTCCGGGCTCTCTCAGTGACAATGAGAAGATGCTTTTGGAAGAAGGATATTCCTTCCAAGCCCTTCCCGGAGACCCCAGCAACAAACCTCAGGGGGAGCCATGATCCAAATTGCTTCTGTAGTTTATCCAGAGAGGAACCTGCTTCCTCTCCCTTCCCTGCCAGGAACAAACCTGGAGATCATGTGTGTGCAAGTGTGTGTAAGTGTGCAAGTACGTGAGTCGGGGAGCATTTTTCCAGTCCCCACCAGTTTTCAAGGGCCATACAAGTAAACAAACAAACAAAAAAAGAGGCTACTTTGCTAAAGAAATGTGAGCGGGGCCATTTTCTCCTTCTTCTAGGGCCCCAGATACAGCAATGCCTCACATTCAGCTTTCAAGAGAGACCCCACAGGGCAGCACCAGAGTCCACGAGCCCAGACTCAGGCCCTGTCTGATTCCATGTACACACAGGAGCTCAGGCATCTGTAGAAAGGCCTTGGTCAGGCATTGAAGACATGAAAATCTGGACAGTGACCCCTTGGAAGGGCTTCACCATGCTCCTTGTTGAACCAGCAGGCACGGACAGTGGACACACCTCCACTCCCAGGTTCAGCCTTGCCCAGAAATGTGGTTCTGTCTGTGAGGCAGCCTGTGAGCTCCACAGCTCCACAGGCCTCCCAGAAATGTCTGCACAAAGAAGCCCTCGACTGCTTCTGCCTTGAACCACAGCTTTGCCCTTCTCTCTTCTCTGCCTTGCTGACTCGGTGTGCAGGTGGCTAACGTCAGCACTGTTACCTGGGCAGTTCAGCTTCGCCACCTGGGCTCACCTTCCCCGGCAACTCTCCCTGCCCTCCTCACCTCACCCCTCCTTGAGAATTCCTGCTTCTCTTTGGAGCCAACTGTATTTAAGACCCGTGGCAGTTCAAAGGACATTCATAAGGTTTTGAAGTTCCCAGTCCTCCACTTTCCTTGAACTTGGACATGCTGAGAGGGTAAAAAAAGAAAAATGCTGTTCTTGGGATCTTAAGAGACCAGGGCTCAAGATACAGTTCTTCCTCAAAATCTGTGACCTTGGGAAGCCATGACTCTGGCTAAGTGCATTTTGGTCTCTGACTTCTGTTCTGTGCTCTCCAAACAGTGAGGACCAAGCTTCAAAAACACTGCCTATAACCTCTGAGATTTTGGGCAGAGAAACCATGTCCACAAGTCCCAACGAGGATGTTGGCACTGCTGGCTTCTATTTAACTTTGGTATTTTAGGTTAAATAAAATAATTCAAATTAAAATTCTATTGAAATGGTTGGAATGCTGCCAGAGTTAACCAATAAAATTGTCCTATGGCCCAGACTTGCTTCCTTCCAGGGACCTAGTCAACACACACAGACAAATGCAGTCCTTACCCTCATCAGCAAACCTCTTTGTGCTGCAGAAGGAAAGGATCACAGAAAACCACAATTAGTCAAAGTTCAGAGAACAATGGACAGTCGGGTGCCTGACCCCAGCTGGGACATCTACAACACTTCCTATACGTAAGGCTCAGGAAAGGTTAAGGAAGAGGGGGCCGGAAGACTGTGAGAGCCAGGGGACCAGGAAGTCTTTGTAGCTACGACAGGGAAGCTATACCCATGAAATCTCAACAATATGGCTGCCTAAACAAGACCTTCACAAGTCCAACATTAGTTGGTATCCCCAAAAAAGGTGGAGAAAAACCCATAGGAGCCAACCCTAGATGAAGAAGTACAAGCAATTAACAACTGCCGAGCCAGTGAGTCTTCCTAATTGGTTATTCAATATCAAGTGGTCACCTCCAGAAGCATACACACACAGACAGCACTGAGCAGACTCAGAGGATTCTATCTGTATTTATTCGCTTACATGTATTTGTGTCAATGGTTAAAGAAGAGGCAACCATGAATTAGGGAGGGAGTTTGAGGAGAGGACTTGGGAGGGGCAAGAAGAAAGGGGGGGAGGGCTTAATGGTTTCATTATATTTTAATTAATCTTTTAAAATGACCCACCCAACCACTAAGGAAAACAGTACAGCAGTTCCTCAAGGAGGTAAATAGAGTCACCATACGATTCAGCAGTTCCCCTGCTGGGTCTGTCTGCCCAAAGCAATTGAAAGTCCAGACTCAAGCAGACCCCTTGGCAGCTGTGCTCAGAACAGGATCATTCTCTACGGGCAAAGGGGGGAAACACACAAATGCCCGTAACCAGTTTAGAGATAAACAAAAATGTCTACTATAGACAATGACATATTCTGACACACATTAATTACGTGAATGAATTTTTTAAGTATTGTGCTAAGTAAAATTGTGCCAGACACAATAGGACAAATGCCAGTGAGTCCACTTATATAAAGTATGTAGAATAGACAAATTCACACAGACAGGAAGTCGGTTAGGGAGCGCCAGAGGCAAGGAGAGAAGAACTGGCAGTTACTGTTAAAGATATAGGGTTCGCCATGAGAAAGTTCTGGAAATGGGTAGTGGTTACCCAACACGGGGAGGGTACTTAGTACAACTGAATTGTTTATTTCAAAATGGTTAAAACAATACAAAAATAATGCATTATGTACATTTTATCACATTTAAGTCTTTTTATTATTGCTGTTGTGTGCATACAGTGTATTGCATACATGTAGTGTGTGTGTGTGTGCATGTGTGTACACTCACGCCTGTGTGGCAAATGCAGGTTGGAAATTGGAGGACAGAGATGAAATTCAGATGGTCAGGCTCTGTTACCCACGAGCTGTCACGCCAGCCCCTCACATTTTCTCTAAGCATCTTACCTCAAAAACCGTAACACTTAGATGTATCTCAATTAATCATATTCCTTGACTATGGAAAATTCGTATTTAACTGAGTATTCTGCATTTTATCTGGCAGTATTGGTTAAGGAGTTTCTGTTCTACCAAGGATTTCTCTAGAATTCAAGAGCCACACTATTCAAACAAACAAACAAAATAGTGTTTGTGGTCTGACTAGAATAAATGCATAAAACCGGAGCAGAAAATGGGGCGGGTAGTGTTTGCCCTAATTATAGACAACCGCAGAGAGGCCACCCAGCAACTCTCTCAGTGAAGAGGTAGAGATGGGAGATCTCGGTTGTTTTCCCATCTGCTGCTCAGTCATCGCGATGCACAAACGCAGTAAAAGCTGGTGAGAAACCCTTCTTACAATTGACCGCGTGGTTAGAATTACAGCTGCAGATGGCGGCGTGACTCAGACGATAGTCTCCTGCCCTGCCATCACCCCAGAGTCGGCAGGAGCCCATGGGGTGTCCAGATGTCTAATGGTACCCCCATTTGCACCCATGCCTTCGAGAAGGAAGAAGCTGCTGCACAGCTCACTCTGCTACAGGAGGACAACAGGTGCTGAAGGCAGAGGCCACTGTGGAGCCATCTGAACCCAACACTGGGGCTTAACACAGCAAGAATGCTACAGGCTTGGCAAGCCCATGCTATTCCGCCTGGGAGATGGACCTAAAGTCACATCACTGCCCACTCCCCATCCCCGTTCTCATACCAGTCCCACCTACTCTTTCTCTCCACCAAGATGAAAGGCAGCTGGGGAGGGCATATCTTAAAGAGATGGGTCACATCTATTTCTTTTTTTCCTAGGTGCTGACAAGTCACAGTGGAAGTCTGGAAATGCACAGCAAAAATACACAGGCCTTAATGCTTACTGGTAAATGAGTACCAAAGGAAAAATTCATTATGTGGGAGCTCTTGGCTCCTATCATGTAAGGACGTGTTGCATGAGCAAGAATGGAAAGTCCCTGAAGTTCCCTCTCCAGTGCAGACCCCAACACCACTGCTTTCTTTCCACCCCACTTCCCACCGGTGCTTTGTGGGGATCTGAATCCACAGACAAGAGAAGTCAATTCGGCTATACGAATCAAAAGCAGGTCACTGATAGCCAACACCAATGGAAGCCAAGCTAACCTATAACTAGGTGGAATCTTTCTGCTGACCAGCACCAGCTATGACCACTAAAGTCAGCCACTCGTGCTTAGGTTCAGGAACAGACTGACTCTTTAAAAAAAATATTTATTTATTTATTTATTTATTTATTTATTTATTATGTATACAATATTCTGTCTGTGTGTATGTCTGCAGGCCAGAAGAGGGCACCAGACCTCATTACAGATGGTTGTGAGCCACCATGTGGTTGCTGGGAATTGAACTCAGGACCTTTGGAAGAGTAGGCAATGTTCTTAACTACTGAGCCATCTCTCCAGCCCCCAGAGTGACTTTTTTTTTTTAACTGTTTGTGCAACTTGCTTTCCCATCCGCAGTGCAGAGACCTCTTTGCTGTTAAATATGGACAACAGGATATCATTCTTGTAGGGATGCTTCCCCCTCCCCACATGGATGTAGATCCCAGCAGGCACAGCGTGGAAACTGAGCTGAGGAGTGGGGAATGTCAAAGATGAGGAAGACACACTAAACTTGGCTCTACTCTGGACCAAGTTTGAAGGAGATGGAGAGAGAGCCTTCATCTTGGGGGTAGCTGGAAGGTTTAAGGGGTTTCACATCCTTGCCTCTGGGAGCCCATTTGCAATTCCAGTCTCTCTTTAGAGTTTCTCTCCTCTGCTCTCCACCCTGGAGTCCCAGATAGTTACCCAAAAGGTCTCGTGGGAAATGAAAGGGCAACAGTTCTTCCTAAACCATTTTCTACCCATTCGGGTTGCCTTTCACACATGGTGAGGCCAACTGCAGCAACCTGCTCTGAAGCTGGGTGCACAGCCAGGCCCAGGACACAATGCCTTGACTCGGCCAGTAGACCCCAGTAGACCCAAAAGCCCGGGAGCTGGCCTTGCCGGGTGCCCAACCTTTCACCTCCAAGAACTACTGCTAGAAATGTCAACCAAAAGTAGATGAGCCAAGCCGGGAGCATTCACCAGCCAGAGCAATGTTAAATATTAAACATCCTTGGTAGCGGGCCGGCCTGAAAGCTGCCATTTCATTATGAAGCTTTCACGGGCTTAGGAAGAGAGCCTGTATCTCCCAGAAGTGAACCGCGGAGACCTGCCCTCAGCCTGCTCGGTGCTGGGGAAGCCTTCAAAGCTGTTCCATTTGTCTGAGCCCCATCCATCTTTAATGTCACAGTCTACATTTTCTCCTCTCTTCCTTTTTCAAAGCAGCCAAAAATGAAAATGTCACTTCATCTGGGGCCAATTCAAAAGCCAGGCTCAGACGGAGTTCTGTCCCATTCTCCTGGGTTCCCCCATGTTTTTATCTCCCAAGGAGCCTTTAGGGGTACTTCAGCCCCCTGTCCCTGTGTTCATGTGCCTTTCAGAACTGTGTCCGTCACTAGCCTCCTCTTCGGACCTCTGTGTGGCCACAGCACCCGCAAAGTGGAAAATACATTGATGTTTATAGGGACAGGGTTGGAGGGAGAGAGGACCTCAGGGTTGGCTGTCACCACACCCATCGAATCCTGACAGGGACTGGGAGGTTGTGCTGCCTTTTAGAAACTGTATTCCCCAGATTTATTGAAAACACGCAGACTCTCTGTGGCCATGGGAGGGATGCTTGGAGGTGCAGTGTGACTCCCCTGAGTCTCCCTTCTCCCCTCTGTGTTGTGAAAATTCCAGTCAAGCTGTGCAAGGCAGGAGAAAGCTCAGATGAAGCTGAGAGTCAGGATGCATTTGTGACTACCCCCCCCCCCCACAACACACACACCAGCCTCACCCAGGAATAGAGAGCCAATGCTCTGACTGATACTTAAGAGGGTGGCTGTCATCAGGGAGGACATGGAGATGAGGGACGCCGTCAGTGTCAGGCCAGGCCCAGCACAACACAACCACAAATCACTTTGGCTAAGATGCTCCGCTTCTCACTTAAAGAAGGGCAAGCAGGTAAGAGTGAAACAGGAAGTGCATGACCCGGCAGAGTGTTGCATGACCCGGCAGAGTGTTGCATGACCCGGCAGAGTGTTGCATGACCCGGCAGAGTGTTGCATGACACGGCAGAGTGTTGCATGACCCGGCAGAGTGTTGCATGACACGGCAGAGTGTTGCATGACACGGCAGAGTGTTGCATGACCCGGCAGAGAGTGCTGCATGACCCGGCAGAGTGTTGCATGACCCGGCAGAGTGTTGCATGACCCGGCAGAGTGCTGCATGACCTGGCAGAGTGTTGCATGACCCAGCAGAGTGTTGCATGACCTGGCAGAGTGTTGCATGACCCAGAAGAGTGTTGGTCTCCACCTGGGACCAGGGCACACTCTTAGAATTTTGCCTGTCTGTTCTCGGACTAATCAGCTAAAAGTGTTTGCTGGGCAAGCCTGCTCACCTGAGTTTGATCTCTGAACCCATGAAAGCTATCCTCTGACTTCCATACATACACCATGTTGAATAAGTACACACACACACACACACACACACACACACACACACAATGCTGCACTATATATACACAAGATAATTATAATAAATTTTAAAATGTGGTAAATCCATATAATGCACCATTTATTACATTGTAAGATAGATGGATGATGGATTGATAAAGATACATTGATAGACAGACAGACAGACAGATAGATGATAGATAGATAGATAGATAGATAGATAGATAGATAGATAGATAGATAGACAGACAGATAGACAGACAGACAAACAGATGACAGATTTACAGACCGGCCAGCAGCCCAGGATGGCTGTGGAGGTAGCTTTCTTCCCTCACTGCTCCCACCTACTCCATCCAGGTAGTGGAAGCTCTGGCCTGAGCAGCATGGAACAAATAGTGAAGTAGGAAGACATTTAAAAAAAATAACCTGAGTTTGTGTGGGTTTTTTTTCTCTTTGACCAAGGTACAGAGATTCTTAAGTTGCAAATAATGAAAGAATTAGTGATTAATTAATTGGTGACAGGTGTGGGACGAAACCATCTATAGATTCTTAGCTGCCCCCTCCCTTTCTCTCTTAAGATCATTCTTTCTAACTTTTAATTAATTTTTTTGCCACCCTAGCACTTCTTTTATCAAATATTCTTAGAAACTAAACAAACAGAGTGTACTGAGACCAAAGTACTCAATATGGTGTTTAATTGGAATTGTAGCCTGTTTTCCCCCAGTGTTTTCTTGGGGTACCTGGAAGTTTTCCCTGGCCATGGAATTGGACTCGAGAAGTGCATTTTTAGCATCTAGTTAATCTTCCTTTCAGGTGCCAAGGGTATGGCTTGATTGAATCAAGAAAACGTAAGCCATTGAGTGGTTTGTGGTTTCGCTTGCCTGCAAAAGAACAGAGGCGCTAACATAACAGGGCTGTTGATCTCTCCGTTCACTTCACTTACTGTGTGTGTGTGTGTGTGTGTGTGTGTGTGTGTGTGTGTGTGTGTGTGGTGACTGCTGCACAGTATTGTGGGTGCCTAGCTCAACTGTTGAATGGTCAGGTCTGCTAGCTGAAGCATGCCCCAGCTGCCTGAAATCTACTGCATTGCTGCTCACCACTGTACAGCTCTTTCAGGGCAAAAATTCTGCATGTGTGCACCCAAATCTAAGCACATGGCCACACGCCAGGTCACTGCCCATGCTAAGGCCTGCAACACCAGTCTCTTAGGGAATGGGTACTATCTGTTCCAGCCTTCCCAAAAGACTGCTGCCCAGAACACCATAGTGCCATCAAGCACCCAATAAACAAGACTGATTCCTGAGTGAGTGAACCAATGTCACCGAGAGGGACTTTGTAATAGACCCAGAGTGGGGGCTGCTTCAAAATGAGTTTCAGGTTTCAGAATGCTGTCCTGCTGCTGAACAGTCCAGAGATTCCTTAGGAGGGAGGCGCTCCACTATCTTCTCGAAGACCACAGATTCACCCAGAAAAGATGATTTAGAGGAATGAACAGCAATGGAAGAGGAGTCTTTAAGATGGTCTCCAGTGGCCATTGTAGCATTTTCCCCCAGATTGGAGCAGACAGAAGTGAAGTGCTGTGAGTTACGGAGCCCAGATGACGTCAGCATCATCACAGTGCTGTGAGCCATGGAGCCCAGATGACGTCATGCCAGCATCATCACAGTGCTGTCAGAGATGGAGCCCAGATGACGTCATGCCAGCATCACAGTGCTGTGAGTTACGGAGCCCAGATGACGTCATGCCAGCATCATCACAGTGCTGTGAGCCATGGAGCCCAGATGATGTCATGTCAGCATCATCACAGTGCTGTGTGTGATGGAGCCCAGATGATGTCATGCCAGCATCATCACAGTGCTGTGAGTTACAGAGCCCAGATGATGTCATGCCAGCATCATCACAGTGCTGTCAGAGATGGAGCCCAGATGATGTCATGCCAGCCTCATCACAGCGCTGTCAGAGATGGAGCCCAGATGACGTCATGTCAGCATCATCACAGTGCTGTGAGCGATGGAGCCCAGATGATGTCATGCCAGCCTCATCACAGCGCTGTCAGAGATGGAGCCCAGATGACGTCAGCATCATCACAGTGCTGTGAGTTATGGAGCCCAGATGACGTCAGCATCATCACAGTGCTGTGAGCCATGGAGCCCAGATGATGTCATGTCAGCATCATCACAGTGCTGTGAGTTATGGAGCCCAGATGATGTCATGTCAGCATCATCACAGTGCTGTGAGTTATGGAGCCCAGATGACGTCATGCCAGCATCATCACAGTGCTGTCAGAGATGGAGCCCAGATGATGTCATGTCAGCATCATCACAGTGCTGTGAGTTACAGAGCCCAGATGACGTCATGCCAGCATCACAGTGCTGTGAGCAATGAGCCAAGATGATGTCATGCCAGTATCACAATACAGGGACAGAAATGCCACAGTGCAGAACAATGGAGAAAGAGACATGGCTTACATGTAGGGGTGTGGCCAGTCAATTAGTTGGTAAAGGGATGAGATGGCATTTGAGGGCATCTCAATCCCTTCAGGTCACATGAGGCATTCAGCCCGTATTTTTCTCTTATTTTCTCTCACACAAGTTTGGGTAGCAGTACAAATTATAAGAAAGACCTTTATGTACGAACATGAAAAGAATCCTTAAGGTTCATGCTTAAGCAAAAAAGCCAAAGCAAGAATAGACTGTAAAACATTTGCACTGTCCAAGGCAAAATGAAATTGTGATGTTTCAAATTATCCAGAATTTTAATAGTCGGATGTGATGGCAAACCCAGCACAAGGGAAGTTGCAACAGGAAGAACATAGATCCTGGCCAGCCTGGGATCTATATAACCAGATTCTGTCTCAGAAAGAAAAAGAGAGAATTTCAGGAGACAGTATTAACCAAGCAGTGCATTTCAAGCTCCTACAAAGCTGTGCCTCCTGGCTTTCATTACTGCAAATCGAACTGTTATGTAAATAATAAACAATAAGGTTTACCAATGAGCTTTGGATTATGACAACTAAAAGGGGGAGAATTTCCACTAAACATCTACTTGCCTTTTATTTATTTATTTATTTTAGCATTTACACCATGTGAATGAATTAACTATTCCAAAAAAGAAAGGAAAGAAGGAAGAAAGGAAGGAAGGAAGGGAGAGAGAGAGAGAGAGAGAGAGAGAGAGAGAGAGAGAGAGAGAGAGAGAAAGAAAAAGAAAGAAGAAAAGCTAAATAAGAAAATGTCACTAGGCCTCCAGAGAACCCATCTCAGGCCCTAAACAATATGTGAACTCAGAGTCACATTTATCTGTGATTATATACTGGGCGGGGGGCAAAGCCCAACACAGGAGCATCAGGTTATAGTAACTAAAGCAAGAACTGCCCTCTCTCCTGGAAGCACTCATTTGCAATGGATGCAGATTTCTGGAATAGAAAGCACTACCTTTCCCTCTAGTCTCTGTTGCCTACGAAGTTTCCTTCACCCTATGAACTTCACTAGGCTCAGGACCCAGGGGCCGGCACTTGTATTCATAGGAAATGCAGGAACTGGATGGACGTTTCAGAAACAATAAGATGCTCACACTGTCAACATACTCCCCTGCATTTTCATCCAGCACAGTGCAACCCAGAAAAGAGGACTAGGACTGGCCATGCCCACAAACCACAGCAAGCAGCCTGCATAGTATTTGTGCTAAACACCCGGTACGTGCTAAATGAATTACCCATTTAAACCTCACAGCTCCCAGAAAGGCTGACGGTGTCAGCTACTTTTCTATTCCCGTGATAAAACACCATGATGAAGGCAACTAATAGAAGAAATGGTTTATTTGGGGCTTACAGTTCCAGAGGGATAGGAGTCCGTCATCATCATCATAGCAAGAAGTGAGGCAGGAGGCAGCCATAATGCTAAAAGCTCACACTGTGGTCCACAAACAGGAAGCAGAAAGCTCACTGGGGATGAAAGGAGGCTTTTGAAACCATAAGGTCACCCTTAGTGTCACACCTTCTACAATAAGGCCACACGTTGTAATCCTTTGTAAACAGCTACCAACTGGGAATCAATTCAAATACCCGCGACACGGTAGTTCAGTCCACCACACAGACCCTAAGGAAACAAGCCCAAAGAGGAAGAGAAGCTTGCTCAACCTTACCCAGTGAGTGAAGACAAAGGCAGACGGAAACAAAACATCTAGTGCCAACTCCACACCCTTAGCAGCTTACCACAACACCCTTATTTTAATGCAAATGACTAGTATAATATCAAGCTATGCAATATGTCTTCTCAGCTATTCTACTGCACAGAACCTCCTGCATTCTAGAACACAATAGGGTTGATTTAGAAGTAAGGTTATTTTCACTTGATTAGACACAGTTATGAATTCTCTTGTGCTATTAAGTCAGATGAATGTTGAGCTCACCATTGTTTGAGGCCCACATAAATGCTCTGTGTGGCCCGAAATCCTCTTTTCCTTGACAATATTTCTAAAAGTATGGCAATTTCGCAGCTCTTGGAAATGTCTCTCCTTTCCACATAAGAGGTTGAACCAGTTACGGAGTATTAGGGGTGTTTACAGGCAAAAGTACAGAAGTCAACACAGCAATCGAGGGTTTGGAAAGAGCGCGTGTGGCTCTCCAGAGGACTAGTGTTCACTTCCCACCCACACGACAGCTCACGATCATCTGTAACTGCAGTTCCACAGGAGTCAGTGCCCGCCGATGGCCTCTGGGGGCATCAGGCAGGCACATCATGCGTAAGTGTACAGATGGGCCAAACGTCCATACACAATTTTTAATGAAAAAATAATTCAGGAGGGATGGCACACACCTTTAATCCCAGCACTCAGGAAGCAGAGGCAGGCAAATTTCTGTGAGTTATAGGCCAGTCTGGGCTACAGAGCAAGTTTCAGGACAGCCAAGGCTACATGAAGAAACCCTGTCTCAAAAAACCAAAATAAATAAATAAACAAAATAAAATAAATAGAAAATTCAGGGCCAGAGGAGATGGTCCGGTGGGTAGAGTGTTTGCTGTGGGCAAGCGTGAGTACTAGAGTTCAAATCCACAAAAACCATGTACAAAGCCAGGTACATGTGGTAGTCTCCTGTAATCCCAGTAAGTGGAGAGGCTGAAACAGGGAACCCACAAACAAGCTAACCAACCAGACGAGCTGACAATTGTGAGCTCTGAGTCTAGCAAAAGAGCCTTCCTATAGTTTGCTTTTCCAATGCTGTGACAAAACATCATGACCAAAAGCATCTTGGGGAGGAAAGGGTTTGTTTGACTTACAATCCATCATCGGGGGAAATGGAGATAGGCATTGAAGAAAACCATGAAGACCACTGCTTGCTGACTCGCTTTCCATGGCCTGCTCAGCCTGCTTCCTTACACAACACAGGACCACCTGCCCAGTGGTGGTACCACCCACAGTGCTCTGGGTCCTTCCACATCAATTAGCAATCAAGAAAACCCTTCACATACTTTTATCTACTGACCAGCCTTATGGTGGCATTCTCTCAGTTGACATTCCCTCTTCCCAGATGACTCCATATGATATACACAATTGACTCCCTGTCAATTTGACACACAGACATATCACTACTAAACATTATGCTTTCCTTTCTGACTTAGACCCAAGATCTCACGTTAATACTATATTATAAAACATAGTGTAAGTTTAAAAGTCCCTGCAGTCTTTAAAAGTTCAGTCTCTTTATAACATCAAAGGTCTCAGCCAGACATGGTGACATATTTTAAGTCTCAGTACTTGGGAGCAGAGGCAGGAGGATCTCTGTGAGTAAAAGGCCATTCTGGTCTACTTAGTGAGTTTCAGGGTGGCCAGGGCTATTTAGAGTAGCCCTGTCTCAAAAATAAACAAAAGCAAACAAACTAAAAGAAAAAAAGGTAAAGAAATAAAAAAAAAGAAAAGGAAAGGAAAAAAGTTTTACTAAAAATCCAGTTTTTCTAAAATTTTCAAGTCTCTAAGATCTAAAGTTTCTTAACTGTGGGATCTTATAAAATCTAACATAAGTTGCATATGGTCTTACTACAAGGGGGAGAACTAAGGCACAGCCACGGTTTTTAAAAAGTCAAACCCTAACAGTGTGAATAACCCAGTATCCGATGTCTAGAACTTACTCATGATTTTCTGGGCCCCAAAGGGCAGCTGCCTTTCTCCAGCTCTGTCATTTGCAACAGACAAAAACTTGTATCTTAGGCTCAGGCCTGCTCCCTCCACACCTGCCACTATCCTTGGGTAATCATCTTATGGTGTTGATATTTTCAAAATGCTGGGATTAACCAATGGCTTCCTGGTTTCTCTTCAGGGACTCCAACCCTGATGTGTGGTGTCAAGCTTCTCAGGTTTCCACTACACCTGAGACAGCACCTTCTTCAGTGGCTTCTCTTCTCTTCTCTTCTCCTCTCCTCTCCTCTCCTCTCCTCTCCTCTCCTCTCTCTCCCCTCACCTCCCCTCCCCTCCCCTCCCCTCCCCTCCCTTCCCTTCTCTTCTCTTCCCTTCCCTTCCCTTCCCTTCCCTTCCCTTCCCTTCTCTTCTCTTCTCTTCTCTTCTCTTCTCTTCTCTTCTCTTCTCACAGCACCAAGTTATAGCTGCTCTCCATGACCTTGTCATACCCAGACCAGGACTACTTGGGAGACTCATACACTACCAAGTTCATCTGCCAGTGTGAGATGCCGCCTCGGTCCCCTCTAGACCTTCTGTGTGCTGACCCTAAGAAAACACTTCTCAGAAGACTTCACCTCAGTGGTGCTGCTGGTCTCTTCCTAATCACAGCTAATTTCTCAGCCATAATTAACCAGCATCAGTTGTCCCTGTAAAGGTTTCACTCCTGTAGTGCTAACCCAACTGTTTCGTCAGCTCTAGCTGACCGGAAATGATAGTTTGTTTATTCAAAATATCACACAAAGGGTCTCTATAGAGTCTACTTCCTTCTAAGCCAGGCTTCTGTTGTCTGCATTGCACTTAACGTCCCTATCTTCCAAACTCCCATGATAGTTACTAATCTCAGAGTACTCTCGGCTTTTCTAGCCCCTCTGCGATCCTCCCCAAAACAGCACAGTCAGATCTGACACAGCAGTACTCCATGATTCCCCCATTTCTGCTTTAGTTAGGGTTGTTATTGCTGCAATAAGACATCATGACCATGACCATGGGTTAATTTGCTCACAGGTTATCCAGTCTATCATCATGGGAAACTGAGGCAGGAGCTGAAGCAGAAGTTATGATGCTTGCTAGCTTGGTCTCCATGGTTTGACCAGCCTGTTTTCGTACATAACTCAATACTTCTGGCCCACAGGTGGCACCACTCCTAGTGGGCAAGGCACTCCTGTGAATCAAGAAAATGCCACACAGGCTTGCCTACAGGCCAATCTGGTAGGGACATTTTCTTGATTGACATTTCCTCTTCCCAGATGACTCCAGATTATGTCAAGTTGACCTCCCCCCCCAAAAAAACCTGGCCACTGCCTCAGTATATAAAGTGGAGAATGAAGACACCCAGTTTAAACCTCAGGCCTCCATATGAACGCACACAACCATGTATGTGAACCCACACATGTGAACATACATACACACATGCACAGTACGCCTCACAGAATCACAGAAGTCCAAGTTCAGCTGCATATATTGGTATTGCTTGACTAAAAAAATGATGGGGTTCAATTTGGCCAGAGGTAAATTTAAAATGTGGAAGCAAATCTCAATGATCCCTTGAGTGATTCTCTTCCGGGGCTGCCCTGAACACCAGGAAGAGTATCCACATAAGAGAACCAACATCAGTGCCATCTACATTGTCTTATACTTGCCTTTTATTAATTGGAAATGTCCACTTCCAATTAATAAAGATGCAGTATTTCTTTCTGTCTCAGAACCTGAAACCATGCTATAAGACACAAAATGGGTCTTTAATAAATGCTTGTTGAAATGATGAATACATGAATCATCAGTCAATTGAGACAAAATCTACTCCTTAATGGCCATATTACAGAAGTAATATCTCATCATGACAACTCAAGTCATGAGTCAATCAGCTATTTAAATGTTTATGAAGCCCAGGCTAGGCTCCAATGTTCTATCTAGCTAAGAATAACCTTGAACTCCTGGTCTTCCTGCCTCCGGCATCCTAGTGTTAGGGGTTACAGCTGTATGTCACCACATCTGGCCTCAGAAACATATTTAATGTCTTCTACTGCATCTCTCTGGAAATAATGCCTGTCAACAGACTTGAAGCCCATGTGTAATGCCTGAACCCAGAAGTCATCACGTGACTGCTGATCTCTACCCCATTCACCACCTTGCCGAGTAAAGTCATGTCCAATCAGTCAAACAGATCAAACCATGCTCTGCAGTTCACCTGCAATGAGGGAGCTATGGAAGAAGATTGAACTAAAGCGGACCCCTACCTCAGACAGCCTTCCATCCTCCCACACCCCCAGAATGTGCATCCTAACAATCAAGCAGGACAAGCTTTGGGTAGCTAGCTGTCCCCTCATCCCCTCGCTGCAACATGTTTGACTAGGTAGGCCAGAGACCTAACATCCACCTGACTCTCTCTTCCTTCCTCAGCACAGCTGCAGATGGCACGAGGCAGCAAACCTTTGTAAGATGCAGCTGCCTCACAGCCTGGCATGAGACAGCCCAGAGCATTTGGCTTGAGTCAGTAATTTGCATGACCAAGGGTAAATTACAGAACCTATCTGGGCAACATTTCCTTACCCCATTAAAGAGGCATTCCTACCTTCCAGGTTTGTGAAGGTTTGCAAAAGGCCTGGAATATAATAGATGTTCAATAAATGTTAGTTATTACTTTATGCATCAGCCTTGGACTAATGTATGTATGAACGTTTAGTTATTAATTAGAAGGTAAATGAAAACTGGCTGGAGGGAATTGCATGTGACCTTTAGCAAATTATTTCATTTAGATGCACTGATGTAAAACTACCATGCCTTATGAAGAAAGATGAAAATAAATCTGGCTGACAAAAGATATTTTAATAAATACTGTCCCCCTCCAACCTGCTTCCAGTTGTCTGTTGTCCCAGAAGGCTTTTATGCCTCTCTCTCTCTCTCTCTCTCTCTCTCTCTCTCTCTCTCTCTCTCTCTCTCTCTCTCTCTCTCTCTCTCTCTTTCATAGTCAATCACTGGATGATCATAAGACTGATTATGCTTTTAAAAAATCCTTTTTAGGCACCTGTATCTAGTGACTCCTTCAAAACATGGACTTCTAGCGCCTTCCCTTCTTCAAATAAGCTGGCCACAAAACAAGCCTGAGAACTCAGGGCTAGTAGAAACTTTCTAAATTATTTCCAAGCTAACTAATTCTCAGCCACTGTAGAGTATGATGCTCCTCCTGAGGATTTGGCCCTCTCTGTGCCCATTTTATTGGCAGACAGAGAGACCCCATTGGACTCCATGTAGATCACCTAAAGAGAGACCCACATGGCTCACTTTGCTTGCATAACTGCAGTTTCTCGCTCACAGAGCAAACAGGATCTGTCTGGGTTGATAAAGAGGAAAAAAGAGGGAGCAACAGGCAGAAAGAGAGAGTCACATACATAGCTGCCTTGTGACCATATTTTAATAATCCTTGGGTGTCCACTCAAGGATACAGGCATCCTGAGTCTTGATAGATGGCTATGGAATTGAGAAGGGGTACTGTGGAGAAGGCAAGGATCCACAAGGCATTCTTGGACTGGAGAATGGTACTGGAAGGATGAGAGCTCCAAGAGAGGCTGAGGTTAGACCTCTGCAAGAGAGTCAGTAGCAAATGATAGACTGGCAGAAAGGCAGAAGAATGTCAAGCCCTGTATGGGAAAGGAAAACAGCCAGAAAAGAAAGGTGTAAAGGGAAATCAGTGGGGACCTTTGGGAATACTCTCCCTGTTGGGCAAAAATGGCAGGACTCACAACTCAGAGAAGGGATTCTCTCACCTGAAAAATTCAGGGGCAAAGTGGCGCCAATGAGGGGTCTCTTCTTCTGTGTCTCCAAGTCCCTACCTAGGGTGAGGATGGATTAGACAGTCTAACCCAATGAACTCTGCAAAAGGGCTGTGATTGGCTTCAGATGTCTCCAACTGTGAAAAGCAGCCAATATAATAAGATCACATGCCATGACTGATTGTCCCCATTACTGCGTATGCATATTTCTGCCTTCTAAAGCCCACGGCAGGATGGGGCAAGAACTCATGATGGTTTTATTAAGCTCATCTTTTAGGCATTGCCCATTTTTGCATCCTGAGAAGTCATCAAACCCTTTGAACTTAGTGTTTGCATTAAAAAAAGATCCGTTTTAAACAACAATACAGTACATTTAGCGATTGCCTTTTATCTAAGGACTTCGAAATACATTATTATTGACTGGCTGCTGATTCTCAGCATTTGGTAGATGACATTCTATTAATTTTCTAGATTGTTAAAGTATCTGATGATGAAGTGTAACAATCAGCCACAAAGTCAGGGAAATTGTTTTGAGAACTGGGGGTGGAGCCTTAGACCCACATTGCTAGATTTATTGTGCATATGTCAAGACCTAATTGCAGAATGAGCAAAGAACAAATACAGCTTTCTGGCTATCTATTTGTAGAGGACATCATGTTGGGGGATTCCTGGTTTTTATTTTTTTTAATTTTTTTTGCATCTGCTTGCTCTATTTGGAGGGTTCGTCTTCCAGGCTCCCTTGCAGCTTCATCCTACTGCACTGTCAGAGCCAGCAAGCCTAAGCACAAGTGCAGATATTACAAGGGCTCCCTTGTAGCGCCATCCTGCTGTGGGACAATGGTCTTGTACCCTCCAGAGATTTGTCACTTGTACTGGTTTAATAAAATGCTGATTGGCCTGTAGTCAGGCAGGAAGTATAGGTGGGGCAACAAGAATAGGAGAATTCTGGGAAAAAGAAAGGTTTACCCAGACCAAGAGGAAACAAGATGAGAATGACCCACTGATAAAAGGTACCAAGCCAGGTAGCTAACACAGACAAGAATTATGAGCTAATTTAAGATGTACGAGTTAGTTAATAAGAGAGCCTGAGCTAATAGGCAAACCAGCTTATAATTAATGTAGGCCTCTGCCAGGCCTCCTTAGCCTTATTCCCCAGGGAAAGATGAGTACTCTAACTGCTCATTCTGCAGCCCCAGGACACAGGGCAATCAGATACAATAGGCAGTCAAGTCAAAGCAGGAACTCAGTTAATTACTGTGAACATCAGCTTATATAGGTTAAGTGACATCGTGTGATGCGGGAGCACCTCCATCCAGCCAAGGAGAGACAGCCAAGCCCTCCCTCTGGCTGGAGGGCGTCTACCTAGATTTTGCTGTCTCCTCCTCACTCCGTAGCTTTGAGACTATCCTTCAAACTTGAGCCAGGCTTTTCTCTGTCCTACAGGCCTTGAGGTACAGGCCCTGAGATAATTTTGGCATAACATCTCCCCTTTTTTGTTTTATATCCCACCCCCTATCCTGGTCACCAAGCCAGAATAGCCCACTGGGAAGAGAGTATGGGTCAGAACCACCCCTATCTGGAGTTTCATCCTGGATATCCTCAAATTGAGAGTTCATCCATGGGATGAGATATATCAAGTTTATCATAATGTACTTGAAGGGCCATGAGTTGTACCTGTTGTATCTGTTTTTTGAATGCTTGTTTCAGCCTTTGGAGAATAAATGGGCCAAAAAGACAGACCAATAAACAAATAGCCATTGACCCAATTAGGGAAGAGATGAATGTGGTAAGCCATGGGGGCCAATTAAGTCAGGTCTCATATGGAGTCCTTGACTTAAATGAATCAATATCTGTTCTTAACTCATATAGAGTTCTTGTAACTATCCCAGAGTGGTCTGCATAGAAGCAACATTCTTCCCCCAAGTGCCCTGCAAATTCCTCCCTGTTCCATAAACAGCAAGTGCAAACTCTCCTGCTTTGCAAGGTTACCCTTACTAAGGAATCCAATGTTTGTAATGTTATGTTTGTAAATAATGTAATGCAGTCTCTGTCTTTTCTAAGGTCACTGTCAATTGTTATTCCCATTTCTTGTTGTAAAATCACCAGAGATGAGGTGTCCAGGGCAATCCTGGCCATCCCAGCCCCATCAATGTGGTGACAGTGATGGCCATTAGGGGGCTCTCTCTTATGCCTTTGGGCCAGGAATTCTTCTTGCATGTGGTAAAGCACATGAGGAAAAATTAATGCAAGCAGGCAAGTATCATTATGCTGAATGATCAGTGGTTCAGACAGGCAGGGAGTAACCCCCGTCTCTTGGCAGATCCAAAAACACCCATGATCTTTGGGCACCGTCCACTATAGACCCATCAGCCACATCAAAAGTGAGGTTAAGACGAGGGTGTCTGGTGTACAAGACACAAGTTGCATTCAACATCTGCCACAGGGGGATAGTCAATCCGAAATCCCCCCCCCACATACATTTGGGGGTTTTCCCATCTACAAATATCAGCTTTATCTAGTATTTCATACCCCGAAGACTTCAAAGTTGGGGAGGGAGTAGTGGCTGTAAGCAAAGCCAACAGACCTCAGTGGCTTCAGGGTGGGTAAGGTTTAAGGCTGTAAAGGTCATCTTAATGGTCTCCATCAAATAAAATGATGCTTCTAATCCCCCTACATCTCTAGATGGCTTGGTAAAGGATACCTTAGGGGTAGATGATGGAGGGGTTGAGGCATGTAAAGTTTATGTATGTAAAGTTGAGGTATATACAGGCATGTCCCCCATGAATGGAGGCCCCAGAATCTGAGGAGGGTCCTCATGAAGTATCTACATTCAAAGCATGAGTATAAGGCCATGATCATATACCTTTCTGGTATAGCCTTAATCCCCATGTCTTCCTGGGTAAGCAGGATAGGTCCTTTTTATTCCCCTGATCTGTAAACCTTAATATCAGAGGGTTACATCTAAATCGAGTACATCTTCCATATAGGGTGTTCTGGGACAGGGATACCTGGGAGACCCTGAAGATCATTGTATCTCCATGTTGTTTTATCCAATGTCTACTCCTAGTCTGCTCACATCCCCAGGAGGAACAATAGCAATCAGGAGCTTCCCACACACAGTTTTGAATAGGGGAGGCAGTATGGTTGCTTCCTGGGCATACATTAAAAAGTGTCTGCAGGAGGGCATGTCTCCTAAGGACATGAGAACATCCAAGCTCTTTAGGATAAGATGCCTGGGATAGAGTGCACCCCCAAGAGACTCCACTTTCAGGTCTCCCTTCGAGCCCCAGAATCTAGTCTCCCAAGTCCCGATCCCATGTGCCAAGCTGAAGAGGTCAAACATCAGGTAAGGCCATCACATCCAGGGTGTTATCATGTGAGAAGCCCAGTTTAGGATCCCTCCAGTGCCAGCACTTGACAAAATCCACATCACCTTCTGTGGTTGGTGGGGTCTTGCAGTCTGGACCTTGATTCCCATGAAAAGAGTTAACATAATTACTGCTGGGAGGGCCATCTGAAATAGATAATCAGGCAACATTTTCCTCAAGGGCCAGTCTCCCTTGGGCAGTGGTGACTTTTGTTATCTTGTGTTTGAATTTAAGGGTTGTCCACCATAATATCTTTCCTTCTTTATTGGTCATCTTGGTCTTCCCCATTGTCCTGAGAGGAGGGGAAAAATTTAAAGTTTTGGGCAGGTAGCTATATAGGAGTTTCCCCTCTGTTTGGGAAGACACATCCATATCCTGGGCCCTGTGTCAACAAGGGATGTGGGCCCCTCCATTGGTTAGTGAGAGGATCCTTCCACCTAACCTTTAGGCAGGGCCTCCTTGGTAGGGATCCCCAGTGTTTCTGGAATCTATTTTGTTAATCTGATTTTTGAAAAAATTAAAATACTGATGGTTAATAATGCCTTTTGCAGTTGTAGATGAGAGGAGATTTCTCCCCCTTTTTGTTTTATAAGGACCTATTTGAGATATTGGTGATGTCTTTCAACAATCACTTGGCCCTGAAGGTTGTATGGGATCCCGGTGGTATGGGATATATTCCATTTTGAAGAATTCTTTTAATGTTTTACTTATAAAACAGGGGCCATTGTCAGTTTTGACCTGTTATGGTGGTCCCAATATAGCAAAACATTGTAAGAAGTGGCTTTTGGCATGGATTGCCTTTTCCCCTGAGTGGGTGGTAGCCCAGCATTCCTTAGAGTATGTATCTATGGTCACAAACACATATTTTAAATTGACAAATGGAGGGTAATGTGTTACATCTGTTTGCCAGATGATATTGGGTTCTAACCCTCTTGGGTTCACCTCTGGCCCTTGTAAAGGGGGTATGGAGAAACTGTTGGCAATTCGTGCATGTATGAACACTTCTCTTTAATTCTGTTGCAGGAATCTGGGGGTATCGGTATTTGAGTCCTCTCCAGTTGACATGAGTTAAGTCATGCATTTGGGTAGCATTTTGTATGGGCAGAGTTGAGACCTCTATGAGACAGGCCCCTGAAGCTGCAGCATCCACAGCAGCATTCCCTTGGGAAATGATGCCAGGGAGGTTTTGGTGACCTCTGAGATGTTGAATATATTTGGGATTTTTTTCCACCTTCTAAGAGTGATCTGAGTTGTATTATAAAGGCAGAAATAGGATTAGCATCCAATCTGATGTAGACATAGGGTAAGTGTGGCATTAGGTTCACCACGTAAGAGCTGTCTGAATAGAGGTTACAGGTTTCTGGGACCTCTTGTAGGGCAGGCAATAAATGTGGACATCATTTCTTTATATTGAGTGGATCCCCCACAAGGGAGAATTTTGGTAATCTTTGTGGTGCGGAAGAACTGTCTATGTACAATTATGTTTTAAATAAACGTTGATTGGCCAGTAGCCAGGTAGGAAGTATAGGCAGGATAACCAGACAGGAAGTAGAGGCAGGGCAATGAGAACAGCAGAATTCTGGGAAGGAGGAAGCCCATTCCTCCACAGTCCTATCCAGACATGGAAGAAGCAGGATGTGACCTGCTCTGCTGAAAAAGGTACCGAGCCATGTGGCTGACATAGATAAGAATAATGGGTTAATATAAGTTATAAGAGTTAATAAAAAGCCTGAGCTAATGGGCCAATCAGTTTTATAATTTATGTAGACCTTCTGTGTGATTCTTAGGGACCTAACGACTGTGGGAACCAGGCAGGACAGAAACCCCAACAAGCAAGCCCTCATGTTACATATTTGTCTTGGTCCCCCCTGCAGGGAAAACTACAAAAGCAGCCCCATTCTTCCTGCCATCTGTGCAAACAGTGAATGCTAGGAGCAGGGGCCTAGAAGAAAAGTTAGGGGACTCTCTAGTATAGTTCTTGATATAACTTCCCTAACTGGGACTCCCCAAAGTGGGTGTTCAGGGTCCCCAGAAATCCCTCCAGGGTAAGGCTTAATCAAGAACAATGTCTGGTTACCCATTCTAAATTCTTAATTTTGAATTATTAATTTAGAGGGATCTTCTCCATAATGTCGAAGGGACATGTCCCTGAATTTTATGATCATATCAGCTATTTGATAGACTAGAGAGTACACTCTTGGAGTGACCCCCAGGGTGGTGTGTACCCATTCTAGTGGTTGTGACTGCTGGACAATAGCAGCCAGCATGCTCTTTTCCCTAATAATATCCAGCCTTGGATTGGAATGTTAGGGTTATATCTCGCCAAAGAAGCCTGATGAAGCACATTGATGAATTCAGTGAGTGCCTGACAGCCCTCAGGGGGCAAGAAATGATCTTATAAGGTTGCCCCCTTTTAGGAGATTATATAACACATCTAGTCTCCCAGTCTCCACCCAGGGCCTTACCAGTTCATTTCCCCCAGTATCTTTTGTAACCCCAATAAAGTGAGAGGCTCAGGCAGGATTAATTGGGGTTCGTTCATTTGGGCTTGAGTAAGTGTTAGTTGGGATCCCAATAAATAAAATGGGGGTGTTTTGTTTGGAGCTATTTTAAAGTCATGTTGTTGGAGGATATCAACAATAGTGGCTACCCAGGGAGCTAGCCCCGATTCCTCCAAATGTCCAATGATTAGATCATCCATAGAAACATATAGGAGGGTATTTTCTTTGTATACAAATATTGTTGGTAAAAGGCCAGACTATTGGCCGTCCCCTGTGAGAGAATAGCCCATTCGTATTTCTTGTCAGGTCAAGAGGGGTTAACTGTAGGGATGGAAAAGGTGAAATTTTCACTTCCTCCTCATGAAGATGGATTGAGAAGCAGTCCTCTAGATCAATTATAGTGAGGTGAAACTGGGAGGGGATTGCTGGGACCCAAGGTAAGCCCCTTAAAGGGGCCCCTACTAGCTCCACATGGACATTGATTGCTCGTAGGTCCTGTACCTTTCTCCAGGTCCCATTAGGCTTATGTATCACAAACACAGGGCTGTTCCAGGGGCTCATCGAGGGTCTTATCTGTTTTTCTTTAAGCAGATTTCTGGTGATTTCCTCGAGCATCTTAAGTTCAGGTAATGGTCACTGCTCCACCCAATACTGGCCTACCAGGTGCCCACCTAATGGGGGGGAGACCCTAGGGGCAGTGACCTCTACTTTTGGGGGTGAATCTGGGTGTCAGGGGTCTGCCTGATGACACCTACCTCAGTTTTATGATCATAAAAGGCTAGGTGGTCAGCGGTAATAATAACGTCTATTTGTCCTAGCAAATCTTGTCGCAGGAGGTTTGCAGACAACCCTGGGAGGATCAGAAGCCTGAACTTTCCTTTGCCTCCATCCAGCCCCACCCAAGTTATGGGACTGACTGTTTTTTGGGGGGACACATACCTTTCCCCAACTCCCACAACAAGCGGCCCGGTTATGAGATCCCAGCTTATCGGGACCTCTTTCTTTCTGAGGACCATCCTGTCAACTCTCATGTCTATCAGCCATTGGAATCTTTGTCCCCCCAAGATCATAGTCATATTGGGTTGGAACCCCTCTACCATTGGAATGGTTCAGTTAACTGAAGGTGCATCTTTCCTTCCTTTGGTTAAGGGGGCAAGAAGGTGTCCCCCCCCCCATCTAGTTTAAAGGTTGATTTGAGATGGGTTTCCCATTTATATCAAATTTGGAGCAGCATTCTGAACCCCAATGGCACACCTTTTGACAGCAAGGGCGGGGAACAGAGGGAGTCCCTTCCGCACCTGGGTCTTATTGCCCTTTTGTGGACAATTTCTCTTAAAATGCTCCAGTTGACCACATAAGAAACATTTCCCAGGTGTTTGTTTTTGCTGTCCAGCCACCAGGGCTTGAGTAACAGAAGAGGCTAGAGTTTGGGTCTGGGCCCGAAGGGCCACCGCAAGAGTTGGGTTGGTATGTGACTGGGTCCCGACATTCTCTGACGCCACAACCGACTGACTCATGGACCCTCCCTAAGGCCAGCACAAGGCAACCTAGTATCTGGGTTCATTCCTTCCCAGACTAGGAGCTTAGTAAATTGGGTGGGTCCCTCCTCTAGCTTGGCCCAAGCCTCCAGGCCTGCTTGTCTAACTTGGTCCCAATACAGAGTGGCAATCATGGCTGTTGGACCCCAGTGGAAAAGCCTTTCCCCATACCAGTCAGCATCGAATAAGTGATGGGATTGGGGGGTTAGCCGCTCTATTGAACTGTGCCCTAGTGCGACAGGCCTCCTTAAAGAAGGCTGTCCATTTAACATATTGGGATGCCCCCAGGGTAGCCTTAGCCAGATCATACCAGTCCTTGGGGACACAAGGATGGTAGGCTACCTCCTGAAGGAGGGTCATGGCACAAGAGGAGATGGGGGCCATCCTCGGCCACTGTCTTCCTCAATTCTTTCAGGTCCTTAGATTCCCAAGGATACCAGGCTGGCAGGAGATTAGGGTCGGAGGGTGGGGGCAACATTGACCCAGAAGGCTTGGGGTCCGTAAACCTTAGCCCTTTAGGCCTTGGCATAAGTAGGGTTTGGATCCCCAGGAGGCTCCGCCCCCTTTCCTCTGTGTGACAGTCCTAACTTTGCAGTTTCTCCCGGGAACTGGTATATTCATTTTCTCCTGGCAAGGATGGAGCCCCCTTATTTGTCCCGTTCCCCGCTTCCATTTTATCCTTTCCAGGGCGGCTAGAGGCATAAAGAGTCAGCCGCTCCTTGTCACGGGCAATATCTACTTTCTTTTTATTTTTGTGTCTGCCTGCTGTATTCCTTCCCCCCTGGGACTGCTCCTCGGAAAATGGCACCCACTTTTGATCTTCCACCTCGTCTGTCTCCTTTTCTCCCATCCTTTTGGTTAATTGGTTACTTTTGGATTCTTCAGATCTCTCCCGATCTTTGACCTCCTGCTCCTTGTCTGTCTCCTTCTCTCCTGCTCTTCCATCTTCGGATTCTTTAGACCTCTTCCAGTCTCTGACCTTTTCCTTACCTCCCATTGGAGAATGCGGAGCATCGGGGTGAAAACACGCCTTAAGGGCTGTGATAGCTGGCTAGAATCCCAGTGGTGGAGGTATATCAAAGTGTTTTTCCCTTTATCTGGCCAGAGCTCCACCCGGCTCCACGTGACCCATGAGAAAAGATTCCCCGTGGGTACCCAGGGGCCAGGGCAATTATATCCTCCCATGCCTGGATCGCACTGTGGTCTGACAATTCCAGGCCTCAGGAGAGTAGCATCTATCTCAGCGCCTTACGCGCTGGGTCAGTTTTGTGTGAAGCTGCGTTACCCATTGTGGGGTCCCATTCACCTTGACAGACCGCTTGGCTCTAGGACCAGCCGAGTCCCATGTTCCGGGGCCAGTTGCCAGGCCTCCTTAGCCTTATTCCTCAGGGAAATGTGAGTGTGCTGTCTGCTCATTCCACAGTTCCACAGTTCCACGACCATAAGATCCACAGGCCCACGAAGCAGGACCATCAGATGGGATAGGGAGTCAAGTCAAAGCAGGAACTCAGTTTATTACTGTGAGCATCAGCTTATATAGGACATCATGTGATGTGGGAGTACCTCCAGCCAATGAGAGACAACCAAGCCCTCCCTCTGGCTGGAGGGGCGTCTACCTAGATTTTGCTGTTTAATCCTCACTCAGTAGCTTTGAGATTATCCTTCAAACTCGAGCCAGGCTTTTCTCCATCCTACAGGCCTCGAGGTACAGGCCCTGAGATAATTTTAGCCCAACAGGCCTCTGTGTAAAATTTCTTTGACATTGAACGGCTGTGGGACCGGTAGGATAGAAACATCTTAACATCATTCCACTGCACTGGCAGGGTCACCAAACCTAAGCACTAGTGCAGATATTACAGCAGAGAAAACTGTAGGATCAAGTTCATGGTAGTGACACTGTCTGTGAATTTTATAAACTCTCCCGTTTATTCTTAAGAAAATTTTCTACAAAATCAAAATTAGCTTCTGCCATTTATGTCTAAAATTCTAGGCAGCTGTTGACCTATATCCATGAAGAATAAAAGTCGCAATCTTCCTTTGGTGAATTTAGATGAATAGCAACTGATTATCACTCCCCAGCTAAGACTGAATGTCAATTAACTCAATACTTAATAGATGATAAATACGATCAATATTATTTAATACCATATATGTGCAAAACTCTGTGAAAACTACTGTAGACAATATTTGCTAAATTCTCATGTGTGTGTGTGTGTGTGTGTGTGTGTGTGTGTGTGTGTGTGTGTTTGAGACAGGATTTCTCTGTGTAGCTTTGGAGCCTGTCATGGAACTAGCTCTTATAGACCAGGCTGGCCTTGAACTCACAGAGATCCGCCTGCCTCTGCCTCCCAAGTGCTGGGATTAAAGGCAGGCACCACCGCTGCCCAGCCTCTCTATGTGTTACAGAGCTGAGAGATGTGAAAAAAAATGAGCAAGCACTCCTACGAACTTGGTGTCTATAGGGTCAAGCAGGAAATAATTGAGAAATCACACAGAAAAATGCAAGACTGTCACCACGACAAGGGATAATAAGCGCAGAGAAGGCATTCCCGAGTGAGTGGTGTGTTACAATGAGACAAGTCCTTGACAAGAGCACTCTAGACTCCACAGAAATACGGGAAGGAAGGCAGACTGAATGCAGAGAGACCAGGTGGGAGGCAAGTTAGTAATTCAAGAGCAGCAGCTTGCGTTAAGAAATAAGAAGAGAGTCACAGGATTAAAGAGGCGTACCTTGGGGACGCTTAGGAGGTAGGATCAAGAGGTTCAAGCAGCAGACTCAACATGAAGGAATGTGATTTCTTACAAGTGACTCACAGGCTTCTGACTTGAACCACTAGGACAGGGCATCATGGCACATGCCTATAATCCCAGCACTCTGGATACAGAGGCAGGAGGATGGTTCATGAATTCAAAGCTAGCCTGGGCTACATGGCAAAATCCAGGCCAGCCAGGGGTATATACTTAGACCTGTCTAAAAAAAGTTGAATATTAAAAAGAAATAGGAACACTGAAAGAAAATCAAGTTGTGGAACTATTGTTTGGCTTCATCGCTGGCATGGTAGATAAGCCTCCCTCAAAGCATTGAGAGAGAGTGGCACCGTGTAATGTGACTGCAATCCAGAACAGGGAAGTGGTTGAAGGCATGAATGAGTCTGTAATGGGTGGTGTTGATTATCAACTTTGCAGAATCTAGAACACCTGAGGGCTGGTGGATGTGCCTGCCAGGGTTTATCTTGACTTCATTCAGTAAGGTGGGTGGTGCCTAGATTGAGTGACAAGGGAGGAAGTGAGCTGAGCATACCTGTGTCTCTTTGCTTTCCAGCTGTGGATGCCTCACACTCCTGCTGCTAGTCTTTCCTGCACGAAGGACTGTTCCCTCAAACCGTGAGCAAAATAGACCTCTCCTGCCGTGAAGGACTGTTCCCTCAAACCATGAATCAAGTGGACCTCTCCTGCCGTGAAGGACTGTCCCCTCAAACCGTGAGCCAAATAGACCTCTCCTGCCATGAAGGACTGTTCCCTCAAACCTAAACTGTGAGCCAAATAGACCTCTCCTTCCTTAAGTTAATTTTGTCAAGTATTTTTTTCACAACAATGATAAAAATAATTAATATACCCAATAATGACAACATATTATAAATCCAAGAAGGAATTAATCCATTGATTATGTGAGAGCCCTCAAGATCCAATCACACCCCCCAACCGTATCAGTTGGTAACTCAGCCCTGTTGTTGGTTGGTTTGGAGTTTGTTTGTTTGTTTGTTTTTTAACTCTTTGCTCTTTGGTTCTTTTGGGAGACCTCACCATCCAACTCCCAAATAAATCAAAAGGAGTCTTAATCTTACTTATGAAGACCTGGCCTTAGCTTGGCTTGTTTCTAGCTAGCTTTTCTTAATTTAAGTTATCTCATGAACATTTTGCCTCTGTGCTTTTATCTTTCTCTATTCTATATACCTTTCTTTACTTCTTACTTTATGGCTAGTTGTATAGTTGTGTAGCTGGGTAGCTGGCCCTTTATGTTCTCCTCTTCTCCTTCTTTACTTGTTCCTTGATCTCTCTTCCCAGATTTCTCCTCCTATTTACTCTCTCTGCCTGCCAGCCCCACCTATTCTTTCTCCTGCCTAGCTATTGGCTGTTCACCTCCTTATTAGGCAAATAAGGTGCTTTAGACAGGTCCTACTATAAACACAGCTTCACAGAGTTATATAAATGCAACATTAAAGAATGCCACCATCTTTGTATCACTAAACCAATGTTCCACAGCATAAACAGATGTAACACATCTTCAACTACTATTCCACAACAAAGCCCCCAACACATGAGCCCTGAGAACAGCTCAAATGGAAGCTGGTATTCTGACTCCATGGTATGTGAGCCAGGATAATTGAGCAGATACGTCAAGAGTTTTCGTGTCCCAGTAGTAATATTAGGGACACAAAGAGAAGGCCATCTTAAGTAAAGAGAGAGTCTCTAGAAGTCACTGAAGTAGTAAGGCCTGCAGGGTTTTGGAATAAATTGAAGGTAGCCTAGGGCAGAAGGAAGCATAGGAGAAAAAGAAGAAATATAGGAGAAAAAGAAAAATAGGAGAAACTAGTTGTCAGGGGCAAAGAGCTTTAACCTCTAATTTCTCTTTCTTCTTGGTACTGGCATATTTACTCGAAGGTCTAAGAGACACTTTTCATTACAAGCCTTTAGATTTGAAAAGACTTTTCTCAATATCCCTCTATTGTACAACATTGTATGTCCTAAGTATAACTGCCAACTATTGATTATGTTTGATATGTAGCTAAATTAGATTTATTTCTTAGCTTATTATTACAGTACATCTCTCTCACACACACACACACCCACCCACACACCACAATCAATTAAGTTCCCCCCTTACCCCATGTCAAATTTAAACTATAATAGTTGAACCAAGAGTCATGAAATGCAGGCACACCATCACCATGCGTGTAGTAATGAGCTCTTGTGCTTCCGCACTCACCAGCTGAGTCTGCCGCTCACCTTGCCTGGCAGCTGCCAAGGTGAACATTCCCCGGTGAGCATCATACAGTACCAGAAGCAAAACCACAGTTAAATCTATCTGTGTTTTCTGCAAGATCTTGGTTGATATAAGAGCTTACTTCAAAAATTCCTATTCTGTTGACATTTGGCAGGATTTTTATCAACAAAAATTGCATCAATCAATACCTTGTGTAGTGTCCAGTACATAGCAAATAGTCAATATTTGTGTTTTCTAAAATCTGAAGAAAACCAAATGAAGACGAACCATATCTAATCTGATAACTGTCAATAGGATAAAGGCTTTCATTGCAGGCACACAGGAAGGACTGTATAGCGGTTAGCTGTTGTATCACAATTGTCCAGAGTCACTGACACTCCTCATTCATGTTCAGGAATCCAGAAGAGCCTTTCCTAGACTTCGTCCCTCTATCCCTCTTTCTTATGTCCTATCACAACTTTCAAAGAAATCTAAACTCTCTCATTTTCTCTTTTCTTTCCTCCTCCTCAGATACACACACTCACAAGCACACAGGGCAGGAAACTATCATGCATTGCTGATGGGAGTAGGCACAGTCTCACAAAGGAAAACTCAAAACTAATGAAATTACATGCATATAAGCTTTCCATTCTGACAGATCATGCTGGAGAGACTACCCTAAAGTTCAGCACACACTCAAATGACCTTTAACATGTACAAGGTCATTCCTCCATTTGTTGCTCTCCAAAACAGCCAAAAGGAAGTGTCAACGTGTGCATGGGTAGGGAACTCACTAAATATTGCCACAACATAGAATCAAATTTGATATAGCAAAGAATTTTGTTAACATCTCCATGTTTTTATATGAGGTGATCCCCCAAATGTTTTGCTAAGTTGAAAAACTAGGTACCAAAAGACGATGTACAAAGAATCCTAAATTTTATGTATAAGGGTGGAGTTAAATACAGTTGAGGATATGCAGTTGATCTTTCCTACCAATAATTTGTCAGCCAAAGAATAAAATATTCAAAAAAAGTTATGCTTATACTGTGTATGTGAAAATGTTTTTTTACAATTATTCCCTAAATAATCTGGAAGAACAGCACAAGGTTTCATGTATAAGTGATCCAGAGTCTCATTGAAGTATATGGGATAATACATATAGATTACATTATTTCATGAAATGTATAGAACATGACTTTTGATGTTCATAGTGGATCCTGGAACTATCCGGGCTCTGAGAGCCAGGTTCTCTTCAATTTGCCTACATTAAGAAATTTCCAGCCGGGCGGTGGTGGCGCACACCTTTAATCCCAGCACTCGGGAGGCAGAGGCAGGCGGATCTCTGTGAGTTCGAGACCAGCCTGGTCTACAAGAGCTAGTTCCAGGACAGGCTCCAAAGCCACAGAGAAACCCTGTCTCGAAAAACCAAAAAAAAAAAAAAAAAAAAAAAGAAAAAAGAAATTTCCAGCAGATATGGTAGAGACTAAGAGAGGTGGTTATCATGGAGGGGATGGAGAGGTAGGCAGGTGGAGAGGGGATGGCAAGGTTGAAGGAAATACCATTTACCATGAAATTTCTAATTATCAGCTCAGAAGAGAGGATACAGCGAGGAGGGAGAGAATAGATAGAGTTTAGAAAGAGAGATGGTAAATAGATAGGTGATAGATGGCAGATAGATAGATGATAGGTAGATATAAATAGGTAGATGATTGACTGATAGATAGATGATAGATAGATAGATAGATAGATAGATAGATAGATGATAGAGAGATAGATAGATGATCGAGATTATAGATGATCGCTAGATCGCTCGCTCGATAGATCGATCGCTAGCTCGATCGATCGCTGCTCGCTCTCTCGCTCGATGCTCGGTCGCTCGCTCTAGCTCGCTCGCTCGCTCGCTCGCTCGCTCGCTCGTGCTCCTCGCTCTCGCTGCTGCTCGGTGCTCTTCGCTCGCTCGCTCGCTCGTCGTCGTCGGTCGCTGCTCGCTCGCTAGATAGATAGATAGATAGATAGATAGATAGATAGACAGACAGATGATAGAAGATACATTTCAAGAAAGAAAAAACATAGCCTCTGAACATCTAAAGAGCTCATTCAGGGGTCCATGTTCTGCAGCTGTTGGTGATGCTCTTGAACATCTCCTCTCCCTCCTTGGGGCTTCATCCCCTATCTCCTGGGCTCTTGGTGATCCAACTATGCTTTGAGAGTTGGGCCTTTGACTAGCCGGCCTAATGTAGTCTCTTGACTTATAGCCCTGTTCTTACATGAATGTATTCCTACTGGGGCACAAGATTATACATTAAGAAAAATTTCTTGGGTCACATTCACTAATATAAATCTTCATTTCTTTGCTTTAATCAGTTCAAACACAGGCATTTCGTGTGATTTGCAAATAGCCTTATGTGATATGATAGTAAAGGTCAGAGCACTTCTCAATCCATCTAAAATATGTAAACACACTGAAACGAAATCCATTAAAAGTAGAAATAGCTAATCCTTTACATGGGGAGAATAAGTAATTCACCTCAAGGTTCCCCCCTCCCCACCTTCATAAATCAGCTATGCTGTTATCAAATGCCATTGATGGCATATGGAAACAAAGTAGATGAATTAAACTTAGGCAGTCTTTGAAAGGGGACAGAAAGACTCTGGATGAAACATTTGCTTTACTGCCATGTCATTCTCAAAACAGATTGCAGTAGGAAAGGGCCAGAGGGGCCAGTGATGCCGTTCCATTTCTGACCCTAACTTTTCACCTCAGGCACAGTCTTGGTGGTGCTTCTGATTCGACCATTAAGGATTCCTGCAAGGCCACCTGCCAATCCTCAGGTGTGACCCAGGCACCTCCTCAAACTTGTCCTGCTCAACGGAGGGATCATAAGAAAAGAGGCTGCCAAAAAAAATAATAAAAAATAAAAAAAAAAGAAAAGAGGCTGCCATCTTGGCACCCTAAAGCTAAGGAAAAGAAAGAGAACCTCTGGGCAAGGAACAGAGAGCTCATTCTATATTCAATCTCTACCCTCAGAGTTTCCAGACTCAAGCCCAGGTGAGGAGCTATTCCACACTCCTGGTGAGCAGCCAGGACAGCTGTGGAAGGGGTTTAAAGATGGGAAGGTCCTACTCAAAGAACGAGGCTCAGCTCAACTAAGCTGCTTCAAAAGAGATAGCCCTGGACAGCGAGCTTCTTTATCACTTAGTTTAAAAACATTTACATTGTGTTTGCTTTTGCCAGCTGCTCTCCTAAGGGCATAAAAAATTAATTTCTATATCCTCACCACATATTTTGAAGATAAGTTTGAATACATCTTCACCTCTCTGATGAGGAGACCAAAGGAGAATGATGAAGAAACACGCCTAACTTTCTCAGCTATAGTGGAGGAAGTCTGTGGAGAATTCAGATCATCACCAACTTCTCATGCTGCTACCTCCTTCAGTTCTGTTCTGGACTCAGTGATGACTGTATAGGAAGAGCCACAAGCTACAAATTGAGCCTACGGGTGAACCAAGATGCTTTCAAATCCTAACAACTTGTTAGACAAGAAGCATTGAGGTTTTTGATGGGCTTGATTTGCTTAGCATGCAAACCTCAACCTTATCCAACTGAGAACCACAGTGAAAAAAATAGTTAATAGTCTTCTTCAATGCCAATTAATAAAACCTATCAGGGGGGATGTGGCATCATTCTCAATACAACCACATTCTCCTTCCTCTGTTGAGATGAGCTCCCCAGAATCCTGACTCAGCATGGTCCTTTAGACCATAGAGACCAATAGTGAAGATTTACACAATAAGAGGAAGAAACGCAGAAATGACAACACAAAGCAGAATGACAACTTCAAACCTCAAGGGCTTTTGTTAAGACAACTACAAGTAGACACACAAAAAAGATCTTGTCTCATTATTTACAAATATTAACTTGAGTTGGGCCAAAGGCCTGCCTATGTGAGTTAAACTGTAAAACTTTAAGGGGGAAATGTAGGTATATTAAGGTTTGGACATGAAATATTCCTTAAAGGATTCATGGGTCAAAGGCTTAGTCCTCAGATAGTAGGGTCAATTATTGAAAAGTTCCTGGGCATAGTACACTTTTGATCCTATAACTCATCAAGTAGAGGCAAATGGACCTGTGTGTTTGAAGCCAGCCTGGTCTACATCATGAGTTCCAGGACAGTCAGAGCTATGTAGAGATACCCTGTCTCAAGACCTTCTGCAAAGGAAGTAAAAGTGATTGTATCTTGACGGTTCTGACCTAACAAGTGGTTGAACCCCTTGATGAATTCATTAGTTTTATGATGACAATCTTGGGCAATAGGGCCTAGTTGGAGGAAGTAGGTCACTGGCTTCATGGCATGCCTGGGACGAGATAAACCTTTTCCCCAGCCCCTTCCTGCCTTTCTCTGCATCCTGGGCTCCATGATGCGAGCAACTTTGTTCCACCATGCCATTTTGTCGTCATGTGTTGGCTAAAGTCTCTGCACTGTGAGTCCTCACCAAGAATTCATTCCTTCAAGTTATGCCAAGTATTTCGTCACTGCCAAAACTAACTAACTAACACAGGACAATTCTCTATAATCTTGAATTTGGCTATGGAGTCTTAAATACACCAGAGGCACAGAAGATAATATTTTAAAAATAATTGGACTTCATACAGATCACCAAGATAAGATTTTAAAGGTAAGTTGAACTCCACACTAAAAAACTTAAAAATTATTTATCAAAAAAATAATTTCAATAAGCTTAAGATTTTCTTCTAAGGCAACTGTAATGATTTGAATGTAAAATGACCCCGACAAGCTCATGTGTTGGAAACTTAGTGCCCAGCTGGAGGTGCTGTTCTGGCAGGATGTCAAACCTTTGAGATGCAGTCTAGCTGGAGAAAGTACTTAGGGTGGGCTTTGAGATCCCTTGCCTGGTCCTACTTCCTGTCTCATCCCTGCTCTCTAATCTTCGGAGATTTGAGTAAGCAGCTACCACAGCTCCAGCCACTGTGGAGCCACCTTCTACCACATCTTTCTTACCATTGATCAACCGCATCTATTAAAACCATGAGCCAAAAGCAATTCTTCCTACCCCAAGTTCTTGGCAGATAATTGTTTCATAGAGACAAAAACGAAACAAACCAAAGGGGAAGAAACACTAGTATATCAACCCACTGAGTGGGAGAGGATATTTGCAAATTATATAAGTGATAAAGTATCAAAAAGTCAAAATACATTAAGAATTCATTCAACTTAACAATCGTAAAACAAATAACCCACCAATTTCTCCTTTTTGTTTGTTTGTTTACAGGGGACAATGACTTGAGCAGATTTTCTCCAAAGATATACAAATTAATAATAAGCACATGAAAAATATTTCAAACATTAGTGTCTTTAGACAATGCAAATTGAAACAGAATGACAGCTTTTTAAACCTGAATGAACAACAAATGCCGCCAAGGCTGTGGGGAAACCGGAGCAACGGGCAGAGAATACACTGTAGCCCTGGGGGAGACAGTCTGTCAGCCATCAGCCTGAGGACTGATCTCCAAATATACAAAGAACTCAAGAAATTGGTCATCAAAAGAACAAATAATCCAATAAAATGAAAAAACGGAGTACAGACCCAAAGAGAAAATTCTCAACAGAGGAATCTAAAATGGTTGAAAGACACTTAAGGCAATGCTCAACATCCTTAGCCGTCAGAGAAATGCAAATCAAAACAACTCTGAGATTCCATCTTATACCTGGAAAAATGGCCAAGATCAAAAACACTGATGACAACGTATGCTGGAGAGGATGTGGGGAAAAGGGAACACTTCTGCATTGCTGGGGGGAATACAAGCTGGTACAACCCCTTTGAATGTCAGTATGACAATTTTTTAGAAAATTAGGAAACAGCCTTTCTCAAGACCTAGTAATACCACTTTTGGGTATATACCCAAAGGATGCTCGATCATACCACAAGGACATGTGCTCAACTATGTTCACAGCAGCATTGTTTGTCATAGCCAGAACCTGGAAACAACCTAAATGCCCCTTGACTGAAGAATGGAAAAGGAAAATGTGGTACACTTACACAATGGAGTACTACACAGCAGAAAAAAATAATGACATCTTGAAATTTGCAGGCAAATGGATGGATCTAGAAAAAAATCATATTAAGTGAGTAATCCAGACACAGAAGGACAAATATCAATTGTACTCACTCATAAGTGGTTTCTAGACATAAAGCAAAAAAAAAAATCAGCCTATAAATCACAATCTCAGAGAACCTAGAAAACAATGAGGACTCTAAGAGAGACATACATAGATCTAATCTACATGGGAAGTAGAAAAAGACAAGATCTCCTGAGTAAATTGGGAGCATGGGGACCACAGGAGAGAGTTGAAGTGGAGGGGAGAGGAAGGGAGGGGAGCAGAGAAAAATGTATAGCTCAGTAAAATCAAATAAAAATAGTTTGTCAGCAGCCCAAAAATTAAATAGAAAAATTTCATAAAACTTTGAAATTCTACTCCAAGGTGTATATCCCAAATAATTGAAGACACGTGTTCAAACAAAACGTGTTCATAATAGCTCTATTCACAACAGGAAAACAAACTGTGACATCTGTTGACTGGGTAACACATGTGCTAAGTGCACACGATGGCATGCTATTCAGGCATGAAATGGAATTACGAATGTCCGTGACCCTCAAAACCAGGTGATAACTGGCACACAAATGATTGGAGCGAGGCAGACAGGTTCATTAGTTGAATGCCTCCTGTGCAGACGTGACGACCGGAGCTTGCGCCTCATCACCCTGTAAGCCAGACACACCTCTGTGACCCCAACAATAAGAGGGGGAGACATGCAGTTTTCTCTTTGCTCTTTTGATCTTTGGGGGCCCACCACATAGCTCCCACATTAATACACAGAGTCTGATTTTTTTTTCTTATGAATGCCTGGCCTTGGCTTGTTTCTATCCAGTTTTTCTTAACTTAAATTACCCTATCTACCTTTTGCCTCTGGGCTTTTATCTTTCTCTACTCTATATCCTTTTCTTTACTTCTTACTCTAGGACTTGCTGTATAACTAGGTGGCTGACTCCTGTAGCCTCTTTCCCTTCTCCTTCTTTTTCTCCTTGATCGTCTCCTCCCAGATTTCTTCTCCTTTTTATTTTCTCTGTCTGCCAGCCCTGCCCATCCTTTTTCCTGCCTTGCTATTGGCTGTTCATCTCTTTATTAGACCAATTGGGTGTTTTAGACAGGCAAAGTAACACAGCTTCACAGACTTAAACAAATACAACACTTAAAAAATGTAATACATGTTTGCATCATTAAACAAATGTTCCACAGCATGAACAAACGTAACACATCTTCAACTACTGCTCCACAACAGATACAGGTGGATCCCTGGAGACTGTTGGCCAGCAAGTCCAGCCACAATGGAGAGCATCTGGTTAAATGAAAGACCCTATCTCAAACAGTAAAGTAGAGAATGCTAGAGGAAGAAACCCATTGTCATCCTCTGACCTCTGCACTGTCATGTAGTTATAGACGGAAGTTTCTGTCCTGCCTGGTTTCACAGCCATTCAGTTCCAAATAAACACACAGAGGCTTATATTAATTATAAACTGTTCAGCTCATTGTTCAGGCTTATTATTAACTAGCTCTTACAACTTAAATTAACCCATAATTCTTACCTATGCTTAGCCACATGGCTTGGTACCTTTTCTCAATAAGGCATCTGCATGTTGCTTCCTCTGCATCTGGCTGGTGACTGTGTCTCTGCTTTGTCTCTGTCTTTCCTCTTCCCAGAATTCTCCTACTTTAGTTGCCCCACCTATTATTTCTTTATAGTTTACAAGAGCATTATCATACAGCATATAGCATATAGCACCCAAACACACACACACACACACAAACACACACACACAAACACACACACACACATTTTTTAAAGAATGACTAAGTAAATGTGGAAAAATTTAAAGGCTACCAGTTATATGATTCAATTTATATGAAAGATCCAGCAGAATGGGCAAATCCTTTGAGACAAAAAGCTAATCAATGGTTCCTTGGGTCAGGAAAGAGAGAGAAGGAGGCTGGTAGCTTAGCTGTTTGGGGTAGCCTTTTGAGGTAAAGGTAATATTCTGGAACTAGATAGTACTGGTGGTTGTATAGCATTTTAACTAAGTACTCGTGAACAGTACCCTTTAAAATGGCTTGAAGGTTTACTTTTATGTAAATTCTACCTTTGTTCCCATTTAATCCAACAACTTTAATTGAAAGAAGTATACTTTCTTAAATTACCCTTGGATTAAGTGGGCTTAATGTTACTAAAACAAACAGTAAGACCCTGAGCAGACCCAGGGCCACCTCACATGCCTGTCATCGTCGTAGCCAAGAGACTTCACAGGGCACGGTCTTCTTATGGTAACCCCAAAGGCAAGATGGTGGGCCAGTATACAAGTGTATTTACAACCTTGGCTTGCATTGGTCTTCTAACAGTTCATTGGCCAGGACAAGACACACAGCTGGACTCAAGTCAAGGTTGGGAAGTGTGCCTGAATACTGTCAAGAGCTGTTGCAAACCTGGATGGGAGAGAATAAAGATAAAGGAAGAGAGGAGCTGCTGGAAGCTGCAGACAACCTTCCTCATCTCTCTCTCCACACAGATGGCCTCTTCTGCCTCTGTGCTGTTCTAACTCCTAGGAAAGGATTCCCTCCATACCCTTTCCCTCTGTACACTTTTGGGTCTTCTTCTAGGATCGGGGCATGATGCATTCAAGGTAACTGTTAATTCTATTAAAGAAAATACACATCAAAATGAGCGATGTGGTGCATGGGTTTCTAGACATATAACATCCCAGCTGCCTTGTATTCTCCACCCCATCAGTCAAGAGAAGCAAGTGGAAATGGAGGATCGTGTGGGATTATATGGGCCAGTCACAGAAGCAGTGTGCACCATTGCTACTTACATTCTATTGGCTGGAACTCAGTCATTGCAATTGCAGTTTTCAGTCCTCCAAATGAAACTGGGAAATGCATCCATGAAGAGAAGATCAGTAGAGGGGGCTGCTTGCCAGCTTCTTCTACCCTCTATACTAAGCTGCCATTGCTTGAGTGACAAACCATCTAAAGCTGGCTTTTTTTTTAAAGTATGACAGCCACGGGTACAGCTCAGTGGTTCAGGGATTATCTAGCAGGATTGAGGTCCTGGGTTTAGTTCCCAGCGTGTTCCAGAAGATAAAGGTGGAAGTCGGTGATGACTTGGAGCACTCCTCTCTCAAGGATAGAGGGAGAGAAGAGAGACCAGGAGTATGGCCGAGGACAATGGAGACAGAATCATTAGAATCAGCTTAAAAGCATGGAAAGCAACTCATGAACTTAAAAAAAAAAATGGCACGTGAGACATCAATGACCCTATGACTTCCATTCCTATACTCCAACCAAGAAAATGGAGGTGGGGATGGAGACAAGTAACATCAAATGACAAAAATCTTGACCTCACTCAGGTCTAGCCCGAGGAAGTGAGACATCCACGGATGCTATAGATTTCAGGGTCCCTTAGTAACTTCTTCCCTGAACATCCACAGCCACGTGGAATAAATTTAAGATTGAACAAGCAGTGAAACCAAAGTGGTTCAGACACAAATACCTCCTTCCTTTCTTCTCCCCATCCTTAGGACAACCTCTGCCTGGACCACAGCAGAGGAAAAGTCAACAGAAGGCAAATGGATTCCAGCATCATACTTCCAAACCACTTACCTTAGCATCCCCGAGCTGGCAAGCTCTCTGTTTGCCTATGATAACCTTTTCCCTTGAAATTTCTAGGTGCTTGCCATTTCCACCCCTCTCTACTGGGGCCTTTATTATCCTAAAGTGTGAAAAGTTTCTCCAGTTGAAGTCTGCCCAGGAGAGAAATCAGAGTGATTTACGCAGTGCCCATGTGCGTTAGAAATGGAAGAATATCCCCAGCAGACACATCCAAGAGGAAAAATGCAAGCTCGGAGGCATTTATTAAGGGAAGCTGAATATCTGCTCACCAACACCCTTCACAACACACACACACACACACACACACACATGCATACACACACTCTTGGATGCTGTTTTAATGAAAAGCCAGCACAACTCCTCAGCAAATCACAGTTTTGAAGGAAAAATGTCAATCCCTATCAAACCCTGAAAAATCGCTCGAGCTGATGGCAATCTAAATGCCTCGGCTGCTCCCCGTCTCCCCTCCATCCTTCCAGCTGACCCCCCCCCCCTCCAACTGCCTGGAGAGCCTCATTGGTGCTGCAAATCAACGCCTGGGGACATCCTATCAGACAATGGGAAGGTCTGAAGAAAGGTTAAGGCAGAAAAGAACCCAAATTTATAGACTTAGCATTAAACTCTTAAAGGACCTTAGGAACAGCAATGAATCTGATGTTGGGAAAGGCAGAGGCTGTCAGAGGCCAGGGCAGGAAGGCCTGACAGGAGCCATAAATCTAAACCAAGGGGAGGGGATGCCTTTCAGGGCGAGGCAACAGGATGAAAAAATTCCAACCTAGACTAAAAGAGAAGCAAGGCCGCCGAGGCTTGGGGGGAAGAGGCGAACTGGGGGGCTGCAAATGAAGAATGAAAGAACAACAGATTGTGGGGGTGGGAAAGACGGGAGCCTGGCCAGCAGAGGCCAGCAACAAAGACACAGAAATACATTTTTGGCTGGCAGCGGCAGTAGGAGCTTTGAAATCTGCTCTGCAAAGGCAACAGCAAAGATCTGCTTGCTGGGTGCTAGACACAGAGTGAAAACTAACATTAGAAGCAACAGCCAATGTCAGGTGGCCCTGGTCAGGAAAAAATGGTGGGGTGGACAAGGCTCCAGGAAACTCAAGGTTTGAGAAAGGCAGTAACACACAGTGGTTAGACTATAAATAAACATCCAAGGACATCCAGGGTGGGTTTTCATTATCATTTTTCCTGTCTATGGATTTCAGGTTTTCCCCCAGCAGGGCACATGTGAAATACATTAAAAAATAATGTTAAATACACGAAACGATGGCAAGTAGAAACAACAGACCTTGAGTTATCATTAAAATGCCAGGCTCAACTGCCCTTCCCCTGGGGCAAGCCCAAGAGGAAGGACAAGATTGCCGAGGTTCTTACCACTCACCCTGAGTCCTGGGGTGAGACATGGTTTTCTCTGCTCAGTTTCTCTCAGTCGAAAAGAAGTTGACAAGAAAGGATTAATTGAATTGTTATCATCACAATATATTTCAAAGCCCAGAGATTGATGTAGTTGCCGAGATAATGGCATATGTGTCCCTAGAGAGGGCATGTCACCAGCGGTGTACTGAGACACTGCAGTTCTCTACCCTGCTCGGGAGCTGCATGCAGCCTGTCGGCTTGCTGCAGAAGCCACGCCAAGTCACCTTCTCTGTCTGTCTTCGTTCCTTCCCACCCTACTCACTTTCCGTATTTGGCTTTCCTTCTCTTTCCTAGCTGCTTTTCTCTTCTTATCAACTCTCCATTCACTTCCATTTCCTCGCTTCCATCTTCTCCCTCTCCCCCACCATTCTGGGCCATTTCTCACCTCTCCACTCGCCTGGGAACCTAGGAAATTCGTTCATGTGCAGTGTTGTTTCATAGGTGAATACATATGGCCATAAATATTCATTAACTCCAATCATCTCTTTCTCCTTTCCCTTCTAGTAAAAGACAAACAGTGGGAGATGCTACCTTCCCATGTGTCAGACTGATGAGCAGATCCCACTTGTAAAGAATCAAGCTCTCCGTTGCTGGAGAATTGGTAGGTCTGAGCCAGCGGGTGGTTGATAACTTTCAACTTGGACCAACGAAGGAGACGGGAATGAGTGAAGCTGAGAGCTGATCTTGCAGGAGAAATTTAAGCTTCTGGGTTAAAAACATCACTATAGCCTTCAGTAGCAAATTCACCTGAGGGCAATCCCCAAAATGAGGATACTCATACATCCTAGACTCTCTGGCTAATCTAAGTGCTTTCCCTGGAAGACTCGTAGATCCTGAAACTCAGTAAATGCTTGTAAGTATTCCCTGTAGTTTTTGTAAGTCATGTAGATCAAGAGCAACTGGCCATTCTGACTCAAACCCGGCTTGTCCCTCTCAACATAGAGGGGAAAGTCAAAAAGGTGTGTCGAAGATCAAAGGTGCACAGAAAGCAAAAATTAAGTTACAAGACAAAAGAGAAAACATGGCCTCCAATCTCAGACATAAGGAAAGTCAGGCACTGGCTCCACCCTACCTCCCCCGGTGTGTGTGTGTGTGTGTGTGTGTGTGTGTGTCTGTCTGTGTTCATGTGTGTCTGTGTCTATGTGTGTATGTGGTGGGGGTGTTAAGTCCCTGAATCCATATATAAATGGGTTTAACCTTATTTCTAACTGATTTGGTGAAAAGTTAGTGGGCCAGAAGTTTATTTGCAGAACTTGGTCTTTCAACAGCTCAATAGCAGGCTTCCTGTTTGACTTTGGGCAAGTTATTTAACTTGGGGATATCTAAAGTTACTCATCTGTACCCTGAGTAACACAATATGATAGCCGTGTTATTTCTGGCACTCGGACAGCTCCAGCCAAGACTATGTAACTGAATCTCGCATCTCGCAGAGGAATTTTACAGTGTTAATGAATATCTGCAAGCGCAGCGAGGCTTTGAGTCAGAGGGTAACTGCGTCCTCATTGTCATCATGTTCATCATGTCGCCATTAGTAACCCAGGCATCACCACTCCCTCCCAGGCCATTACTCTTCCATCTTCTGCGACCTGTGATGAAGGACATCAGCCCAGCATCCATTAGCACCCTGAGCACAGCAGCTAAATGATTCTTGTTACCTTTGACCCTTCTTTTCCTTCTCCTTCACATCCGATAGCCTGGCTTCTGTCTACCACCCCTTAAGGTTTTGTTTGTCAAACTCAATATTTCCCTCACATACAAATCTTTCTACAAAGCAGCGCTCTTTCCCTGCCTTGTCTGGTGCCGTGATGGTTTATGTGTGGAGCACCGGAGATGTCTCCACATAGTATATCACCAGTAACCTTCCTGATAACTCCTCGACAAAGCCTTATTTCTTTTCCTTCCCAGCGACATCCTTCTAACTCTTCTCTGATTGTGACTCATCTACTCACAGAGATTCCCTGTCACCAAACGTACACTGTCCAGCTTCTATTCCTTATTCCCTTTAGATCTCGACTGCAGAGTCTGTCCAAGATCTTGTGCCAGTTATCCACTATCACAACAATAATGCGTAACACATTAACTTCTAATTCAACGGTTTAAAACTGCAACCAACTTTTATTGCCTGTGGGTATGTAAGTATTCAGGTGTCTATGTTGTTTGGGAGATTTGAAGGAGGGGCTATCTCAAATGGCTTCAGCAGGGACACGTGTGATGACTGGACTCTCTTCATGGAACTGCTGTATCTTCCAGCAGGCAGACCTGGGCCAGCTCCCTTACTAATGACAGAGTTACAAGGATAAACATGGTGCCCAGGCTCAGAATCTGAACACCGCTACTTCCAGCACATCCTTCTACCCCACCAAACCTAGGCACACAACAAACCCAGATCCAAGGACTTAAGGAAAAGGTGTTCTTCCTGAGGGAAGGAGATGCAAAAGTATATTTCAAAAAATACAAGTGCTTGGGGAGATGAGGCTGAGGGGGCAGCTTAGCCAGTGAAGTGGGTGTTATACAACTGTGAAGACCTGGGACCTATCCTCAGCAGCAATGTAAAAAGGCAGACATGGAGGCATGCAATTATAATCCTAGCTCGGAGGAGGCAGAGACAGGCAGATGTCTGGAGCTCTCTGGATAGCCATTATAACCTAGTTGACAAGCCATAGGCCACAGCAAGAAACCGTAAATCAAAAACAGCAAGGAAGATTGTTCATGAGGAACACCACCCACGGTTGAACTCTCTGCTCCACACACAAGTGCACATGTTCACAAGCACACACAGAGACAGGGAGAGATGCATATGTGTCGTAGGCATGCATGCTTAAGGAGGAGAATATTTGAAATAATTTTTCCAATCTATCACAATATCATCATGTAAATATTACTACCATCATATATAACCAAGTAAGGCTATCCACCTTCTCCTTGTTCCTGGTACTATTAACAATGTAAGACCCTTTACTTCATATCATTAAAACTTTAAAATCATTATTCAAGCCTTCTTCAAAGTATCATCATGGTCTGGCATTGCTGCATCCTTCCTGAGCACTTTAGATCATCCTCCTACTAACGGCTGCATTTCCATCGATCCATCATGCCCTACGCAGCACCTCCATCTCCCAGCGAGAGCTGCTGGCTTTGACCCTCCCTACCTCTTGCAAAGCTCATTGCTCTGGGTTATATCCCCCGGTAAATGCTGCGAATAGGCATGGGCTGGAGTGCTGCATCCTAAATACTCACAGTAGAAAAGAATAAGTAGAAGGTGGGTACCAAAAACTGAAGTGACTCACTAGTTGAAATCCAGTTGAACTACACCCTGTAATCAAGCCAAATCCTGAAAATCTCTAAAAACAACACAATAATATCTTCCATCCATTCGCTCCTGTGTATATTCACTCATCTCTGACTATTTAAAATAAACATACAGAATTCTTGGAAAGCTCATTAATCTAGGTCTTGTTGATATGGCTACAGCCAAAATTAATCATCTCTTCTCCAGCAAGATCATTTTCTCCTTGTTAAATTAATTAGAGCCTATGGCTTAAAATAAAATGCACCTGGATTTTCAAAAGTATGTTATGAAAATTATAAGATTCAAACTTAGTAATTTCTAAAACAAAGGCTTGCGGTTGAGATATAAGTCCTAGTTGGGCAGAAATATAGAGTTATTTTTCACTAATTTGCTCATTTTTATTCTTGTATTATTCTATATTGCATTCCTACAGCAAGAATATCTGAGGATGGGTGATCTCTACAGGGAACCAAGGGTTGGTTTAGGCTGACAGACCTGGGCTCTTAAAAGCATGGCACCAGTATGAAGGGCGTCATGAGAGGATCACAGGAAGAAAATGAGAAGAGTGCTGAATGGGTTAGCACAAAAGTCATCCACACATCCTTCCGTCTTGTAGCCAACCTAGTCCCAAAAGGCTAGACTCAGTGCCTTCATACACAGCCCAGTCTCTTTCCAAAGGTGTTGACTTCTTCCTGTTGGTGGCGACACCACTACCCAAGTGTTCCCTAAATGTTCCCACAGCCTCTCACCATTGTTACACTAGTAGTCAGACTTCAACGGGAGTTTTGGTGGTGCCAACCCATATTTAAACCATAACAAATCGTTTATTTTATCCATTGATTTCAGCTAGCATGCACGTCGGTACATGCCCATCACGGTACTCACTTGTCTTTAGCTTTTCTTTGTCCTCTCCTGTCCCTCCTCATCTCCTCTTGTTGATTCCCTGTCTGTAGTGGGGAGCTGCAGGCTGCTTTCCTGCCGCCCGGCTCCTGGCCGCCCGGCTCCCGGCCACCGGCTAGCTTATGCCCCGAAATAATTACATGGAAAGTGTATTCTTTTAAACACTGCCTGGCCCATTAATTTCAGCCTCTTACTCACATCTTGACTAACCCATATCTAATAATCTACGTAACACCATGACCGGTGTCTTACCGGGAAAGATTCAGCACATCTGACCTGGTGGCTAGCTTCATCTCAACTGGTTGTAGAGGCAGGGCAATTGTCTGAGCCATCTACCTCACTTCCTTCTTCCTGTTCTATCTACTCCACCCACCTATTTTCTAACCTATTAGGCCAAGCAGTTTTCTTTATTAATTATCCAATGAAATCAACAGATTGATAGAAGACCCACCTACATCACCTGTCTCCTTCAAAACTGTTTCCCTTCTGAAACCATAGCAACTTCTAATCCTCACTTGCTATTCTGCCCATGTTCCTGCCCTATGTCTCGTTTACCCAGTTTCTAGAGTGCAAGGACTCCATCCCCACTGCTCTCCTCTTCCCCAGGCTTTCCCACATCGTTCTGGCGCACAGTGGGAATTTAATAAGCATTTGTTCTTTACAGTAGTATTATGAGTGCCATTTCAAGTGGGCCACCCCTTTGCTAGTGGGCTTCACAAAGGCTCAGCTTTCAGTGGGAACACACAGTCTTTTGAACATCTGTAATAAATACCAAGACTTTGGTTTGAACCATTTTCCCTGGAGATTTCAAATTTGCCTTTCTTCTGTGTGTGTGTGTGTGTGTGTGTGTGTGATTGTAGCTATTGTTCTGAAATCTGGTGTCTGGAGTTGCTTCTCCAGACTTCACACTTAAAGTCTCGGAGTAGCTTTAACCCATTAGCAGTTGACCCTCAGTCTTCATTGGAGACATTGGTTCTATCTTATTTTATTCACGCTGACTCTTGTAAATGTTAAATTTCAAGTCTCAGGATCATCAGTAAAGGTCCTTGAGAGGGAGCCACGTATTCACACCACTGATCCAGTCCTTCCTCCTCGGTTTTCCACAGCCCAGTCACATCACAAATGCTGGCCCACTTGCCCTCTCCCAGGAAGGCAGACTCACTCCTGGGGCGCCACTGATCCTACTTGGTTTCCTTGGGATAGATGAATCAGGTCTTGACCTCTGGTTTCTCTTCCTGTAGCTAGCATGAGAGAGGATAGCAGAGCAGAGGACTGGAACAGCTATGAGGAGCACAGGACCACGATTAGAGCAGTGTAAAGCACCCAGCTTGTTTCCGTCTTCCATGCCTACTCTCTTAGGCATGCTTGCTCGCATGGTCATTCCAAGCCACCCACTTCACAAAGCGCCTTCTCACACAGAGTAGTTAGTGTCCCTTCGCTCTCTTCCCTCCTCTTTCCCACCAGCCCTTCGGGCCTTCTCTCAACCCATACAGACAAGCAGTTCCACTTATTAGTTTGAGTCGATGCCAAGTTACTTTTCTAAAACACTTTCAGCCTGTATTATAAGCCAACACTCCCACGAGAGCTGGCCTCTTTCCTTTCCACACTGACTGTATGAGGGAGAAAAAAACCCTCCGCACGTCAAAGAAAATTCCAGCTCTGCCTGTGATTGGTTGACTCACAATACAGGGCGTGGTTACACAATCTTGTCGTTTGTTCTCTCACCTCCCTTAACCTGCACAATGGAATTAAAGAAATCAAACCCGATAAGTTAAATGAGCTTGTCTAGTCTCTCCACGTGCTAATCTGTGCGATGATGAGATGGGAGAAATTTCAAATCAAGATGTGAACAGTAGCCAAAACTATTTGTAGGCTGGGAAATGGGGTGCATTAAGGGTCAGATTTATAAAGCAGTGCTCTTTAGCCAAGCCTCTGAAATACTAAACAAAAACAACACTCGGATCCATTGAAAAGAACCAACCCAAAGCATCTGGTTTTCTTAGCTGGTGCACATAGCGGGAGAAATGTTGGCAGAACATTTGATTACCATAAAAGAGAGACCACATCAGAGAATGCGCAACCCAAACCAAGTCAAACATTTGAACTGTTTGACTTGTGACAGAGACCTGAAAAAGGGTCTAGCCTGGATTAATGAGAAATGCAAATGAGCTGACTCAGACATAAACCAGCTCCTCTATGATGTGATTCTTCACCCCTCAGATTTGAGGGTAAGGTCAATACCTGTCGCCCACAGGGCTGCTCCGAGGTACATCATCTCCACATGACTGGCGGCTTGAGCCAGGAGTGTTAATCGTTTGCAGATCAGTGGTAAGTCAATCTGATGCCAAAGTGTGCCTGCAGGTCCCCCTTCTCCACCTTCCCTACCCCCTTTCCTTTCAATGAAGAGCTAAATGGAACACCTGGTTTTGATCATTCTATCCATGGCAGAGACTGTGAGAAACACATTTATTTTGGTAACACACTGCATATATATATATATATATATATATATATATATATATATATATATACACACATATATATGCACATACACACTCACATGCACATGTCTGTTCTCTAGGATGCAAACATGTCTATTTCTGTGAGGGGCTGGCAATCAGTGCTTCAGAGTGTACTCTTACGAGCCGTCAACAGAACCCTCCCTAATTTGAGTTCTTGGCAGCTGACATCCACCACTGGAAACCAAACTGCCAGGCTTTGGAAACCCAGCCCATCCATCTGGATGGGTCTTTCTTAAAGGGACCCGACCTTCCCTGGACGCCCTCTGTTCCAAGCTCCTCGGAGCATTATTGCGTTGAAGACTGTCGAAAACTTAATATTAGCTTGAGAGTATCCGAGTGGTTCTCATTATGCTCCCAGGCCTTATCTGGAGTGAGAGCAAAGATTTCATGATTTGTGGGTTTGGAGGTTCAGTGAATGGGGAGAATTTTCCCCAAACTAGAGCTAACAGAATTGGGGAGCGTATGAAATGAGGATGGCTGGCAAGCACGGCTCCGGCTCTGATTTCCTGTCAGGGGAGTACGCACTGCCTAATAACCTTGCCGATACTGAGTTATTTTCATGAGGGCGGCTTTCGCAGGCAACTCCTTCTCTCCAGATAGCCAGGCCACTCATGCCAGGGAGGGAGCCGGCACCACCCCCACAACTTCTGCTGCCCACTGCCTGGGTTGAAAACTGTGAGGCAGTTGTGGGAGACGAGGGCCAGGCGTCCGTCCCTCTGTTAGTTTGTTTAACTAGTCTGCTGGCCTGGGGACAGTCCGGTCGTTTCCATTTACAGGATCTGCTAATTGGGCTTCAGTACCTGCCCATCTTGAAAGGCCCTAGAAGTAGAGACTTGCTACTCCATTCCAGATTCCTGGGACAAGGGTGGCCAGACAAAACACCTAGGAACAGCTTCAGAAGAACAACAGAGTAAACAAAACACGTTCTCGGGCCCACCCTTAAGACTTTGATTCAGTATGTCTTGGATAACAAGAAGCAACATTTCTAAGAATAGAATGCCACTGTTGGTGGTCCTCAAATGGCCCTTTAAGGAAGGCACTGTGGTACAAAGAAGGGCTGCTGGGCATCAGCAAGATTTTCTTTTGTTTAAATCAAGCTGACAATGGGATACATTGGAAATTAATTTTCTCCGGGCATGAAAGAAAGGACTTTGTGGTCCCCAAGCGTGGATATTTATCCTCCTACCTCTTTCATTGCTGATCTAAACCTAAAATCCTCAAGGCCTGGCTCACATCCGTTTGGAATGTCAACCAGCTCTTCCAACAGCCGCATTGACGTCTCGCTAATCTTTATTCTGCTGAGCTTCAGCACGTTGAGGATTGCTGTTGTTCTTAATTGTTCCTTGCACGTGAATTTTGTCATCAACGTGAGCCCTAATGCAGTTGGACAAAAGCCCTCTCAACACTCACAAAGCTAGGAGTAATCACAGAACGTTCTTTAAAATGAATTTCAAAGATCAAAGCAGGGCTAAATCAGTGCCTTTGAACATAACACAGGTAGCGCTGCAGAGCCATGGTCATAAAGGCGCCATCAGACCCACGCATCGCCATGTCCTATTGGCTGGGCTTCTAAATATTTTGTTTGAAGTGGCTGGCACAAGATAAAGAAAGAGAGACACCACTGTGTGGAGCATTAAATGACTTACCTTTTCTGGTTATTTTTTTTCCAGACAGAAAACAGTTCAAACTGCTCCCAAGGTGCTCGGAGAATGAATATTGCTGCATGAAATGGATTGAAAAGCGACCGGGTGGAGACTGAGTGCCGGATGGAGATGTGGGAAACGTGACAGACTTCCCGCTCCAAACCGGTGCCATTTAACTACTGAAATTATAGAAGATTCACCAAATAGGCCTGGGCGATACACTAAACACGAGTGGATTATACAAGCCAATAAAAAGAAAGAGATTAGCACACTAGTTAAGAAAATAAGACTCAGCCAATGGTGTCAGCAGGAAGTACTGAAAAGATTCACATTCACAAGCAGGTTAAAGCGAAAGGATCAAAGCAGATCTACTCAGCAGACAGCAGCCGTGAAAGACCGGTTACAGCAATACCTGTGAACACATAACAAAACAACGATGTCCCTAGAGACAAATAGGGGTCTTTGATAACTATTAAAATATCAAGGTGTATGCAAGAATGGCCAAGATCAAAACCACTGATGACAACTTATGCTGGAGAGGATGTGGGGTAAACGGAACACTCCTGCATTGCTGGTGGGAGTGCAAGCTGGGTACAGCCCCGTTGGTTGTCAGTGTGACAATTTCTCAGAAAATTAGGAAACAACCTACCTCAAGACCCAGAAATACAACATTTGGGTATATATCCAAAGGATGTTCAATCGTGCCACAAGGACATGTGCTCAACTATGTTCATAGCAGCATTGTTTGTCATAGCCAGAACCTAGAAACAACCTAAATGGCCCTCAACCGAAAAATGGATAAGGAAAATGTGGTACATTTACACAATGGAGTACTACACAGCAGAAAAAAATAACAACATCTTGAATTTTGCAGGAAAATGGATGGAGCTAGAAAACATCATATTAAATGAGGTAACCCAGACCCAGAAAGACAATTATCATATATACTCACTCATAAGTGGATTTTAAACATAAAGTAAAGAAAACCAGCCCACAAATCACAATCCCAGAGAACCTAGACAACAAAAGACCCTAAGAGAGACATACATGGACCTAATCTACATAGAAAATAGAAAAAGACAAGATCTCCTGAGTAAATTGGGAACATGGGGACCATTGAAGAGGGTTGAAGGGGAGGGGAGAGGCAGGGAGGGGAGCAGAGAAAAATGTAGAGCTCAATAAAATCAATAAAAAAAGAATTTTGAGCTAAAAAATTATACTACCAGGATGATCTACAGAATTGGAGGAAGAACTTCAGGTTATACATCTGATAAAATGATCATACTTTTAAAAAATTAGCAAAAGTAGGTTCACTTGCAACTCAAAAACCCCACCTAAGAAGAAAGAATGTGACTAGACAGTCCTCCAAAGGAGGTCTACAAACGATTGACAAGTGTATAAAAAAATCGTCAGTCAGTCAGGATAAGTTACAATGAATACCACCTCCTTATCACTAGGATGACTAAGCTAAAATAGCAAGACTATAACAAGTGTTAACAAGGATGTGGAAAATGTTTAAGTCTGGCATTGTTGGTGGAAAGGTAAAATAATTTCCACTTAAAAAAACTTTTTGTAGTTCTTCAAAAAGTTGAAGAGGTACTGCTGAGACACATGAAAACCAATATCAGTGTAAAAAGTTGTATAAAACATTCATGACATCAGACACACACTAGCCAAGACATGCCACAGACGGACAACACACTACATCCCCACCTCCCCCCACGCCAAGGAACAGGTACCTTTCCCACTACAAACAGGCAAACTCCAGATGGCCTCTCAATGACCTAGCTGAAACTGTTGCCACCACAGTACCAGTGGGGAAGAGACTGCTACCGATGCTCATGTCCAGGTGGTGATGGCCAACCTCACCTAGTTCTCTGGTTTAGACATGCAGTGTCTCCCAAAAGGACACCGCGATGATACAAGCAGTGTTCGGAGGTGGAGCTCAGGAGCAGGGATGGCATCAGTGCAGTTCTGTCTTCAAACAGTTCACCTAGTGCTGGACTCAAAATCTGCATAGACGAGTAGAGAGCGGTGCAACTGAGCAGCGTGTGGAAACCGCAGGACTCGGATCCTGGGGGCTGTGCCCTGGGAAGATGCTGTTGATCTTCAGCCCCTTCCAGTCGCTTCCCACTTCCTAGCGGCCCGCCGTGAGGTGAGCGACCTCGCTCCACCACCATGCTCCGGCCGCCACACTGTTCCCTCTCCCTCTGGGTCCCACAGCTGGCCTAAGATGAAGACTGCATGGGGCATCTGAGACTGTGAGCCCAAGTAAACCGGCCTTTCCTGTAAGGCGTTCTCCCAGGTTCTTGTCACTCGGCAGGAGTTCCAACTAAGACACCCGGGTGCAGGCCAGCTAAGGAAACTCGAGGCACTGATAACAGCCATGTATGGGCGCTGTGTTCTACTCCTACTAGTTAAATGTATAAATTGTCTCCTGAGCATAAGGAGCATTAGGATCCTGCAGATGGTTTTTGACCCATCTAAAGAAAAGGTATATCTACAGTTAAGAGAAAAGAAAGAAAAGAAAAGCTTTGGCTAAATATCTATCCATGCAGAGAATACATTTCGGTGCATTCTGTTTGTTTTGTTTTTGAATGATAACAAATGGTCGAAGTTCTTCTGCAGTTTTGACAAATCTGGTCCTGAGGTTGGTTCCTATAGCTCAGCTCGGCACAATCTGGAGACCTTACCACAGGTCTTTAGTTTCCTCACATACACACATCAAGCAGACTGTCAGTGGCAGGGAAAGAGAGTAAAAACCCATGTGAAATGGCATAAGAGAGAAAGGTGGCAGACAGAGAGGTTATTATTTCGTGTCGTGTCCTGGTGCGTAATATCAGAACAAAGCAGGCTTGGGTCCTCCCCTGTTCCACATCTATGGCAGAGCCGCTTACAGGGCTCTGGGTTTCAGACTGGCTTCTACTATCTTACCATCTATAATCTTTGTTGTCTTGATAGAGGAGTACCAGGAAAGGCTTTTTACTTGGTAATGTATTAAAAATGCATGCATAGGTCCTTAAATAGTTGACTACTGATCAACTGTGATTGGCTTTCCCATGGTTTATTAACATATAACCATTTTATGTGTTAATTTCCCTTTGCAGATAGAGACATGATATAGTTCTTTTAACTTTGATACCATCTGTAAGAGGAGATGTGAGAAAAAATTAAATTAATTCCAGTTTGGTTATAGAGAATGCTGCCTTGCTTGGAAATTATATTCTTAATAGTAAAATTATAAAATCTAACATGTATTAAGCACTTGTATGTATCAGCTAATCTAATCCCCAAATTTAAGCAAAAATACTTTTTAAGGTGCTAACATTTTAACAATTAAGAAACTCAGAGGTTAACTCCAGGCTCTTTCCATTGCTCAAATGGAAATGTTCGATCTAAATGTAAAAACCATCATGAGATTCTGGGTAACCTGCTTTCTTCAAGGATCTTGTATCCCATAACAAGCTGATAGGAACCACAGGCTGAGGCCTCCTCTTGACCTTGCAGGTTACATAAATCACACCACCCAAATACATCTGCCTTCTTCACAAGCAAGTTCAAAGAATGTACTGGGACTTGGTGGCAGAAATAGAGAGCCTTCCCGTGCATGTTCCTCATGAGTGATAGAAAGAAGCCATGGAATACAAGGGAGCTGTTAGGACAGAAAGATTATCTTCCTCAAAGCCAAGCAACTGGGCCCCTCAAAAACTCACTCTTCAGGTTTGGAGGGAAGAAACAGCAAGAAATGCTGAAATTTGTCTGATGGACGTCTGTTTTGGGGGCCCCAGCCTACCCAGCTAGCAAGAACAGAGGAGGGAAGTTCTGGTGAAGGGTGGGCCTAGAGAGGTTTGCTTCTGGCTATGGGTCTTAAGAAAGCTGTGGAATGTAGAGATTGTGTTACCAGCTCAACTAACACCTCTGAGGTGTAAAACAAAGTTGGGAGTCTTTAATTAAGCCTTCAATTGATATCTGAAAGGAGAAATGCAGATTTTTAAAGCTTGGAAGACATCAATTCATGTTAATGGGCCGTTGAGGGTTTTCTCGGTGTTTGTGTGGATTTTATTGTCATAGTTGTTGTAGTTTGTGGTAGTGGTAATAAAACCTAGGCCATACATGCTGAGCAAGTAGTCAGCGGTGTGGGCAATGGTCTGTATTCTGTCAATTATATTTTAAATAAATGTTGATTGGTCAGTAGCCAGGCAGGAAGTATAGGCGGGTCAATCAGACAGGAAGTAGAGGTGGGTCAATGAGAACAGGAGAACTCTAGGAAGAAGGAAGCCCATTCCTCTGCAGTTGGGAGCCCACCACTGAAGAAGGAAGATGTGACTTCCACGCTGAAAAAGTTACCAAGCCATGTGGCTAGCATAGACAAGAATAATGGGCTAATATAAGTTATAAAAGTTAATAAGAAGCCTGAGCTAATGGGCCAATCCATTTATAACTAATGTAACTTCTGTGTGATTCTTTGGGACCTAACAACTGTGGGAACTGGGCAGGACAGAAACCTCAGTCAACATTCCACAGAAAGATATCCCCAGCCTTTTTTTTTTTTTTTTTTTTGGTTTTTTGAGACAGGGTTTCTCTGTGGCTTTAGAGCCTGTCCTGGAACTAGCTCTTGTAGACCAGGCTGGTCTCGAACTCACAGAGATCCGCCTGCCTCTGCCTCCCGAGTGCTGGGATTAAAGGCGTGCGCCACCATCGCCCGGCCCCCAGCCTTTTTTAAATTCTTCAGTTTGAAACCAAGTCTCACTAAACTGTTATGCCAACCTTGAATAACTTTGTATCACAGTTAGCCTGTGAATATGCAATCCTCCAGTCTCAGACTCCTAAAAAGTTGGGATTACAGGTTTGTGCCACTGTGTCCAGCTAATATTATGCTGTTGGTATGACATATCCTTGGGCCCAAAGTCTGCTGGGATGAATGCTTGGTCCTCAGCTGGTGGCACTGTGGGCCTGTGACTATATCATAAGGATGTAACTCCATCAAGGGGTTAGCCCATTGATGATGAGTATAACATGTCTCCAGTGAGATATGGGGCCAGGATGGAGGAAGTAGGGAGTATCTTGTCCCTGACTTCTTCCAGTCTGTTTATCTGCCTCTCATCTACCACAGGGTGAAAACCTGCCTAACCATATTCTCCCTGTCATGCAGTCTACCTCACTATACATGGACTCATAACCCATCAGGTCAAAGGAACATGAGCTGAGACCGTTGACATAAGGCACCAAAATAAGCCCTTTCTCCCTTAAGGCATTTTGTCACAGAGACTAAAGTAATGAACACACTGGGGCTTCCATCCTAGGTCAAATTCAAGGTGATCAAGTTACACCAGTGTTATGACCTTTCAAAAGGAGACAGGAAACTCGTCAGTGGAAATCACAGGAAGACATCGCACACACACACGCACACACACAAACACACACACACACACACACACACATGCACACAGAGCCTGCCACTTCTCAGCAAAGAAGACAAAGAGCAGCAAAGAAAGCCCATATTCTGTCTCTGCTTCAAGTCAATGGAGCCACCAACACCCCAGAACCAGAAGGAGCAAACAGCTTCTGGTGGACTTTGAGGTTGAAGTTTAAAATTAAATGAGATTGGATTCAAATAACCAGAATGAAAGTGTTCTAACAAGCAGAAATGAATGAAAAAAATTATGGACTCTGATCAAGAAGTTCCTAAAGAAACTTGTTACCCCAGCAGGAAAGGATTGGTTCACAGCCAACAGAGCACAGCAGGTAGACATTGTTTGCACAGGGTCAGATGTCTCCATATAAACTCTGATGCTCCAAGATGAGACTTCTCACACCCAGACTTGTCTGTGTAGGCCAAGAGTCAAGTTTGAAAAGGCAGCGGTTAGATGCCAGAGCCTGTGAGAGGCAGGTGTGGGACCAGGCTCCACTCCTTCCCAGCTGTGTGACCCTGAGCCATTTCATTTATTACACTGCTCAGTTTCATCATTTGCAAAACTAGGCAGGTATAGGGTTCTTCCAAAGATGAACCAAGAATACCCATGTAAGACAATTAGCAGGCATCAGGCAAATACTGGGTCCTTAACTGCAATCCTGTTCTCCCCACTAACTCTGCTCAGAAACAGCCCGGATACGGGTTCTCGTCAACACGCTTGTCTTCATTCTCCTTGCTTTCTTGCTCTCGTCTCTCTGGCCTCTCCTTAATCACCTCCTTGGCATTCCTCCTTTTCTGGCTTGCTCAGCACTGTCCCAGTCCTTGGCTTTCTCTCCTCCAGTCTCCCTGGCTGTTCTCATCCTCATCATTTTAATAAGCATCTGCAAGCCGCAGCTCCTGAATACACAACTCTAGCCCAGACTCTCCTGACAGACTCGCTGATGATGTCATATCTCCTTCGATGGTTCATGGACCTCTTGCACTGAACCTCTCAATAGTTCTAAATACAAGCAAACAAGTCCACACCTCTTCTCCATCCCCCCACCTATCCAGCCTCCAGCCCAGTCAGTTGTTTGAGCTAAAAACTTGGAAAAAACCCCTACACCTATCTCCCTCTACCCCTCTCCCCTTAATCCATCCCCAAGAGCTCTCAGTTCTATTTTCAAATTGTTAAGTAATCATTCAGTTTTTTCCACAGCAGGATCCCCACTGGACCATGCCATCCTGAACTCTCAGAGTGCAGAAGCTTTGCAATAGATTGGCTCCTTGGTGACACTCTACTCTTCATACTTTCTGTGTGGCAAAATTCACATAACATAAAGTTAGACACTTGGAATTTGGTGGCACACAATACAGTTATAATGGGGTGGTCTGGAAGTTTGAATGTAATTGGCCGCCATAAGCTCATAGAGAGTGGCACTATTAGGAGGTGTGGCTTTGTTGGTATGGGTATGGCCCTGTTGGGGGAAGTGTGTCATTGTAGAGGTGAACTTTGAGGTCTCTGTAGCAGCAGGCCGTTTGTTTATTTCCTGGCTGCTCAGACTCCCAAAACAATCATACAGAAACTGTATTATATAAAACACTGCTTGGCCCATTAGCTCTAGCTTCTTATTGACTAACTCTTACATTTTAATTTAACCCATTTCTGGTAATCTGTGTATCACCACAAGGCTATGGCTTGCCAGGTAAAGTTCCATCCAGCTCCAGTGGGGCTACATGGCTTCTCTCTGACTCTGCCTCCTTTCTCCCAGCATGCCATTTAGTTATCCTGCCTACATAAGTTCTGCCCTATCAATAGGCCAATGCAGTTTCTTTATTCACTAACAGTAATCACAGCATACAGAGAGAAATCCCATATCACCTTTCCTTTTCTGTTTAAATAAGAAAGGAAAGTTTTAATATTAACATAGTAAAATTAGATATAACAAAGCAGGTACCAAGCAAGAATTACAGTTACAATATTTATATCTACTTTATCTTTTATCATAACTAAGGAAAACTATAATTCTGAATTCTTCAAGTCCATCAAAGACTCCAGAAGGATTTAATATTACCTAAGTAAACAATAAGTTCATTGTAAGCATCTTCTAAAACTCTAGAATTGACAGAGGCATCTAACTACCTCGACAGTCACTCAAAGTTCTTCTGTACCATTGGGGCATCTATCTTTAGCCCATAGGCCCATAGTATCCAGCAGACTTTTCTAAGAAGCAGGAAATTTCAAAGATAGCTCTGCCTATATTGGCAGTTTGTCAGTCATTTTCTTCTGTGTCCTGTAAAATGTCTAGCAGACTCTTTCATGATGCAGGAAACTTAAAGGATGGTCTCACCTTTAGTCAAGTTTAGCAGTCATTTCTCTGTGGATCCTGCATGTCCAGTTCATGAAGCAGTACAGGCAAGAGCAGTTTCTTGCTCAGATGGCTAACCAACTCCATAAGGAGCCTCTTTGATGCCCATCTTCCTCTTGAAGTAATTGTTGCTGCCAGGAGCAGATGTGCCTCACTGTCATGAAAAGTCCTAAGTTATTAAAACATTTTAAATGCCATATTCTGAAGATCTCTGAAAGATTTGAAGAATAATCTATCTAACTGAAATATATCTCTATATATTGAGAAAACCTAACTAACATTACTAAAAGCTTTACTATTATAGATGACTCTTTATTTACCTGTATTTCCTAATTATACATTATATTTTAAAATGAGCTGCACAATCACAATACCTTAATCAAGAGCAGAAACATATATATACAGTATAAAGATTTTCACCTTAACTTTGTATCAATAAACCAAGATCCATACCAATGCAAATCTCTATAGCATACTCCCCATTAAATGTAAAGAAATATTTATAAACAATATTTGGGAGCCGGGTGGTGGTGGTGCCCGCCTTTAATCCCAGCACTCGGGAGGCAGAGGCAGGCGGATCTCTGTGAGTTTGAGACCAGCCTGGTCTACAAGAGCTAGTTCCAGGACAGGCTCTAAAGCTGCAGAGAAACCCTGTCTCGAAAAACCAAAAAAAAACCAAAAAACAAAAAAACAATATTTGGGAATATGGGAGTAGTTTCTCCAAACTGTTTCCTGCTGTTTATTGTGCAAAGTAACTTTTTGAGGGGTATTCAAGGTGACCTTTCAGGGGCTCTTGATCCATCAAACCATATTAGTCTGGAAGCAATCCACAGGTTCTCATCTTCTGTGGAAACAAAAGAAGAACCTCTTTTCCAAACAACATATGCATAAATCTACATTTTGAAATCAAGATACATTTAAGAATATGTTGGTTTAGCTTAATAGTCCATACAATTAAATGTCTTAGTCTCTGTACTTAGATCCTTCACAGACAAAACATTCAAAGAAGACACAATGATATACATAATGCAGACTCTCTGTAAAATTTCCATCTTTACATGGCTTATTTTTCTTTACTCCATTTAATCTATGACTGTCTGTACTCTGTCTCCTTAAAGACTTCACCTTTTTTCTTCTCTCTTTCAAGTCTACATACATTTATCTAACACTATAACCCATTTATAGGCCTTTTATCTGGATTTGTCTTTATTGCATATCTGTAATTATTTTCTGACCAGAAGTGCTTCTTAAAATGCTAAGTAATTGAAAATCTAAGCTGCAACATTGCTAGGGTATATATGGCACTTCTTGCTTGCCTTGCCCATTCCGACATGGCAGAGCTGCTCATGGCTTCCAAGAGCCACACATACTGCCCCACTTCCAGGCACACAGCTGGTCCACATTTGCCATCAAGCAAGCTGCAGCATGCTGCTCACAAACCCCATCCAAATTCTTGAGCTCCTGAAAGAGTCAGAGTTGCATGGCCCAGAAAGCTGGCATTTCAAAATGGCATGGTTTTTCTGCTCCCACTGAGTCAGGGAAACCTCTCTTAAAGGAGCCACAGCATTCCTCCAGCAAGCAAAGCCCATTCAGGAAAATAAATGCAGCTAGACTTTGTTTTTTAGTGTCTTGAATTTCTTTCCAAGCCCTCTCAGGTTTTACGTGGATTTAGTCCACCACCTTGGTGCCATTTGTAGCAGCAGGCTGCTTTTTGGATTCCCAGCTCCTCAGACTCCCGGAAGGTCTCATATATGCTCAGGCCACATCCAGTATCTTAGACCACTTCCTGTTATCTGCAAGTCAAGATGAAGGACACTTAGCTACTTCTCCAGCACCATGTCCGCCTGAATGCCACCATGATGCACCATGATGATAATGGACTATACCTCTGAAAATGCAAATTACCCTCAATTACATGTTTTTCTCCTTTATAAAAGTTGCCATGGTCATGGTGTTTGTTCACAACAATAGAAACCCTAACCAAGACAGATGAGACAGGTGACATCGAACATTTTCATCACTCTGAAATGATACCTGATACCCACAAAGCAGATGCTCCCCTGCTCCTCCATCCTAGCCGCAGCCAACCACTACTCGGCTTTCGGTGTCTAGAAACCTTGTTATTATAGACATTGCATAGAAATGGGAAGCCTCAATATGTGGCTTGTGTGTGGCATTTTTTTTCTTCTGTAGCCCAATCCCTTCAAGATCTCCATATTCAGCCGCTCTCCCTGCCTCCCTGCTTTCGCTCCTCCTAGGATTACAAAGGCCCCAACATGATCTTGTTTAAAAGAAAGTTATCTCCTATTTAAAACTTTCGTCATGTTCATTGTACTTAAGACAGCAAAAAGTGCTTAAAGTGACAAAATTGTGTGTCTGTGTGCACTAGTGCATTCACGCCCACTTTTATGCTCATGTGTTGGTCACTCCCATACAGATGTACACGAGCGTGTGTACATGTGGGGGGATGCAGGCGTTTCCCCCAACCACTCCCCACTCTATTCTCTGAGGCAAGGTCTATAGCTGAACGTTGAGCTTGCCAGATTCGGATAGTCTGGCCCAGCTTGCCTTAGGGATTCCCCACTTCTGCCTCCCAAGCATGGAGATTACAGACAAGCCACCATGCCTGCCCAGCTTTTATGTGGGTTCTACAGATCCAAACTCTGTGCTCGTTCTGGTGTGGAAGTGCTCTGAGCCATCTCCCGGGCCCCTTACGTAACCCTTGATGGATGGATTGCCTGACCTCTGGCTCCTTCAGCCATCACTGCAGCATCATCTTCCCTTGGTCCACTTGGCCCCAGTTGCTTTTCCTCAACTATCCCAAATCTTCTCCTGCCATGGAGCCTGCATGTGTGCGTGCACTCCTCATCTCTGTTTTCCTCAGAGGAAGGTTTCCAGAGGCCACCATTGCCACTTCATGGCACAAGTCACAAATTGTAATTGAGCCCCCTTTGGAACCTCTGTCTCACACATACTGGATTCAATGAGGCCAGATCGAAGCCCGCATTGGCAGGGCTGTCATCTCAGAGACAAGCCATGTGCCTACCGTTTAAAAGATGCTCAAAAACCCTGATGAGTGAGTGATTAAATAAACTTCCCAGACAGAAAGAGGTGGGGAAGGCATCTCCTCCACCTGCTATTAGAGTCGAATCCGGAGTTGTTGAGGAGGATGTAAGCTCTCATTTGCTCTCATCTTCGCTGCTGCCATCAGCAGTAGCTCCCTGCTGGCCTAACTACATCGCACAGCCTTGGGGAAAAAAACCACTCCTTCTGGGTAATTCCAGTTTTCCTCCTCCAATTTTCACTCCAGGCAGCTGGGAGCTAAAGGTTGGGAGCCAGCCCATGGGGAGTGATTGCAAGGCAACAATTTCCAAGCTTCTCTTCTGTTGGCCAAGCCACCCTTGGAGCAGCCATTCTCAGACATCAACCCACACCCGTGTTCTTTATTGAGACACAAAAAAAGAACCCTGCCTTCTAGCCCCTGCTCACGATCTCAAAAGAATGCCCCCTCTTTAATGGAAGACACCACATGAAGATCTTCAGAAGCAGCCATCGATGCTCGCCAACCACAGAAGGGTAGCATTTATATATTCTTCCTGCAGGAGGCCAGTCTCACCGACCACCAAGAAACCTAGACCACACCTCTGAAAGGGTGAGGCATTTCCTGATACCTCCCCAGCTCTAGTATTGTGGTTCCAGTTGGGGCCAAAGCCAGTTAAGTTAGCATCATTTTTAAGCACGAGCAAAGTCAGCCCCACCCTGGGCCACTCACCAGCCCTGCCTCTGTCAGTTGGCACCGCCTTCCTCCTCTGCTGATGTGGTTCCTGGCTTACACATGTCTTGGTCTGAGCCTGTGTGGAGCAACCAGGGCCATGAATACTAGCGCTTGAAGGCTTTAAAGCAATCAAAGGCCACAGACGGGTTTTAAAATCAATGAGCAACCACAAATGGGATTCCAACATTCATCGCCCCTGCTCACGTATGAAAATGAGTCCCATACCCCAAAGGATATTGAGTGGCACATCCAGCTAGTTTATGAATAAGTATTTATTGTATGCTACCCATTGCCAGGCACTGGACTGGGGACAGACAATCTGATGGCGATAGAGCTGCAGTCTATAAAAAAGAGTCAGTGAGAGCACAGCTGCAGTGAAGGAAAAGAGATGAGGAGTGAGGGAGAGCGAACTCACAAAATCTAAGTGGGCACTTACGTGGTTCACAGATACGGACACTCCAGAGAGGGGCGTTTAGATGGAAGATAAACTCAGTCTGCACCTGGGGGTTAGTAATGGAGAACTGGAGGGAGGTGGGCTTGCTGGTAGATGAACGTCTGCCTCTGGAGCTCGGGAGAGACATGCGGATGCTGGAATCACATCTGGGAGTTCAGGATGCCTGTGTGCTTCCAGAAGCACCAGTATCACCCTTGCTTACAGACCTCCAGAAGGAACTCACTTCCTGGTGGACTTCACAGATGAAGTGGGGTACTGAACAGGAAGTATTCAAGACAGAAGGGGGAACACAAACTACCAGAGGGGAGCCGAGAGATTCCGAGAGACTAAACTATTTAATACAGCGAGAAGGTGGCATGGGGAACTCACACCAGCTTTAATGAGTGGGCAGAAAAACCTTAAGAGGACAAAGGACAACCACAGAAGAGAAAGAATAAAGTCGGGGGAAGCAAATACTTCAAGAACAGAAGTCACCAGGGTCACCTGGTGCTGAGAGGCATATCTGCAGTGTCTAAAAGGGTGTCTGGGACTAAGTGAATTAAGTTATGTTACACTGTTTAAATGTTCCTTGACTTTAACAAGGTGGCCTAGGGGGAAAAAACTTTCTAGAAAAAGAACTGGGGAAATTGTCCAGTGTTGTGGGTTGCGGAATAAATATAGACTAATACAATAAATGCTGACAACCCTCCAAGAACTTGGGCTCAGTCCCAAATTCTTGCTGAGTCCTAAAAGGGCCCTTACCTCACCCTTCACTGTCACAAGATACCCCGGCACCACTGTCGTTCCTGCAGGTTCCTTTCCAAACTCAGAGACAATATCTTCTGATCCCTCCACCCGGAATCTTCTTTCCAACCCCTTCTCACACAGGCAGGCTCAACTGACCTGGCATCTCCTCGGTGAATGATGCCAACTGTCACCCTCTGTCCAATCTCCTGTGGAATTCCATTCCATTCTTGCACACAGCACGGCTTCTCCCCATCTAAAGACAGACAACAAATAGCTTGTGAGAATATTATATAATGGATTCTCTCAACTAAACCGTAAGTTCCCCCAAACATATGCACCATGAGGGCAGGAATTGGACCTCAGACCCAAACAGCACCTGTCCCATGGAAGACACTCAAGCATTATTGAAATGATAAATCAACAAATAAAGGATTGGGGCGGCTGTTGAAAAAGCTGTGAGATCAAGGAAGAACTTTTAAAATAATAGAGACAGTCGCACATTGGAACGCTCATGTGCCCAGTTCAATAGAGAGTAGCAGGAGGTAAACAAACAGTTGAAATATCCAGGAGACACACAAGGATGCTGAAGAGTGGGGGAGTACCACCTTTGATGGAAGCAGGAAGTTGGAAAGAGGGAAGAATGGGTGCAAGACAGGTCTTAGGGCGGAAGTTGAGGACGTGACTGTCTTTTGTGGGCATATTTTTCCTGTGGAATAAAATCTAAACCTTATTTTTTCTTCATTCAAATAAGATCATTCCAATAGACCCTTAGGCTTTCCTTTGAAAGAGACAAAGGAGTGTCACATAAAGAAAATAGGGGGGAGAAGTGGGTGGGCTTCAGGTATGCTCTAGAAGCTGGGGACTTAGATGGGGGATGCTTCCTTTATTTTCTTAGTTGAGTCTGTCAAACATGAAAAGGGGCTGCTTGGTGCTAGAGCAATGGCTCAATAGTTAAGAGTCCTCCCTGCTCTTCCAGAGGACCGATTCCCACACCCATCGCCAGACAGGCTCACAAACACACACGTAAATCGCTCCAGAGGCTCTGACACGCTCTTCTGACCTCTATAGGAACCCACACACACGTGGAATTCCTCTACACAAAGCACACATATATGCACATAACTTAAAAAAACAAACGTAAATACATCTGTTTTAAAAGCAACTAATTTAAAGAACCAAATACTCTCACACCTGTTACTGCCACAATCAGCAGTCTTAATTGATATTTCGCTCTCCAAGGGCAGCTAGTTTAAATTCCTTCTACTGGATATTTAAAGTTTTTGTTCATATGAGTAGATAACATGTGTTTTTAATTCCTGATCCTACTAGAATTTATTTAGTATTGATTTATTAATACCCATATTGAATATGGAATTTATTTCTTATCCATGGACCTCCACCAAAGTAACTCCATCCTACCAAACACCTCCACCTCTGCGATACATGCACACTCTCCCTTCTCATGCCCAGCTTTGCCAGAATACAAACAGTCTGTGCTTGTAGTTATGGTTGGCTGGAGGCTATTTACAGAGGGGCATGGGCTCTAGCTCTTCGACTATACACATCTTCTCTTTTGTCTGTAGTTAATAGCTGACTAAGCTAGGGAACAGCTCAATGGGTAAGAACACACGCTGAGTAAGCATAAGGACCTGAGTTTGAATCCCCAGGACTCACATAAAAAGCCTGATGGAATTCCAGCTCTGAAAGACAGGAGGACTCAGGGAGCTCCCTAGCCAGACTTAGCGACTGGGAAGACAGGGTTAGCTCTTAGTTCTGTCTGGCACAGTATTGATGGCCCCAAGGGGATGTAGGGGGAGCAAAGGGGAGGAGAGAGACTAGCAAGAAGGAGCAAGGGAGGAGAGTGTGGTGTGAATAGGAACAAGGTGCAATGATGTCCGTCTATGACCATTTCAGACTGAAGCCCATCATTTTATCCAGTAACTAAAATAACTGATTTTTTTAAAAAATGAAAGAAAGGGAAGGAAAAAATAAAATTGTCATTATTTTAGGTGATGTCACTTTGCACAGAAAAGCAAAAAGGATCTATAAGCAAATTAGAACAAGTTAAAAAAAAGCAGAACTCTGTTGCATTTCTGTGTGCTTGGGTTAAACAATCATAAAGTAAAATTAAACAGAAAATCGTGGCTGAGAAAGATATCGAGAACCATAAAAATGCATTCCTGACCTCTCCAGAAATAATTGCAGCACTATATTAATAGACACTAGCATGACCCAAGTTAATTGGAGGTTTCAGCACAAGGCAAATAAGACAACAGCTCGGCACACGTATCTCTCCATCTCCATCCAATGCGAATGTGTTTTCATGGCACTCAATGAAGCTGACTCTAAAATTCATTTAAAATAGTAAAAGGGAAAAACTTAGCCAGGATGAGCATCGAGGGAAGACTCGCTCCACCGGAAAACATGCTTTTCTTGTGAAACTGCAGTAATTGAGACAGGATGGTCCTGGCATGGGGACAAGCAAACAGACATGGACTAGAATAGAGAGCTCGGAACAGACCTCTGCGTGATTTAGCTGTGGTATATGACAGAAACGGCCTTCCAGACCAGTGGGAAAATAAATACAGCTGGGTAAAAGGGGTTATCCATACAGAAAAATACGAAACTGGATCCATGCATCACCTTGTACACCAAAATTCCTTCCAGATGCATCAGGGGCTAAACTACAATAATAATAATAATAATAATAATAATAATAATAATAATAATAATAAAACTTGAAAACTCTCTCAGCTAAACTCTTTTAGACTTTTAGACTTTGAAATAGAATAGAATAGGATTTTTTAAACTAAGAAGTGCGATTTTAAAACCTGACAAATTTGCCCAAATTTAAGGCTTCTATTTGTAAAAGGAAAGCAAGACAAGCTGTAGCGGACAGAGGATGGGCGATCTATTGATCATGCCTGGGGGCTGGGGCCTCTCTGAGCCAGCACTTTCCAGAGGATGGGCGATCTATTGATCATGCCTGGGAGCTGGGGCCTCTCTGAGCCAGCACTTTCCTCCCTGGTGTGATGTCATGTGAGACTCTTGCCCTGGTACACCTGGAAACACCTACAAGAATGCTCAGAGAAGCATTATTCCCAGCAGTGAGGTCTGGAAGCCGCCCAGACGCCCATCAACAAGAGAACACCTGAATAAACGACGCTACATTCACATGGCAGGATGTAACTGAGAACAAACCGCAACTATACTCAGCAGTATGGCTAAGCCCTGAAGATAGGAAGTAAAGTAAAAAATAAAATAAAATAAAATAAAAAAGATTAAAAAAAGAAAAAGAGTATACCCTAAAAGGCTATGGACATCATAATATACTTTTTAGGAAGCAATACATCTTTAAAAATAAAAGTTACTTTGTAGAAATACAATTGGATACGGTGGATAAGTGTATGCCAAATTACTTGTGCCAGCTAAACTGAAACTGAAACTTCCCAGAATGACTTCCCTTCACAGTTTGGGGTTAGCAAGGCCACCGAGGACATTCTGCCCAGTACTTGAAGGTATCTCCACCTTGTGTTCAGAAGGTGGATGCCAGGGAGCTGATCCCTGCCACAGCTCGTGTACTGGTTACACCACTAGCTAATCAATCAAGGGAACTGATCCCGGCCACAGCTCGTGTACTGGTTACACCACTAGCTAATCAATCCAGGGAGCTGATCCCTGCCACAGCTCATGTGCCCATTACACCACTAGGTCAAGGGCAGACATAAAGCAGCTCGTGTTCTCATTCAGCAGCTCACCATTCTGACCCAGTACGTGCAACTCCTAGGGCCCATATCACCTCAGCTCTGGTGGGTCCCCCTCCTTCAGTCTCTTTGATACTAAGGCTGGGATCAGTAACCAAGAAGGCACTAGCCATGCAACTGTTTAACTGACTGTGGAGACTGTGGGGTATATCTATTTCCCTTTAATAAACTTCTTTAATAAACCTTTAATAAACACCATAGTATAGGCCTTTCCTAGCATTCTGCTTCTATGCTCAAAGATAGGAGATCAAATAATATAAAACAAAAGGAATGTGACTATAAGGTCCAGGATACTGGTTCTTGAGGTAGGAGAAGGCATGCAAGTAGGAGAAGGTAGGAGAAGGCATGCCAGTAGAAGACTGGCAAAGTCCCAAAGAGTAGGTAGAATCTATTCATGAATCTAGCCTTTGTATTGAGTGGTTTGATTAAGAATGCCCCCAGGCTCCTGTGTTTGATTGGTTCCCAGTAAGTGGAACTATTTGGGAAGGAGTAGGAGGCGTGGCCTTGCTTGAGGAGGTGTGTCACTAATGAGGCTTTGAGGCTTCAAAAGATTCCTGAGATTTTTAAGTGCTTTCTCTCTCTCTTTGCCTCATGATTGTGGATCAAGATGTGAGCTCTTAGATATTGTTTCAGACATGATCTTTAGCTCTCTGAAATCATAAACAAAATTAAATGCTTTCTTTTATAAGTTGTCTAGGTCATGCTACTTCATCACAATAGGAAAGTAACTAAGGCAAGTGGCAAGTTGTTCATTGCACAAAAACATAGTTGGGTAGACTGCCATTTTATGAGTCAGTGAAAGATTACAAATACTCTAATTATGTAAACTTCAGGCAGGTTGGGCAAGAGAAAGAATGAAGAAAAAGAGGGTAAGCAAACATGAAAGCAGACGATTTCCACTAATAGGACTCTTGTTCGAAGCCCTAGCCACTTTCACTTGCCTCTCCAACATCATGGACACAAGCTTAGTTTCCTGCCTCATTCACTTGGGAGACAAAATGTCTTCAACGGGATAGTCATGTGTCTGGATGACTTCAAGATGGTTCGCGCCTAACTTGGGAATAAAAGAATCAAGGCTGCTGTTAAATAATGGGGCAGGCTTTGTCCCAGGGGGTGGACAGTGGAAACAATAGCTTCATGGGGTATTTTGAAGAAAGAAAAGGCTCTAGAATGAACACAGAAGACACCTCACAGCTAATGCATGAAGGTTGGTAACTTGGGTTGCAGGCATGTATCCTGACTTCTCCCTAAAAGCACCTTTGGAGAAGCACCAAAGTCCCCCAACCCCAGAACTTGCTTTGTAGACCAGGCTGGCCTCGAACTCACAGATATCTGCCTGCCCCGGGATCTCTGCAATCCTCTGCTGGGACTAAATGCATGTGCCACCACACCCAGCAGGAGACTTTTCTTAATTTAGGGTTCCCAAAAGGAGACACTAAAACATTTCAATGTGTTGCATTTGGGAGATGTATGGATTGATTTTCTTCCCCCTGTGATAAAATACCTAGCAAGAGCAACTTAAGGAAGGAAGAGTTTATTTGCATTCATGGTTTCAAGACTGACCATGACAGCAATATCCTAGAAAGTAATGTGGAAGCAGAAAAGCAATAAAACCTGAGGGAGAATTTTTATGATTTTTGGCAAGTCCCAAGCGGCTGGCGGTGGGAAATGATGGCGGGTCCCCAGCAGTAGGCAGGTCCACAGGGCAGCCAGTCCCCATCGGGCTGGCGGTTGCCAGGAGAGACACCTAAGTGGCAGCTGGGCAGGCTGGTCCCACCATGCGGGCAGGTGTGAGCAGGCAGCGAGTAGAGGGCACATAAACAATCATACAGAAAAGAATTGGATATTTATTACTTAGAGGAGAGAGAAAGAAAGAAAAGAAGAGGAGAAAGAGACAAAGAAGAGGGGAAGTGGAGAGAGGGAAGCGCACAAGCACCAGGAGGTGGACAGACAGAATCTAAGATGGTGGGGGAAGAGCAGGGGGTCGCTGGGAGTGGGCATGGCTTGCCTCTTAAAGAGACAATGATGAGCTAAGCTCAGTCTGCTGGGAACCCTGTGGATGTCCTGGAACATCTGTCAGGCAAATAAATGTGCTAAAGAAAGCGGCCTGGGTATTTATACATCAACTCCTGTCCCTCACTGAGGTGCTTTCTTGAGTGTTGAGTCATCATTACTGTAACCTGCTCTGCCATGAACCAATCACATTCCAGGGACAGAGTTTCCTCAGGCAGGCAGATTTAGGGATCTCCCAGAGGTTAAGGACTGTCTGCAGCGACCTCTGAGGGGTCTTGATGGGCACATAGCAGAGAGAAGTGCTGGGTGCTCGGTGCCAGGGCACCAACAGTCAGCAGAGGTGCACGGAGACCGAAAGTGTTGGTATCTATTTCTGCCCTGGCAGACTGGCCCACTAGCAGGTCATTCTCACACAACCTCTCTAACCTTCTAGAAAGGTCTTCTTTCCAACTTATCTCCAGATCTAGTCCTTCACAACATCTGAGATTTCTGAGAATTTGCATCATCCATCCAATATTTGCAACAAATTTCCAGGTGAATCTTCCAAAGTTGGCTTCTGCTGTGTCCATCTAGATTACATGTGACCCGGAACACCTGAGCACACACACCTGGCGGCTGGCACACCTGGAGACCATTGCCCTGACCTGTATCTTTAAGAAGAGGATTCACCTCTGCTCAGCTCAGTTTTCTTAACCACCATAGGAGAAGATTGGAGATGATTTTCTAGCCTCCATTTCATAGTATGATTCAATGATTTGATTTGGGCCAAGTTGTCGGTCAGCCAATGGGAAACCCACAAAACACATTCCTCTAGTCTAACTTACAAACTCTACCATCCACCAACTTCATAACCTCCTAAAAATGCTAATAAGAGGTTGACAAGAATGGAAAAGATGGAACGAAGACAAGAGCCTAGGTTTTTCCACAGCCCTACATGGAAGCAATCGTGTGGATACATGCACACATGCACTCGCGCCCTGATTCATGGAGAAAGTGCTCTCCCTTTATCCAAAGGAATTCTTGACAGGCAAAGCCAGACTGCCTACAGAATTCTCATTAGGGTGAATTCCCAATCCATATGAAATTCAATTTCCCCTCTCCCATCGCCATTAGCCCTGGAAGGAGAGCATGAGAGGGTGGCACCTATTGTTCTCCTCCAGCACGGATTCAGAAAACAATGGCCAAAGTCGGAAAAAAGGATGGAGCTGTGGTCGGCTATCACCTCCCAGCTAATGATGCAGTTGAGCAAATGCAGCAATGTTGCAGAAAAAGAAACAGACTCCTGGCCAACTCTCTGCTAAGTCATGACGATTTCCCAAGAGGTCCAGGGTGGAGGAGAGATGTCTCTGATAAAGTGTGGGCCACCGATTGAGCAGCGTGGAGAAAGCAACTGACTGCAGCCATCTGGGTGATTTGGCAGCCCACAACGATTCGGACAAATCTAAACAAATCACAGCCCCTGGCTTCCTGATGCCTTCTGGAAAGTCCGGTAGTGACTGCTCAGTGCTGGCCTCCCAGACAGAAGTGAAGAAAATGTGCAGATCCTGCAGGTTTGGGGGCCCTTTCTAGGGCACCTGCTTACGGCAGCAGCTGCCACTCTCCCACAGATTTGGCTGCTTTATGCAAAACACAACTTTTCATTAGCTAATCATACATTTGCAAGCCTCCCTACTGTGGCCACGGCCAGCACAGTAGGCAGCAAAGCCCCTGCTCTCTCTAAAGCACAGCCATATGGACTCCAGCACCCAACAGGTAGTCCACACTGGACAGCTGCGATTTCCCCCTGCCTGCCTAGCCAGACCTCTCTAACTCCATTCCCAAGCCGGAGACAGACATGCACGTAGTCATTTCCTAGAGACATATGTCCAGCCCTGAGTCACAGAGGCTGCCCCACCCCCCACTGCAGTGTCTCCACATCTCTGCTGTGGCAACCATAGTCACCTAATTAGACACGTTTGACAGGAGCTGACAGATGAACCTGCCCATTTCAATCTAGAGCAGGACACGAAGTAGAAGAGACATTCTACCATTGAAGTCTCCACCCCTAAAAAGAAATAAAATATAAGCAAATAAATCTTCCTGCTCCTTGGCCCCAGCAGTGTTTCCATGAGCATCTCTGCAAAAGGTGGCAACAGGAAAGCCTTATGGGCCTCTGGAGAGACAGCCCCATCCCTGCAGAGGGCATCTGGAGCCCAGCTGGGACATTGCAGCCTAAGGGGAGTGGACAGGAGAGAGTGAGGCCAACTCCTATAGCGGTGACCTGCTCTCATTCAGCATAATTGGGGACAGGCAGGAATAATGAAGTGACTGTCGCCAAAACATCTCAGGTACCCTAGACAAGGGGACATGAAAGCCAGTTCCCTTTGGGAGGGTGGAGGGGAGTGCTCCCAGAAGGTTCACATTCTGGAAACTTGGTTCCCAGAGTTTGGAGGTGGTGCTATCTTTCAGGCAGGAAGGGCAGATGACAGGAAGTTCCTAAGGACATCACCCTCAGATGAGATGTTTTTCATAAATATGATAATCCTGCTTATTTGGAATGGCAGTGTGGTTTCAGTTCACTGATAAAGGACTCACCAGCCTGGGCCAATTAGTACTTTTGTCTCCTCATAATCTCTTTGTTTTAGTCATCTTTGAGTTCTCTTCTACTTCTTCATAAAATGGACAATGAGTTATTGTGAACTGAAGTCTCCCTTCTGGGACATTCGTCCTGTCTAGTTGTGCCCAGCATCTGCCCTCTCTCTATCTGCACACCACAACCTGCCCCATCTTAGCCTCTAGCAGCTACTATGCTATTATTCTACGTTTACATCAATTTGCTTGGCTTCCAAATATAGGAGAGAACCCGTCTTTCTGTGCCTGGCTTATTTCACCTAATGTAAGAGCCCCCTAATCCATTCATTTTTGTCACAGATGACAGAATGCATTGTTATAGCTAAATGATGCTCCGTTGTGAGTGGGTGTGTGAATGTGCATGCAGGAGCAGTCATGGAGGTTCATCGCATGTCTTGGCTCTTGTGGGAAGTGCTGCAACAGACCCAGGAGGGCAGATAACCCTGAGGTGTTGTCCCATTTTCTTTGGGCACACCCCCAGAATGGGGCCGTGGAGCCTACAGTAAATACAGCTGCCATCTTTTGAAGCATTCTCATACTGTCTCTGTAATAGCTGTGCTCATTGACACCCCACTAGCGGAGTTTGAGCTCTCTGCTCCCTAGGTCCCTGGCCGCATTCTTTCTTCTTTGCTGGCATTACAATAGCCATCCTGACTGGCAAAGTGAGAGCTGGGTGACTCGGATTTGTATTGCTAAAGAGAACAGTCTGATTCCTGGGGGACTCCACTTGACTCTCCTGAGAGTTGGTTGACTCAAAACGAGGCCACACCACTTGCAAGGTCCTCTTCTGCACACAGCTGATTCCTCTTCCCCTTCCCCGTGGTTCTGTGATGTGGCCAGGGCAACTCCCACAGGGCCAAACAGATACAGCCTGAAACTCTAGACTACAGGAACATTTCCTTCTCTGCAAAGCACCCAATATCAAGGATTCTGTTCCCAAGAAACAGAGTGTGAGCTAATACAACAGAACGGAGATAGGGGAGGGCTTGTGAGACATCGCTGGCTGGTCAGAAGTCACAGCCTCCCCATGGCCTAGCAGCTAATCTCAATAGCTCAGCAACATGAAGCTCCCTCCAGCAAAGCTTCCTCTCTACCTGCCCTTATCTGGCGAATGTCCCTAGGCCTAGAGGACTGACCTCATAAAAAAGCTCTCTCTAAACCAGATGCCTGATTCATGCTTAGCTTGACCTTTGGCACCAATTCCTGCGGAGAAGATGCACGCTAGAAGCTCTTCTATGGACCCTGCTGCCACATACTAGGCCTTGTGGTAGGAGCAGCATGCCACTTAATGCAAATTGGAGTTGGTCCTCAGGCTTCCCAATCCTACATATTGCTTATATTCTGGAATAAAATTGAGCTGATTCACCGAAATCTGTCTCCCAGAGGGCTGTCTCCGTTCATGCTCATGGGCTACCAAAGCTTTCTTTCACCCTTCCTGACTCTTTCTCCTCTCAACCTGGTGGTCAAGGGCAATGAGGACCTCACAGAGAGGAGTGAAAAAGAGGGAGCAGATTCTCTACATATGACTGTAAGTCAACATAATCACAGGAGAAACTCCAAACACCTAGTTTGTCACCACACGTACAGTGGGTGCTTAATAAAGCCTTGCCGATGGTAGAGCTTTAGGAAACCGGGGAGATAAGAAGTGCGTTCCAGGTGTCCTTTGAAAAGCAACGGAAAAAGTCTCCAACCCCACATCTCTCTCCAACTGGGATTGCCCAAGCATTGGAAATTTCCAGATTTCTTTTCTGGGGTAATGGAGTAATGAAGACTTGGTTGAAAGGCAAACACTGTCTAGGTAGGATACTGTGGTCTATCATTCATCCAGGACTGCAAAGGGACTTCAATCCAGCAACCAGTACTGACAGACTCACGGGGCTGCCGGAGGTCTATCTTGAGACGCCCTGAGACCACACCTGCACCAGAAGAAAGCAATACTGTGGGAACAACTTGTGCTGCTGCAGATGGGAAAAGGGGTATGAGACAGGGTTGCCATGAGCTTGACTTCTTTGTACACATCAGCCCCAACACAGAGAAGGAGTCTAAGGAAATACAAGCCAGAAGAATAGCCCAAAGCTTGAGGATTTTATTTGAAAATCGTGGTAGGGAGCACATAGCTGGCGAGCAGTACAAAGGAGCCCACTCCGAGTTTGGTGGGAAGCTAGGGAAAAGCTACCAGAATCTAGCTTGGCATACTTCAACCTTGCCTCAAGGGCAAGTGCTCTGCTACCCACTGTCTAGAACTAGCATCTTTTATAACTTTTATTGGCATGCATTAATAAAATAATGGGTTTTATTATGACATCTCATGTACATATACTCTTCTGATCCCGTTCCTCTTCCCAACCCTTTGACTTTCATATCTTTGTATGTGTCCATACAAAGTGTGTGACCTAACGAGTTCATTAGAGTGCTAACATGAGTATGAACAAGAGCATAGCATACTCACTGAAGAAAATGTTGCCTCCTGCCCTAGTAACAGTTGCTAATAGCTCCTCAGGGAGAAGCTAATAGCTGCATCATGGGACCCAAACCCTAGTAACTGCTAGCTGTCTATACTCCTCGGAGGAAGGTGGGTGGTGCGGAAGAATTGTCTATTTTCGGTCAATTACATTTTAACTAAACGCTGATTGGCCAGTAGCCAGGCAGGAAGTATAGACAGGACAACCAGACAGGAAGTAGAGGCGGGTCAATGAGAACAGGAGAATTCTGGGAAAAAGGACGCCCATTCCTCCCCAGTCCTGTTCAGACACCGAAGAAGCAGGATGTGACCTACCCTGCTGAAAAAGGTACTGAGTCATGTGACTAACATAGATAAGAATAATTGGTTAATATAAGTTATGAGTTAATAAGAAGTATGAGCTAATGGACCAATCAATTTATATCTTATGGAGACCTCTGTGTGAATTTCTTTGGGGCTTGCCGGCTGTGGGAGCTGGGCAGGACGGAAACCCTAACAAGCAGGCCCTCATGTTACAGGTGGGATCTTGTCCCTTCCTCTATTCATGATGAGATGTTGAAGAGGCCAACCTTAGGATCCCACTTGATTACAGATACTGCATATTCATGGTTGCAGTGTCAATGTTCTGCAAAGATAGTTGTCCACAAGTCTCCTCTCCTTCCTCCAGCTCTTATGTTTTCTCTTCCCTCTCTTTTGTGATACTTTCTGCACATCAAAGATGTGATAGAGAGGAGCATTTAGGACTGAGCACTTGACATCTACTTATTCTCAGCATCGAAAAAACATCCAGTTGTTTCCACAGCCTATGGCAGAAAGAAGTTTCTCTGACCAGAGAGTAGAACTGCTCTAAGTGCATAAACATAAACATTTTGAAAATAATTTGACAGGAATGACATGTTCACTTGTCCAAACAAAAGCAATTACCTTCCCCTCTAGAAACTATGACTGTTCCAGTCACAGGCTTTTGAATGGGTTTATAGAGCCATGTAGAAGGAGCTGTGGGCAGGCCTGCTTTTCGTCCTGCCTGGCTTCCACACAGCTAGCTTTACACCTGAAATAACAACACACAAATTGTATTCATTTAAACACCGCTTGGCCCATTAGTTTCAGCCTCTTATTGGCTAATTCTCACATCTTGCTTTAACCCATATTTAGTAATGTGTGTAGCACCACGAAGTGGTGGCTTACCAGAAAAGATCCTAACCTGTGTCTGTCTTGGAGAGGAGAGTCATGGCGACTGCCTGTCTCAGCTTTCTCTCTCCCACAATTCTATTCTGTCTTCCCCACCTACCTCATTTTCTGTCCTATCAAAGGGCCAAGGCAGTTTCTTTATTTGACCAATGAGAGCAGCACATAGACAGATGACCCTCCTCCATCAGAGCCAGATGTGAATCCCCTGTCTGTGGAGTGAATCTTAAATCCTCTAAGGAAGTGCTTGGTTTCCCCATAGGAGTTGTGCCTCTATTGCACCAGGGGACATACCTTGATTGATAGGAAATAGAAGAGCTGAATAAGACTGTTGGTGTATTTTCTTCCCCAGCAGCCTCCATAGCATCTTTCAGCATCTTCTGGCCATAGAGACCATCTTAAACTATCGGTTGTAACCTCCATGGGATCACATACTGAGTGTGAGAGTTACACAAAAAAGAAAGAAAGGAAGAATTTAAAAGTTTTGGGGTATGCAAAACAACAAACATTTAATTCAAAGTCAAGCAGATAATGAATCCAAAATGTTCCTGGCAGCATGCAACCAAGTGTTGCATCACACCGTTTCTCTGCAGCCTTGATTCTGAGCATGTAACATGCACACTTTGCACGGAGTATTTCACAGTACCATGCAATGCCAGAGAGTTCTGCCTGAAACACCTCCTTGCAGTGCAAGACAACTGTCCACCAAACACTGTGTGGTTTTACTGAACACGTACAGTTTCTTGCTCTTACTGAAACACAATGGTTTAATTACAGAGAACAAAGACTCAGTATTTTCCTATGGTCATCACTCCTCAGCATGTAAGTATCAAATTAGTGTATCTTTGAATTGCATTGTGTTAGAATTCTGGGTTTTAAAAGTTATTGTTTGACACTGAAGAAATAAATAGAAGACAACATCAAGAGGTTTCAAAGACCTCCCATACTCATGGGTTGGAAAATTAATATTAAAAATGGTCATACTGCCAAAAGCAGTCTACAAATTCAATTGAACATTCCTGAAAAATTATAAAACATCATTCTTCAGAAAAATAAAATAGTAATCTTTAAATCCACATGGAAACACAAAAGACCCAGGACAGCTGAAGCAGTCCTCAGCAAAAATAATAATGCTGGGGGTGTCAACATACCTGATTTCAATTAATTGAACCACAGCAATAAAAACAGCATGGCCCTGGCACAAACACAGATGCATTTATTGGTAGTCTAGAATAGAAGCCCAGCTCTAAAACCACACAAGCACAGCAACCTAATATTCAATGAGGGTGCATAAAAGAAGACCCCTATCTTTTATCCAACACAAAAATCAACCTTTTTTTGAGAAATGCAATCCTTAATTTTATAATGAAAAATGTTTTGGTATTACAGACAGAACCTAGAAACCCATACATACTAACTACCTCCTCTACCAGTGAGCGCCACACCTTCATGCTTTTAAAAAAAAGTATTTTCCCCTTTGATTGAAAATAAACCTATTTCTCACATAGTATGTTATATTATGCTTCCCCTCCCTTTTCTCTTTCCAGTTTCTTCCCATATCCCCTCACATCTAAATCTACCCCCTTTCTGTCTCTCATTAGAAAACAGACAGGGTTCTAAAGGATGATAATAAAATATAATAAAGTAAAAGAAAAACCAATGTATTGGAATAGGACAAAACAAACAGAAAGAAAAGAGCCCTAGAGAAGGCACGAGAAGCAGAGACCCACTCATTCACACACTCAGGAATCCCGTAGAAGTACTAGACTGGAAGCCCGAATATATACACATAGGATAAAAAGAGAAAAGAAAATGACATGTAAATAAAATAAAAATTAAAAATAATAAGATAATTTTTTAATATCATTTTAATGACATTATGAGACAAAGAGCCTCCAAGCTCCACTGAGCTCACTTTCTATTGGCCATCTACTGCTGGACATGCAACGCATATAAGAGCAGTTTGTTTCCCCAGTGAGAATCCCTTGGAGAAACTCTTTCATTCGCAAGTGGTAATTAATTGGAGATTGTTTCTGGGTTAGGATGAGTGCATGTGTCTCCTATTCACAGCTCTAAGACCCTGTCTGGTACAGACCCTTGCAGGTCCTGTGCATACCACCTCAGTCTCTGTGAGTTCATATGTGTGTTCATTTTGTTGATTCAGAGGCCCTTGCTTCCCTGGCATCCTCCATCCTCATTGGCTCTTCCACTTTTTCTGCCTCCTCTCCTGTAGGGTTCTCTGAGCCCTGAGGAGAGTGATTTGATGAGATGTACTGTTTAGATCTGGATGTTTCAAGTTCTCTTACTCTCTGCATGATGTCTGACTGTGGATCTCTGCATCTGTTCCCATGTGATGCAGGGGGAAGATTCTCCAACGATGACTGGATAAGGCACTAATCTAAAAGTATAGCATAATATCATTTAGAGTCATTTTATTGTTATGTTCTTCTAGTAGAACAGTAGTTTCACCCTAGATCCTTGGGCTATCTAGTCTCAGATTCTTAATCACCTAAGCAGTGTCAGGAATGGGTCCCACCCAGTGGAATGGGCCTTAAATCAGATATTGGTTGGTTGCTCCTACAAGCTGTATGCCACCATTACACTAGCATATCTTGAAGGCAGGACACTGTTGTGATTCAGAGGGTTTGTGACTGTGCTGGTGTTTATGTTTCTCCCCTTTCTAGCATGGAGCATCTTCCTTTATCAAAGACACTGAAACACAGGGGTGAAGGCTCTATGTAGGCACCAGCTCAACATCTCCTTGCTTGATGAGTTGTGTAGGTGTTGTCTTCGGCAATAGGTCCTTGCTGTCAGTTTGTGGAGAGCAGCCTATAATCTTGTGTAGCATGAGGGCCGGGCTCATTGGGGTTTCTATCCTGCCCAGTCCCTCAGCCATTTAGTCCCAGAGAAAATCACACAGAGATCTCCATAAGTTATAAAACTGATTGGCCCATTAGCTCAAGCTTCTTATTAGTTCTTGTAGCTTATATTAACCCATTGTTCTTATCTATGTTAGCCACATGGCAGCCAGGCAGATCACCACCTGCTTCTCTGATGATCTGGGCAGGAGTGCTGGGAATGGGCTTCCTCCTTCCTAGAATTCTCCTGTTCTCATCACCCCGCCTCTACTTCCTTTCTGGTTGACCCACCCATACTTCCTGCCTGGCCAATCAGGGTTTATTCAAAACATGATTGACAGAATACAGACAATTATCCTGCACCAATCTTGGCAACAGCCTAGATTGTTTAGGGATTCCCCTGGGACCCCTTGGCCAACAACTCCATTAGATGTAACCCAATCCTGGTACTGGAAACTGCATTTGGCGATGAGAGGCGGCCAGTTGGGGCTCTGTCTCCTCCTTCGTTTCATTTCAATTACCTTTATATATGCACATATTTTATGAAGCTTCTGCTGTATTAGGTTTCCATATTACCCCTAGATGGCCCTTAATTTTAGCTGTCTCACCCCATATTTCCTCCCTTATTCCCTTCTCCCCTCCCTCTCCCAACTTGATCCTCCTGTTCCAGCCACCACCACTGCCACCATCCAAAACTATCTTTTTCATTTTACTTTCCATATGAGATCCATATGTCCCCCACACAGTCCCATACTCTTTGCCTAACCTCTAGTTCTACAGATATAGCTTGCTGATATCTAATATCCACATATAAACAAATACATATATAATGTTTGTCTTTCTGGATCTGGGATACCTCATTCAGGATGATTTTTTTTCTATGCCTGTCAATTTACCTGCAAATTTCATGGTTTCATTTTTTTAAATTGTTAATTGTTTTTATTTTTATCTCCACTCCTCTCCCTTCCTCCCCCACCCCCTTCTACCTTTCCCATGATCCCATGCTCCAAATTTACTCAGGAGATCTTGTCTTTTTCTACTTCCCATGTAGATTAAATCCATGCATGTATCTCTTAAAGTAATTCTCTTTTTTTGTTGGTCTTTATGTGGTTTGGGTACCATTCAGAGGAACTATAGCATCACAAAACAAATTTGGCAATGCTCCTTCTGTTTCTATTTTGTGGAATAATTTGAAGAGTATTGGCAGTAACTCTTTGAACATTCGGTAGCATTCTGAGCTAAAACTATCTAGCGCTGGGCTTTTGTGGGGGGTGGGGAGTGGGCTAGGAGACTTTTAATGACTGCTTCTGTTTCACTAGGGTCTATAGGTCTGTTTAAATTGCTTATCTTATCTGGACTTAACCCTGAATTTGATTATTGCTTTGATGTATCTACTCGTTATGGATCTTATTTCGTCTTTCTATTCTAGATCTGTCAGGTGTGCTGCCAAGTTGCTAGCATAAGATGTATGCAATTGGGGCTGAACAGATGGCTCAGTGGTTAAGAGCACTGCCTGCTCTTTCAAAGGTCCTGAGTTCCATTCCCAGCAACCACATGATGGCTCACAACCATCTGTAATAAGGTCTGGTGCCCTCTTCTGTCCTGCAGGCATACACGCAGATAGAATATTGCATACATAACAAATAAATAAATAAATAAATAAATAAATAAATAAATATGTATGCAATTTTTTATGCAGGCACTCAGTGCTATGAACTCTCCCCTCAGAACCACCTTCATTGTGACCCATGAGTTTGAGTATGCTGTGTATTTATTTTCATTTAATTCTAGAAAGACTTTAATGTCTTTCTTAATTTCTATCGTAATGCATTGTTTCATCTGGCAGTACATTGTTCATTTTCCATGTATCTGTAAGCTTTCTGTTGTTTCTGTTGTTGTCAAGAGCAAGTTTTAACCAGTGGCCAGATAGGATGCAGAGTATTATTCCTATTTTCTTGTATCTGTTGAAATTTGTTTTGTGTCAGAATATATGGTTAATTTTGGAAGAACGTTCCATGAGATGCTGAGAAGAAGGTATATTTCTTTGTGTTTGGATGAAATGTTCTGTAAATATATGTTAGTTCAATCTGGTTTATGATGTCAGTTGGCTTCCACATTTTTCTGTTTAATTTTGTCTGGATGATCTGTCTATTGGTGAGAGTGGAGTATTGAAGTCTCCCGCTATCAGTGTGTGAAGGTTAATATGTGATTTAAGCTGCAGTAATGCTTCTTATATGAATGTGAGTGCCTTTGTGTTTAGTATATGGATGTCAAGAATTGCAGTGTCCTCTTGGTAGATTTTTCCTTTGATGAGTAATCCCACTAAACTCACTGGTTGACCAAGTTGGACTTTGGTGGTATCCTTACTGCATGACTGCACCAGATCGACTGGGATAGATGATGCTTTTCTTGCCAACTTGCTAATACTGTGTGTCTGTGTCTTCTCCTTCCCTGTCTCTTCTGATGAGTTTTGGTTAAGAGCCTATTTTGTCAGATATTAAAATGGCTACACCAGTTTGCTTCTTAGGTCCATTTGCCTGGAATATCTTTTTTTATACTTTTACCCTGAGATGATATCTATCTTTGATATAAGGTGTGCTTCTTGGATACAGCAGGAGGATGAACCCTGTTTTCACAGCCATTCTGATTGCCTGTGTCTTTATAATGGTAAATTGAGTGCATTGATATTGATAGGGTTCAATGAGCAGTGTTTGTTGACTCCTAACCCTGCTTGTTGACTCCTTGTCTTTGTTGGGTGGATATTTTGTTCCTTGGTTTTCTGCTGCCCTTTCTGGTTCTTAGGAAAGTGTAGTGGCTATGTGTTTCCTGGTATGAAGTTCTTCTGACATCCTGATATGTGTGGCCACTGGAGGTTCCACATAAATTTTTCTTTTCGTATTGGGAGTTGATACTTAGAAATAGGAATGGTCTAGAGGAGAACTGGGGGTACAGGAGGACTGGGGGCACAGGAGAACTGGGGGGCACAGGAAGACTGGGGGCATAGGAAGACTGGGGGGCACAGGAAGACTGGGGGACCACAGGAGGGCAGAAATCATGGTTTTCCACCAGGGTCTGTTTAGTCTCCTGGGAATGGAGGAAGAAATGTACGAGGGCAGAACTGGTTGCTACAGAGCTGGGGATGAGTTGGGGGACTGGATTTGAGGAGGAGAACTAGAGCTGCCTTGCTGACATGCTGGCCTCTCTGGCTGGGTTGGCTGGTGGACTCCCAAAGAGTGCCTTGTGGAGGTGGGGGCTGGGATAAAGCAATGAGTATGGAAGGAGGCTGGAGGAGGGAGATGGGGGCAGAGGGAGAAAGGAAGCCGTGGCAGGTGTTCTGCTGTAGAGGCTGAATTGAGGTTGGGGGTTGGACTTGGAGGAGGGCAAGGAGACCACCTCTCCTTACAGACCCTCAGTAAGGCTACCTACTTCCCCAGCCAGAGCAACCTATAGGTTCCCATGGAAGGTCTACTGGAGTTGGGAGCTGAGATTGAGTGATGGATGGGGAGAAGGTGTTTCCAGAAGAGTTGTCTCCATGACCTTGGAGATGGGGCAAAGAGAAAGCGGCGGCCGCAGGAGGTGGTGGGTTCAGAGCTGGAGATGAGACTCTGGGTTGGATTTGAAGCAGCAGAGGGAAGGGTGAAGATCTGCCCCAAATCAGCTTCTAATGCATGAATGACATAACACAGGGCCTAAAACGGTTAGAGAAAAAAGTAGGGAAAACATTTCATGATATAGATGTTGACAAGGACTTTCTGATAACACACGGGTCACTTAGGAAGTAAAGCTAACAACTGACAAATGGGACCTCATGAGCTCAAAACAAACCTCTGTACAGCAAAAGGAACAGTTATTCAAATGCCTACAGAATGGGAGGTAATAGTTGTTAGTTAACTATCTGACAAAACATCAATATCTAGAATATACAAATAACTCAAAAACTAAACGAGAAATAGAAAAAAATCCATTAAATTGGCTACTGAAATGAACAGACAGTTCTCAAAAGATGAAATGCCAGTGGTCAATAAATGTGTTAAAAAAAGGTCAACTTCACTCATCACCAAAGAAATGCAGTTCAATACTGAGATCCCATCTCACCACAGCCAGAATGGCAGTCATCAGAAAAGCAAACAGTAAGTGCTGGTGAGGTGTGAAAGAGAGGGAGCCCTTATTCCCTGCTGGTGGGAGGACAAACCGATGCACCCACTACACAAACCAGTATGGAAGCCTCTCCAGAAGCTAAACTGGGTCTACCGTATGACCCTGCCATAGCACGCCCCATAATTTACCCAGCAAACTCCAAGTCAACACAGCACAGAGATGCTTCCCCTCAGTGTTTCCTGCAGCACTATTGACAGCAGCTAGTTTGTGGAACCAGCCTAGGTATCCAACAGCAGTGGAGGACGCAGGGAAAATGCGGTACGTACACGCACTGGAATGCCGTCTGCCCATAAAAAAACGAAGCTGTGCCATTTGCAGGAAAATAGATCCAACTGGAGACGATTATATTACATGAATTTAAGCTGGTCTCTGGAAGACAAATGTCATAGGTTTCTTCTCGTTTGTGGTTCCTAGATTTTTACATAAACTCATAAACTCATGTGGCATGGAAGAAGTGGATTTGTCTAGGGACGTTAATGGGGGGATGGTAAGGAAACGGACAGCAGGGCAACATGGGAGAATATGCTCCATGTACAATATATGCTTGTAAGGATGATACTTTATAATTAATAAATTTAAATTTGCTGTTTGAATTACTAACTTGAGTTTCATTTTTTAAAATACCAGGGTGACCTCAAACTCACAGAGATCTGCCTGCTTCTGCCTCCCAAGTACTGGGATTAAAGGCGTGTGCTACCACCATCCTCCAGCAATTTCTGAGATGGTCCTAACCTGCCTTTCTGTCATTTTGTGCTACATATTTACATGGAGAGGTATTCTCAGAAACTGCAATTATAATATCAAAATATCAACCAACTCTAAAAATCACTGAAGATGCTGTATATCTGCAGCATCAAATATTCAGGCAACAATTAATTCTTTATGTAAAGAGGTTGGAGATGTGACTCAGCATCTAAGAGCACTAGCTGCTCTTCCAGAGGACCTGCCTTTGCCTCCCGCCACCTACATCGTGCCCACAACTGTGTGTAGTTCCAGTTCCAGAAGACACAACTGTCTGTAGCTCTAGTCTAAGAGATCAGGAGATCCAGCTTCCTCTTCATGCTTCCAGAGGCATTGTCCACACTTGATGCATAGACGTATATGGGCAAAACACCAAGACAGACACCTGAAATAAAATAATTTAAATATTTAAATGAATAAGAGCAACCATCTCATTAGTTTGCAAATTTCCTTTTGTCTTTGAGAAATAATAAAGCTATCTGTATACGAGCGTCATTTTGAAATAAGTCACATCATGATTTACCGTCAGTGAACGCTTCAGTGGTGCATGTGTTCTACACACTTGCATATCTGGGCTCTCATAAAAATCCCTCAAGTGAAAAGAAGTCGTAAGTGGAGGAAGTTCTAGAAGCCTTGGCCTGGCAGGCACCCACGGCTTTTGTCCCCAACTACATAATGTATTCAGCCGTTGTCGAACTTCCCCATCAAGATCCTCCAGAGAATAGAACAGAATGAATGACTCCGTGAACACCCAGGGAAAGCTCCAACCACTAACCCTGCCAGCCAAACTAGGCCTTGGTTTTATCTTACAAATTCTACCACAGGATGATAGCCAGGTGTGGCGACAAGCCTGCAATTCCTGCATTTCAGAGGCAGAGACAGGAGGATTACAAATTCAAAGCCAGCCTGAGCTATAGAGCAAGAGCAAGAGAGGAAAGAGAGAGAAAGAGAAAGAGAGAGAGAGAGAGAGAGAGAGAGAGACAGAGAGAGAGACAGAGAGAGAGAGAGAGAGAGAGAGACAGAGAGACAGAGAGAGACAGAGAGAGACAGACAGAGAGAGACAGAGAGAGAGACAGACAGACAGAGAGACAGAGACAGAAACAGAAACAGTGTGAGAGACAGAGAGTGAGAGACAGACAGAGACAGAGTGAGAGACAGAGATAGAAAGAGACATAGACAGAGATAATAGAAACAGAGACAGAGGGGGAGGAGAGAGAGACAGACAGAAAGGAGAGGGAGACAAACCAAGGGACAAGAAAGAGACAGGGAAAGGAGAGGCAAACACACATACATGGAGGGGGTCCTGGGTACCTGGGAAGACAGCTCAGTCAGTAAATTCACCAGGACCTGAGTTTGATCCAATCCCAGCTTGAAGATGGATACTTGTAACCCCAGCATTGAGCAGGTAGAGGCAGGTAGATCCCTAGAGCCCATGTGCCTGTGAGCCAGACCAGCCCACTCAGCAGACTCCAGGGCCATGAGAGTGATCGAGCAAGGTAGATTGGTACCTTGGAGGAAAAATAGTGTACATTGACCCCTGGAATCATGTGTACATGCACACACACACACACACACACACACACACACACTCAAGGCATGCTATCAGAAGACTGTTGGCTTTCATGTGGAAATATTTAAATTGCTGTATTCGAGCAATACTATCTGCTATACTGCTGTAACTAAGTGAGCTCAGACCTCGATGTTTTAACGCTTTACAAACGTCCATGAGCATGAAGTTCCTGAGAGTGTGGCTGGTAGGTTGGACAGCCTGCAGTCTCATCATGCCGTCCCACCCTCCTTCAGGACCGCTACGTGCTTTGCACTCAGCCGGCAGATGGGGGAAAGATCGCTTCTTAATTCTTGGACCCAGAACTGACAGCATTCTTCCCACATTCCATGAGCAAGAATTTGTCACGTGGCCCCACTGACGTGTGGGGTAGCTGGATGTACAGTCCCTGACCACCCGCATGGCTCCCCTCAGACATATGGGTAGCTGTGAGTTCTTACCTCATCACTTGCTTTAGTGCCTCCAGACCCCCAAGTTTGGGGGCGGTAACTCAATCTTCCTGAATCCAGAGGTGAGCTTTACCCTTCCCTCCCCTCCCCCCACAGCATTGCCTTTTGCCCCCAGAAGGGTGCCCACCCCACTTTACAAGCACAAAGATTTAATCACTTTTTTAGCACACCACAGATTTTATTTGTGGACTCGGTGAGAACCAGTTTTAATGTGTTTCCCTTTTACTCCCTCCTCTCTCGAGCATCTTTTCTCCCTCTCAGTCCTGTTAGGTACCATCAGGATTCCAAAAGTGGGCCCAAAGCCATGTAATATTGTCAGGAAATGGCTGGCTGGCCGTCCACCAAGAGGCCTTCCAAAGTGGCATTATCTTAATGAATTTTTCACAGTTCACGGTCTGGCCAGGAGACTTACAGATCCAAAAATTCAATCTTATTAGTGTTCCAGGATTTGTCTGACTTAGGAAAGCTGCCCTGTGTAAACCAAACCCACAAAATACCCAAATTCACCAAAATGTCGATAGCTCTATTGACAAGTGGTACAAACTGTCGAGGAGATCAAACACTCAATTATTCTATTCAGACTTCTTTTCTCCTCTCTGAAGAAAATTTGCTAAGAGGATGAAATTATAATCTAAAAGCTCCCTGGTGAGTCTGGAGTCCAAGCGTGGCTTGTTTAGCTAGACGATTTGAAAGCTGAATGGCATCAGGCAACTGGGGGCTGATGATGCTACAGCCTTGGGGATGCTCTCCAGCTTAGGGGGACAGGGCTGAGTCTTAACTCCATGCTCAGCAGCATCCTTTCTGATTGACATTCCCTTTTGAGACTCATCAATGGAGCACCATCAATAGAGTTCCTTCTAGATCTACACTCTGCCTGACAAGGAGATTGGAGTCTCTAAAGTGCTTTCCATGGTTTGGCCTTGTCTGCCGTGCTAATCAAGTCATCTAGACACTGATCATGGAAGGAGAGGGCAGGGAACAAGTTCTCATCTCAAACCGTTCCAACTGGTGTCACCAAGAATAAAATGAAGAGTTTATTTGGTGATCTTGGTAAGAAAGATGGAACAGCTGTAGGTCTTTGACTGAGAGGGGAGCTGTCTTTTGCTGGAACCAAGGCAGACCTGTTAAGACGCCAGCAATCCTCCCACTCGAGGTCATAGCCAAGAGCTGCTGGCACAAAGAGCATACTGAAGGATGAATCCCAGTCAAAGTCAAGAAAGGATGCCAAACTCAGGGACAACCTCTGGTTTCAGTAAGAACTAGAGAGTGGATGGATCAGGGAAAGGTCACTAGCAGAGGATCCAAGCGAATGAGTGCAGTGGAGACTTGAAAACACAGCAGTTCCTGAAGGCTTTTTTTTTTTTAACTGGGAATCATCTCTTTGAAACAAGTGAGTTAGTTAGACGCTGGTCTGTCTGGAGAAGCAACTGTTTAACTGAGTTTTCCACATTAATTGGCGATGTCATGAGATGGTGGGGATGGGATAGAGTATGGAGAGCTAGGGAAAAGCAGCCACATCAGACAGTCCTCACACTCAGCCCCAGACACAACCAACCAACAAGGAAGAAGAGGTGCCTTGTCCATCTCTGACAATAAGTAAAAGCTCGACTTCTCAAACTCACTTTGCCTTTTCGAGCTTTGGTGCTATCCCCTTACGTGAGAAATTTAACAACAGTGCTATCCCGGGACATCTTGTGAAGACTCTGTCTGTCATCATAACACTCTGTACAAAGATGCTAAGAGCAGCAGCAATACTGCGGCCCCTTTACCTTCACATCCGTTCGTGTCCAACACTGAAACAATCAGCCCACTGAAAAGGCTTAGTGACTTTTATAAAACTTTTGTGCATATAAGATATACGCGTACATATTTAAAACAGAAAAACAGCCCAGCAACCGGTTTCTAGACAAAGAAACAGGTTGCTTAGTAACATCCCAGTGGCTTCCCCGTGTCCCCTTCCATCCGCACAAGAGTCACTACTATCCAAACTTCAGACACGGAGACGGGCTGGTCTTGTCTGCTTTAGGACTCTGCGTAACCTGAGTCTCAAAGCTGTCGCTTCATGTCTTACAGTCCTGCACTGTGTGGACAGGCCATGACCGCATGGTGGTGGAGGACGTTTGAGCTGATTCCTACTTTGATATTATGAAGAACGTTGCTGTGGGAATTCTTGTACCTGTCCTTGAGTACGCATATATAAACATTATATATTATCCATTGTTGTGCAGCTGATTTCCATAATACTAAAGATGACACATACTTGCTATCTCACCTTTTCCATGGGGTAGCAGTACATCTTACCTGAGTCTGCTTGGAATGGATGATTTTTCACGTTGCTTTTTTTTAGTTAAAGAATTCAAATTTTCAATTTTATTTTCAACTATAAGAATATATCTAAAAGGAAAGATATATCTATAGAGATGGGGGAAAGCATGCTAAACTATATTTATGCTTTCAAGGTTCTCTTTTTGCGTAGAATATTTTATTTGTTCTTTGAGAATTTCATACATGTATGGAATGTATTTGATCATGTCAATCTCTCATTTTTACTTCTTCTACTCCCTAAGACATTCCTCTCTTAACTTGATACCCACTTCTTTTTTCATATATATAAAACCCACTGAGCCCAATTAAGGCTACCTGCACACACATGGGTGGGGGCAGCCATCTGCTGGACCATGGCAGACTGCCAGTAGTTATACATACTCCAAAAAATGACTGCCCCTCATAGCTCCTCCCAGATCCATGGGGACTGTTGACTGGTCTGATCTTATGCAGGTCTTGTACAGGTGACCACAGATGCTGTGAATTCATGAGGCAACTGCTTTGTCGTGCCCAGAAGATGGCACTTAACAACTCTCTTGTCCATCCTCTGGCTCTTACATCCTTTCCACCTGCTTCCATGATGCTTCCTGATCCTTGGGGTTGGAGGGAGTAATGTAGGGTGAAGATTTTCTCCACATAGAGTTAACACCATTCAACTTGGAGATGGTTATTTCCCTGCCTGGTGAGTGGCAGCATCAAAGCATGGACACCCCCTGGTGCTACAGATTCTGCTACCAAAATTGCAGTTCTGTGCAGCTTAGCACGAGAGTGACGATCCATTCCTGTTGCTCAAGTCCACTGCTTAGTATCAGAGCCCCTCACAATGGCCACTACACAAGGCAGCAATCCCAGGAGGCAGAGACAACTGGGGTCACCTTACTCTGACTGGGAACAGAGTTGTTCAACTGTGAACCCTGCTTCAGCTTTGAAAAACCACTAGTTTTCTAACATGGGGATACTAGTTGATATCCATACCAGCATCTGCTCCACTTCTGGAATTGGGCTGATACAGGTTTCCTTCTGGCATGAGGGATCAAGTTGTTTCTGATAGGAAGAAAAAAGGGAAGAAAAACAGGGTTTTGCTGCATGAGCTGTGAGGGTCAGACCTCAGCCCGACTGAGGTTCTTTCCTCACAGTGCTTGCGCCCTCAGCACAAGGCCTTGTAATACAAAGTCAAAAGAGCTCAACGCCGGTATCACCATTGGTGTGGGAGACGCTGGGGACAGAATGCGGTCTACACATTCATCCAAGTCCCCTGAAAATCAGTCACCATTACCCACCCAGGGAAGACCCGCTGAAGTGGACTCTGAGTCCAGACCTGAGACCTCGCCCTAAAGTGGTCTTGCTGAGCAGTGGCACAAGGGCTCTGCCAATGACCCCCTTTGACAGCAAGGTCCTGATGGCACTCACTAAGTGTTTAGTGACGGCAGTTTGAGCATCTGCCCACCGCAAGTGCTCTCTAAGTTTCTCCATCTGAAATGGAGCACCTGCCCCAGATGTAAAAGGAAGTGGAGAAAAACAGTGGAAGCTGCATATTTGGGAAATCTCAGTGAGTTTCATTAATATTTCTGCCCAATTATGTCTGGCAGGGTAGACTCCTGAAAGCCACTTAATAGTGGCAATAACAACCATGGGGTGGTAATACGAGTTCCTTGGATATGAAAAAGTTTTGAAAATGGTTTCAGACAAGTTCTTAAGGGATGATTGATTTGCGTGGGTTCTGCATCAAACTCCTTCGGACACCTGTGAAATGTTGAGCTAATTGGGGCTTCTGCTGCTGATTGTGAAGGAGTTTGGGGGGTTGCCGTTTCCCCTCCACTGAATTCCAACTCCTTTGCTGCACCCTCTTTCACTGGGGCTGTAGTGTATCAGATGTAAAGGGTATTAAATGAAAGTGTGCTTTTTGTGTGGAAGTCATTACTGTGAACACCTGTTCACTGTTGAGTTTAATTGGCCTACAGCTGGCGCTGATTGTGCGTGAAGGGGGCTGCTCCTCTCGCGGAGGCGCACACTGTCAGTGGTAACAGTGGGGAAGTCAACACTGCGAAGTTCAGCTCCCACAGGGTACAGTCAAGTGTTCTTCGCCCTGTATGGATCGTTGCCTCTGAGGTGCACAGTGGTGAAGGCAGACAGGGGAGAAGAAAAAAAGATGTCACTCCTTGCTCTATTTTAATCACTCATCTCAGCTCTGCACAAAGAATTTCAGGAAGATATGGTGAAGATGACAGACACGGATGCATAATTATTTACGGGAAGAATGAAGAAATGGCAAGTTTGCCTCGAGCAATGATTTAGCATTGTTAACTGCTCACCTATTTCCAGAACGGGCCACACATAAGGCAAGCACCCCAACGTAGCTCAGATAATGGTAAATTAACATTACATTCCCGATTGAAGCATGGAAAGAGAGAGATATGTCTGTAGCCTTTAAAAATACATGTTTTTAAAAAGCCCAAGTTGTTGACTTAAAAAGAACAGATGCTGACTAGCTTATTTCATTTAGATGTAATTCACATTACTTATTCATTTAATATTAAAGTGCGCTGAAACAATGAAGCACGGAATCCACTTTATAAAGGCTCTTGCTCCCCATGAATATTAATATAATTAGCTTCTAGAATTGTGAGGATGACCCAAGTGTCCCAGACGTGGCAGTAATTCTGAAAAGCCATGGGTGTCCATGCCAAAACAAACTTGCTGATTCTTGGCTTTTGGCATTGACCTGGGTTTATTCAATTGATTGAAGAGGTAAGAGGAATTGGGGGTATGGCCCATCTTTGGGTGGGGGGGAATAGACACAACTGCTCATGAGGATAATGAGTTAGGTAAATGATTTTGTCTAAGCAGTGTTCCATGGCTGAGGATGTGGTCCAGAGATGGAGCACACTCCTGGCGTGCACAAGGCCCTGGCTTTGATGCCCAGCATGATGGGGAAGAAAGAAAAAAATATACACTATACCAGGACTCCCTTCTGTTGCTTCAATATCTGCACATCCCCATTGTCCATGGGATACAGAAGCCTCTTGACCATTTGTGCTTGCTAATTCCGAGGTTCATGTTATACATTCCAGTCAAAAAGAAACACTAAGACTGGGACTTCTCCCTAGAGTCAATGACAGGCTTGACATTTAAAAAAAAAAATCACCCTTTCCTGATTTGAGCTCAATAGCCCTCCACATGGTGACACCCTTGGTCCTCAGAAAGGCATCCAACCTGAACTGCATGTGGATCCCTCCCAGTCCCAACCCAGCTTGTTTGTGTCTTGCTGTGCGGTCTTGGGTGAAGTCAGTCCACCCCTGTGAATAGAAGAAGCAGATGAAAAAAAAATTGCAAAATGCTTTGTCAACTGCGAAGAGCCTTACAAATATAAAGGCACTCACGGCTCAAGGGGCGGTTTTCAGTCAAAATGAAAACAGATTTTTCTGCATGAGAAACTGTGTTGCTGTGGAAGATTTCGGGGGGGAAGTGTTTGCCCTCATCTCGATTCTCTTTTGATTCTTTGTGATTAATGATCCCGTTTAAAACAGACACCAAGTGCAGCTCTGCTGCTGATCAATAGAAACTCCTCCCAAGTTGTTTCTATTTCAGTTTTCTGCTCCTTAACCAAATCTTACCATTGTGTCCTTTGAGGAAACACGTCTATGTGCTTGCACACACATGCAGGCACACACCCCCTCTGTTTTGGGGCACAGATGGTAAACAGTTTGAGCTCATATAAATGAGGTCAGAGATGCTTCCTTCTGAACTGGCATGGTCCTTGTGGAGCTAAATTAACCCCCCCCCAGTACTCCCAGTAGGTAGAAAGCGTAATGTGCCCTTGATTGGATGGTGGAAGCAAATTAAAGCCCTTGGGGATTGCACTTCGGGAGCAGAGGCCTGAGGACTTCACCTCTGTGCCCTCCCCAGAGCCATGTTGCTGTTTGGAGACTGTGGTCTCCACTAGGCCAGCTGTTCTGCTCTTAAATGATCAGGCACCAGGGGGTCAGGCTAGAAGAAAAAAATAGTGATTGATGTTCACTTTCCCAAACTAAGAAAGAGAACCACACACGGTGCATTTCCACGCTGGGACTATATTACGTGTGGTGACTCAGGCATGGACTGGAAGACTTTGCTGTCCTGATGCCTTCTGAGTGAAGTCAGAAGCCTGGCTCGCTGTGAGCCACACAGAGGGGACATTGGTGTCACTGAAAGCAATGCAACAACATAGTTGCTTTCTTTGGATTTGGTGTACAAGGTTATGCCATTCTGCCCCCCCACACAATGTTCAAATATAGAAATAAATAAAAGCTGAGCCCACTGAGAGCCCAAGGCCACCTCACAGTGGCAGCAATCCCAAATGTGTGCATCTGGCCACTTGAAGAGCCCAGAGATGCAGGGTGTGCATGACTGAAGCCATGAGTCCCTCGAGATGCAGCCTCTGAGGAGCAGTTCGAGCCATAGCAACTAAGCACACCCCAGTCTGGACCACTGGCTATCACATGCCTGGCAGAACTCCTGGGGCCATTCATCTGACACTCGTGGGTTTGTGTCTCCTTTTCCTGAGGCCACGCGTGGCGTGCTCAGGCCACTCCCACAGAGCCGAACCAGTTCTTCACAAGGGTGGGTGTGGGGGCTACATACATCCCATCTTGGTGAGCACGCTTCCTCATCAGCCTCCCCCCGCCCCCCCCCCGTCCTGTCGTAACTCATTGCAGTCTGGTTGCATGGCAAGAAGAGAATGGTTGGGCATGTGTGCCTCACACACAGCTCCCTCCCTGAGCAAAGCCACGTGTTCCCCCTCCCCAGAGCTGCTCAGCTTCACTCAACTAATTTGGAACAGTGCTCTTAATGCCAGAATAAGTTCTTACACTGTTCTGTAGCCCAGGGTGCTCCGCCTCCAGGCGGATCGGATTAGATGAAGCAAAATCCAATATACCCATTTGTTTGTTATTTGCAGCCTGCCCTGAACGTGGTGGTTTTGTCTGGGTCCTGCCATTCTAGCGGGAAGCTTTAAGCGGTTCTGGCGTTCCCTTGGGGCAGAAGGCCCTTGAAGCCAGGTTCCTCTTCATCACCCTGACTCCTGTTGAGATGAAGGGGCCTTGGAGAGACCATTGCCTAATGGTGGTCAGATCACAGTGTGCGTTCAGGAAATGGTGCTGGAAATACACGCTTGTGAGCTCTGCATTTGGGGATTCTGGCCCAGGAATTTACATTTTTATTAAGTACCCTCCCCAGGTGAACAAGGAACTTTATTTGGAGAAACTGCCTTGAAAGCTGGGACTGGCAAGAGGTCACTACTTTCTTGGCTTTGGACACTACGCTTGCTCACGCTAGATGACCAGGAAATACCTGATCTCAATGAATCATCTGATGACGACAAGAGAGGTATTCCAGTTTGCTGAGAGCAATATTGGAGGCATCTTTCTGGAAAAAAAAAAAAAAAAAAAAAAAAAAAAAAAAAAAAAAAAAAAAAAAAAAAAAAAAAACCTAAGAACTAGTGAATAGAGCCAAAGAAGTCAGACCTTTAGCATGGTAATTCCATTTAGGAAGAATATATACTAAAATAATGATAGGAAAAAATGTGTTGTTTCATTAGAAAAACAATATCGATAAGAAAGAAGTGGGGGGTCCCATAGACAACATGCGATAGGAGTATACCTAGGATACACGGGATGTGTCCTCCTCAAAGGGCATGAAATGCGTGTGTGATCCACGAGAATGTGGCTGAAACCCATCTGCTCCCACAAACATGAGAGCAGATAGGCTAAGACTGAGCTTGCGCATGGAAGCCTTCCGGTATATCAACGAAGGCTTCGGGTGGTTAGTGGTTAATGTTCAGTTGATTCTTTTTATGTGCAAAACAGCTCACATTCACAGAAACTAAATAAAAACAAATGAGTCTGCTGCCACGTGGCTGGCCTGGAGCTCCCAGTAAACATCTGAAGAAAATGACGGGGGAGGCAGAAAGTTGGGCTCGGAGCAAACGCAGCTGAGACGAGCATTAGATTTGACAGACAGAGGAAATCACTCACAGATCTCTGGGTAACGTTCTCCAGTTTCCTCCCTTATGCTCCTCTAGGCAGCCCTGGGGCAACCTTGGGGTCCTGTATCCCCACCTCCCTTCCACTTTGGAAGCTCTCCGTCACACAAAGTCTCTTTGGCCTGATCCCGGGATAGGAGAGCAAAGCCTCTGGGCCCAGGGCAGCTCCGGCAGTACCTCTGCTGAGCTCACGCAGGGATGGCCCTTCTCAGGACTGCGCTGTGCAGGAGTGAGCTCTTAAGAGTATGCTCTGACCTGCCCTGGCCAAACCCTCCTTGTCCCTGGTGCTTCTCACTCAAAGTTCTCAAGGGCACGTCTCTAGGCATTTCTTCCTCGGGGGTCTGTGGATTTAACAGTGACGTCACTAGAGGCACTCTATCCTTAGGACGTCTTGTAAGTGACACCGGGGAGGGCTGGCAAGAGCCTTGCTCTCCGGGAGTGAATCAGGAAGAGTGGAGAAAGTGGTTTCTAAAAGGCCATGCAGTCACTTCCCGCCAAACAGCATTAGCGGCAGCATATCTTCCACAGCCCAGGAAAGGCTGCCAAGACAATGGCATATTGAAGCGCTATGGCTTTGGCTGCCAGTGCCTTCAAAGCCAACCAAACAAACAAATGCAGCACCATGCCTAAACCCACGTCTGCTAAAAACTCTAAGACTATCCACCTGGGAGATACATACCAGGCTCTCTCTTTTAGAATGAGGAAAGCATTTAATATTTTAGCGTTTACTTTGCAGGACTCACAGAGGCTACCCTTTTGCCTTTCCCTGAGCCAGATAGAGAGGCAGCCGGTGGACATTAGCTATAGGGATGGGATAGGTGAGGACTGGGGCAGCAACCAGAGAGACAAAGTTGTACCACAGGGCCAAAGTTCTCAACTTTACCCCCACACCTACAGGGCATGTTCTGGAAACATTGCAGACTCTAAACCCTCTATGATGCAGGGGACTGTCTCCAATGGCAAAATGCTACCCAATGTTTAAATGCCTAGTGCCTAAGAAGCCAATTTGAAATTGTTTATAATTTATTCAAACCCAGATCCTCACATGGATTCCCAAGAGAGCCTTGTTCTCCCTGTGTGGTCACTTCCTACTCTCCTGGCCCCCAGCAGCTACCACAATTTTTTTTTCTCTAATGGTTTTACCTACTTAGGATGTTTGCTTCCTCTAAGTGTAAATAGTCTGGTGGTTGAGGTTACGGAGCATTGTAAATGATACGAAGCAGGGCAGTGTGTCTGATGGCGCTGAGAACCGTGACAGGTACTGAACCACACAGCAGCCGTCTGCATCTGTGGGCATGAGATGACACTGAAGAGCTGGGCAGGGCAGGGCATTTGTATTGCTCTGACAAAGCAATGTAGCCTCTGTTCCTGCAGCTCAAAGGTCGCAGGTGTGGCAGCCTCAAAACTGTGTAGTACAGACTCGCATGTGGGAGCATTTGTGGTGAGGGTCCTGGACTGGACAGATAGGGACATGTGTAGTTTCTGTGCAGATGAGGAAGTGTTCTCAGGTGCCTCGTTCCAGATGTATATCTTCCACTGAATCCTCAGTAATAATCTCCCCACTGGCGGAGAGAGGGGGCCAGTCATCACAAATCATGAAGCAGCAGAGAATTTTGAGAGGGTTCTCCTCAGGTTTCGCTTGCAATGGTAAATTAGAATCGGGGAAAGAGAGCTGTCTGTAAAACAGTTCATGAAAACACTACTTAAAATAGTATACTACCCACAAAATTCATGATAGTGGCTGCCTCTTGGGAGAGAAAAATCACTTCCCTTGTAATGCTTTATTTCTTTCATTTAAAAAACCTTCAATAAAATAGATTAGCATGTTGATATGTAAATGCTAGAAAAGTGTGGCTGTGATATTGATTGTGTAGTCTCTGTAAACTATTGTAATTTTTAAAACTAAATCTGTGTGCAGGGACTGGAGAGATGGCTCCACAGTTAAGAGCATGGCTGCTCTTTCAGAAGGCCTATGTTTGATTCCTAGCACTGACACAGTGGCCCCCAATCATCCATGACTCTAATTCCAGGGGACCCAATGCCTCTTCTGGCCTTGAGGGGAAACAACCATGCATGTGGCACACAGACATACCTGCAAGCACAACACCCACACACATAAAAAAAACTTTTAATATCAAAAAATAAAAAATTTAAATATGTGTGTAGGGTCTTCAAATATTGTAGAAGGCAGACATTGAGCATTCTTGGAGTTCTTTTGACTTTTAAGCCAAATGTGACTCGTTCAACCCAAAATAACAGGAATCCCAAAGAAGAGATGACATGGGAGCAGGATGCTGGAGAGAGGGAGGAGTGGGAGGACCAAGTCAGAGCATTTTCCTGTGACTTCTCACATTTGGAAAAGGTGCCAATATTTCCCATGCACACACGGATGACAGGCACTAATGCCTGAGCCCTTTGCAAGGTAACTGTAGTTTATTGTGTTTATGGGTATTTAAATTGTACCTTTGCTTTCTCTCCCTGCATTGGTTCAGCCATTTCAGTGAATCTTTTATATTCTCCGAATGGCATTCAGAGCTAGATGAGTGACCCCCCCCCCCCCCGCACTGGTCTTCGGAGGCTAATTGGGACCCAGCTGAGGTTGCAGCTAGGAGTTGATGCCTGTGAGACACCTGCACCAGATTAAATGTGACCACAAAACTCTACTTCTCTCCCATCAAAGCAGTCAAGTGCATTGTCCAGTCCCTGAACTTGAGCTGACCGTGACTTGACCAATAGCTTTCAGAAGGTGTCCTGGCTCTTCCAAGACAATGCCATGGAACATTAAGGCTTAGAGCTTCCCTTGACTCTCCTAGGGTTACTGTAGTTGGTTGTTGTTGTTTTGGTTTTTTAGGTTTGGGGGAGGTTTTTTGTTTGCTTGTTTGTTTGTTTTCGTTTGGTTTTACTCTTTGCCTGCCACCCAGCTCCCAAATAAATGCGCAGAGACTTATTTCTAGCCAGCTTTTCTTAACTTAAATTATCCCATCTACTTTTTGCATCTGGCCTTTTATCTTTCTCTATTCTATATAGCTTTCTTTACTTCTTACTCTAAAGTTTGCTGTGTAGCTGGGTAGCTGGGTGGCTGACCCCTGGTATCTTCCTCCTTTTCTAGCTCCTCCCCTCTTCTCTCTCTTCTTCCTTTTATTCTCTCTGCCTGCCAATCCTGCCCATTTCTCTCTCCTACCTTGCTATTGGCCGTTCAGCTCTTTATTAGACCAATCAGGTATTTTAGACAGGCAAAGTAACACAGCTTCACAGAGTTAAATAAATGCAACATAAAAGAATGCAACACATCTTTATATTAAACAAATGTTCCCCAGCATAAATGGATGTAAATGAAAATAGTTAAGATAATATTCCACAGCAAGTTCCACTCAGAGAAGCCAGCACCTTAGAAAGATGGTACTCTATGACAGTCATACTGAAAGGGAGCACAAACAGAAGCAAATAGATGGCAGTAAGAGAATGACAACCAGCTCACAGGGCCTCGCCATTACAACTGACACCAGAACAGAAGTGAAAAAGCCATGTTGCACATCTCAACCCAGCAGGAGCAGACATGACACTAAACAAGAAAAAAACAAGGCAGAAACGGGAAATCCAAGTGTCAGATTCCCAGCCTCGGATCCATAGACCCAACTAAACTACCCCTGCTATGTCCAACCAGTGATCCACCCCTGTGATTGCAGGAGAGGAATAAACTATTCCCAGGGAGCCCCAACCAGATTCCTGACCCACAGAATCCTAACACCACCATGTTTGGTACTGGGTGCGCTTCCCCTAGCCACACAGTCCCTGAAATCTGATTACTGCTGGGGCTGAAATGATGAGTTAGTGGTTAAGAGAAGTTACTGCTCTTCCAGAGGATCGGATTCAGTTCCCAGCACTCCCATGTTGCCTCACAACCATCATAGCTCCAGCTCCAGAGATTCCAGTGCCCTCCTCTGATTTCCAGGGCACCAGGCATATACATGGTGCATATACATACATGCAGATAAAACACCCATGTGCATAAAAATGAAATAAATAAAGCTAAAAAGGTTTTGATTGCTATTAGGCAGAATGATAATTCATCAGTTAAGAGTACTCGTTGCTCTTACAGAAAACCCAGCTTCAGTTACTAACACCACAAGTCAGTTCATGACTGTGTATATCTATAATTGTAGACAGTTCAACACTTCTTCTGGTCTCTGTGGGCACTTCACACATGTGATACATAGACACACACATGAGAAAAACACCATACACACAATACCTATCTATCATGGCTCAAAAAAATCATTTGGTCCTTTATTCTGAGAATCACATGCCAGGAAAACCACTTCAGACCCCTCACTATACCCCAACAAAATGGCCTGTGTATACCACCAAACAAGCTTCCAAGTCAGGCATGCCCATGTCTGCTGGCCAAGTGCTCAAGGAATGCCTGGGCCTAATGCAAGCACTTCTTCCCCTGGTCTGAACTGTCAAAACCACTGGAGCATGGCTGTGGTGAGCCCACAGACAGCTGACAGATCGACGGGGCTCTCCCCCGGAAGGGATAGTCCACTCCACCTGGAGAACCCATTTTGCAGAGCTGCGGGAACATCTGTCCTTTGGATAAGTCACTGTCAATTCTGTAAAAATCCTGTGAAATCATAGCATTCCTCCCTTCTATAGCATCCCAGCGGTGTATAAACCTGACTTTTCCTGCAGGACAACTGGATACCATGAAGCCATGGTGTGAAAAAGATTCAGTCAAGTCCTTGTTCTCATAGCCAAAATCTACATAAAAATAGTCCCCACAAATCTTCTTTATTGACAGTGGTCACTGATAAGAAAGGAGCCTCATACAGGAGGTAATGTCTGCGCTAACAGCAGCCTCAGGAAGTGTATGTAATCTACTGGTCTTCAGCTCTGACTTAACAGGCTACTAATATTCTGTATTTACCCTTGACCTTGGTTTCAACCACCATAGGAAATTAACTGTTTATATAGTAAAAAGGCCTGAGTTGCTAAAACTAGCTTCAGAAAGAAAAAATTTTCACCTTGGCACCCTGCTCGAGTCAAAAGCAAGGTCCCAGAAGAGATTCCTTTTAACTCAACCAGCTAGATGTTAATGCAAATCAAGGCCAGTACTCGATACCCTCAATAAGTGGTAGCAATAGAGCTATCCTCCAAACAGTCCTTAGAGCCAAGGCTCACTCTTCCCTGTTGTCACATCCAAGTTGCGCTCAGCCTGGTCTGAACAAGCCAGAGTTCCACTGAGGCTTCAGAGAAGTAAATCCATGTTTGCAGGCCCCTCCTCTTTCCAAGCAGTCCAGGTTACAAGTGAGGAGGTGGCTGTTCTGTTTCCATGCTTCCCACTGCTATTCTTTTTAAAGATAAGATGGGAGGAGAGGCCAGTTCCACGAGGGGCCGTGGCGGGTGACCCGAGGCCTCAGCGGGTCCCTTTGGTGGGTGGGAGACCACAGCGAGTGAGAGACAGGCAGATACGCCATGCAGAGAGTTTCCGTATAGAGTTTATTTAGTGGGTTATGGAGGGGAAAGGGGGAAGGGGAGAAGGGAGAAAGAGAGAGAGGGGGACAGAGGAAGGAGAAGAGAGAGGGGATAGGGGATAGTGAGAGAGTGAAGCAGCAGCCACCTCTTCAAAAGAGGGACGTGAAGAGAGAGAGCTCAGGCTGGAGGAGGTGGGAGACCAGCTTGCCTCAGCCAGAAAAGAGAGTTGAGAGTGGGCGGGGCTTGTCCCTAAAAAGGACGGGATATCCAGATCATAACACCCACGCCAAGAATTAGTATGAGAGATGTGTCCCTGCTGTTACAGTTGTTGACACTGTCAATGGGACAGTTTCGTATAATTTGAGTTTGAGATTATATTCTTGTTTCATCATTCAAATTAGACCTGGGTCTCACGCGTCACCGGCAAGATGCTAATGCAGATCAAGGCCAGTACCTGGTACCCTCAATAAGCGGCCAGCTTTGGGTATCAGATACAGTTTGACATTTATGTCCATGGAATTTCAAATCCACTGAAGCTAGAAATGATCTGTTGACCCTTGGCCCCAGCACCTAGATGAGCTGCAGGCTAGCTGCTTCATCCTCAACTGCCCTTCTGTTTTTCAGGCAAGAAGCAAAGATGAATGTAAGTCCATGGCATCTAAGTTCACCCCACAAACACTGTGTCTGTCAGTTTCAGAACCCCACTTAGTAGGTTATTCTTATATCTCATTGGCCAAGACTAGGTCACATAAGCCCTAAACCTAATTAAATGTATCCTCGTAGGAAAGGGGATGTTTTTAACTAGACACACAGTAACCCTGCACAAAATAGAGCCACTACATAAGGAAGAGGGGTAGACTAGGGGCTGGATCTACTGTGAGGTCTGAATCTAAAGAAAATGAAAAGACTGGGCCTGTTTTCATCATTGAGAAAGAAACAAGGACCTAAAAATATGTGTCTGGACATGTTTACCCAAGGTCAAGCTAGGACTTCATTTTTTTTGTGTGTGTGTGTAAGGTTCTACTGAGAAACACATGCTCAACTGGCCATTAGAAGCACGCAGTTGTTGTAAGGGCTCCTTTTAAATAAATCACTCTGCTGTCAGAAACTGAGCACAGCCCCTCATCCTTTGGGCTCCTCCATGAAACGCCAGACCACATCCCTTTCCTTTTGTTTGCCTATGTTGTGTTGCAAATTAAGTTTTAAAAGACATTGTTTTTTCCCAAAAGAAAATTTAAAGACTAGAGCACCCCACATCCACCACCCAGGATAATGAACTATAGCTGCTGTCATCCCAAGAGGCCTTAATGACAGTGTTCAATGTGTGTGTGGACAGCTGAAGCTTCCTTTAAAGTTGTCCCTGTGAATGGGCTTCAAGATGTTTTGACTGTTATCTGTTACAAAGAAACGCTCTATTAATTGCATATTGTCATAGCTCTTAGTCCAATGTAACTGTTAGCCCAACAAAGCATTCTCGGCTTGGGAGGAGGAGATGGGAACACAGCCTAATTTTTTTTTCCATTGGGTAAGTGTTCTCTCTAAGTCCCACTCAGTTCCATTCCTAAAGTTTTCTTGCAGAAAATCAAATGGAAGGATGTGGCTGTTCTTGTGTGACATCAGCTCTCTTCCATGCAGGATGAGTGGGGTGCTCTCACTCCAACACCTAGCAGTGCCCTGAAATTCTCAGGAGGCATCCCTCTGCTCCATCGCTGGGGACAGTAGGGACCCAGAAGCCACCCACAGCTCAGACGGTGGCACCAATTGCTTCCAGGCTTCTCACTGTGCTCTCTTCTGCTGCCTCTGTAACCTATTGCTGAAGAAGGCATGATTTAGGAAATGACTGGAAAAGTCATGTGAGTAATGAGGTCAGAGAGAAAAGGAGAAGGGTAGGTAGAAATGCTCACAATTTTTCTTTGGAGGGATATTAACTATTCTTTAACTCTGGGGGAAAGGCAATAACATGAATATTAGGCTATTTTTCAGAATTTCACTCCATCTTGGATAAATGCAGGGCACTGAACCCACTCTACCCCTGATCCATTATCTACATCCCAAGTATTGATCATTTTATAACACAGATCAATCACATCATCCTTTTCCATTTCCAAAGACGTCCATTGCTACAAGATAAAGCCTGAACCTGTCCATCTGTCATACAAAGTCTTCGCAAATGATACCAACCTCATCTTCCAGCTCCTTCTCTGCTACAACCCTCCCATCTCACTCTCCGGTAGCTACACTTGGTCCACAGTGCGGCTGTTCACTGCTGCTCAGTCCAGTGTTCTTCATGCTTCCACACCTAGGCTTATAGTGCTCCATCTTCCTAGAGCACCAGTTCTTCCTTCTTACCCAATAAACTCTTGTGACTTCTTCAGGACCCAATTCTAAAGAGAGATCCTGTTATGTTCTCTGACAAAATGCATCCTTCCTCCCCCAGGATCCATACCCTTTTGCTCCTGCCTCAGTTATAGCCCTGATCATGCTATACCAACCACGTCTATGTCTTCTCTGCAGTTGTAAGAGATACTCTCAGTAGGATTTCTGTCATCGGGTGAATAGTTTCAGTAAGCAGTCTAGGTGGAAGAAAAACAGACAGTTGGGCATGGTAGCACATTTCTATAACCCTAGCCCTCAAAATGCTGATCCAAGAGGATTTGGAGTCTGAGTCCATCCTGAGCTATACAGTGAAACCCCATCTCCAAAGAGAGAGAGAGAAGTTCAAGGTAGAGTATGTTGAAGGATGGGTAAAGAATGGATAGACAGATCAGAGGATAGAAGTAAAGATAAATGGATGGATGGACTGATACCTAGAGATAGACAATAGATGGGTAGGTAGAGAGGTAGGTAGGTAGGTAGATGGATAGATAGATAGATAGATAGATAGATAGATAGATAGAGGATAGACAGACAGACAGATAGATAGATAGAAGATAGATACATAGATAGAAAGATAAATAGATAGGTAGGTAGGTAGATAGATAGATAGATAGATAGATAGATAGATAGATAGAGGATAGACAGACAGACAGACAGATAGATAGATAGATAGATAGATAGATAGATAGTAGATAGATAGATAGATAGCCTGCCTCCTATGGTTTCTTAGAATATTAAAGAAAACTTCTGTGAACAGAAAGAAGCCTGTAACAAAGAATCATTGATCTGAGACTGTTGATCCCAGTCCTTGTAGCTTCACAGGTCCCAGCATCCCTATTTAATAAATAAAGGAGGCATTTTCTGCTCTAATGGTCTGAGTCGGTGGTAATCTAAGCCATTGCCGTCCAGTAGAACTTCCTGCAGAAATACCAGTGTTCCGTGTCGGGATCACATTTCTACGTCCTCTCTGCCTCTCTCGTCCCGGCTGCTGTAGCTCTAGCAGTCAGTATAGGTAGAAGAAAACTAAAGGCAGGCACGGAGGCAAAACTGTTCTGTCCAGTAAGGTAAGTGTGCAGCGCTAGGCATGTGTCAACCATTGAATGCTTGCCTAGTCCGCTGAGAAACTGAATCTGCAATTCCATTTAACAATAGTTAATTTTTGTTGCTATTTAAGTAGCCATATGTGGTTGATGGCTACTCCATTGAATAGTGCAGATGAAAAGAATTGTGTGCAAACCCTATACTGCACACCAGTGTACGGGTGATTAACACTTACTAGACAGACTTGGACGCCTTCTTGTCCAGGTGATAAAGATAATATCAGGTTATGTATCTTTTCAATAGCACATAATCCTTCCACTGACTTTGGCCCAGTAGCCTGTCACCAGCATGGTCTTAATTCACACAGAAGATTGAGAGTCTGCCTGGAGATGTTCACCAAGAGAACAAGATCTACTTACAGATCTTAAATATGACCTCATACATCTTCAGTTCTTGGAGTCCTCATCTTTCAAGTTATCAGCCTGTTAGGGCAAGATGGCCTCTCAGTCAGCATACAATTTCCTTAATATCCAAAATCATATTCAGCTCTTAGCAAGCCCTTGTTTAAATTGGCTGAGTTAATCTGCCAGAATTGCCAGTGGAGAGGAGAATTCTAGCTGTAGACCTGTACTCTCATGACCAACAACTTCACTCCAAAACACCTCTTTGGCCATTCGAAATGGTTAATTATAAAACTTCAATATTTAAAAGTGTATACGTGTTATGCATCTTCCATTATCTGAGCCTAAATATTTAGTTATTTTCTCAGGATCAAGCATAGAGAACAAATAACATAATGTCCCTTTCTTTAAAAAAATCAATATTTAGTAGCAAACAGAAAGATGAACCCAATTCTAATCTTAGAAGCAATAGACTCCAATACATATGTATATAAACAATGCCATATACATATGTATCACTTATATATCATTGATTGCTAGTCCTCATCCAATTACTGAACAATTCAGGAATACAATGGCTTGACCAGCACATCCTAGTTTTGTATAATCCTGAAAAGTCACCTTAGGTCCAAGGGTTCAGCTGAGGCTGACCTTCAGCCTTTATCTCGGTGCAGGTTCTGTCTCTGTGCACTCTGCCACCTTCCCTTCCCTCGCTAGGGACTTCTGTGTTAGAGATCCTACCTGCCAGCTTCCCTCTCAGGAAACCCAACTGCAGGTTGTCAAAGAAAGCAGGAGAAGTAGATGGAATTTCAGAGCTGTGACACTTCCCTCTGACTGGCAATGAGACTGAAGAACCCACTGGCTGAACTGTTAGTCTCTGGCCAAATAGTCCGGTCCAGTTATTAAAACAGCTGTTGGTAATATTTTGGGATGTGTCCTATATGTATTTGGTAGCTCAATGTATCAAGTATTTGAGAAATATGGCTGCAATAGGAATTATAAAGAATGTGGAGCAGCTATTACTCAACTTCGCTAATGTTCTTGGCAGGACATAGGAAAAGGCTGAGAAAATTAAACCCACCTAAGAGCTAGTGTGGAAGCCAGATGGCCTCTTGATAGCATATAAAGAGGCCTTCATCTCCTGCATTGGAAGATCAAAGAAAACTGAAAACTAGGACCAAGACGCTGCTGCCAAAATAGCTGAACACAAAGTTTAAACTCCTAAATAAGAAAAATCTACCTTCTTAAGATCAGGGCTAGGCTTAGAGAAAAATAAGACCTTGGCCCAAGAGCTAGGAATAGCTGGGTCCATCTCCTCTCCACCAAACTTCCTAAGCCTACAGAAATGGTCTCCCTGTGAAGCAATAGCATTCTGCCTCTGACTGAAATTACAAGAGTTCCCTTACAACACCCCAAGGGTCCCACACAAGATCTTCCCCTACTTCCCTTCTTGAGGAATGATCCTGTAACCAGGGTTAGTTAAGTTTTAATACAATCTAGGCTGAAACAGGTTACACCTGATGTGGGACACCCCTCTGTGTGCTATGAATATGTTTTATTTACCATTGGAAGAAGCTGCTTCAGCTATAGCAGGGCCGTGGAGTTGGTCCTAGCCACACCCACTTAGGATTTTTGAAAAGTAGTATAAAAGAGTACAAAGTCATAAATTAAAGGTATAAAAAAAGCTATGCAAAGATGGAATCTATACAAAGAGTCTGGATTATGTATATTATTATGTTTTCTTTGAGTTTTTTGATTGCAGAGAGATATTTGGTCCTGGGGGCTGCTAAACTAAACAGACATATATATTTTTAAAGTATCTTGATTTTAAAATTTGAATTCAAGGATATTACTTTGATTACTTTGGAAAAGAGGGTCTGCTTTTGCTTTTACGGAAGATGAGCACCTATGGATTCCTTCCAGGCTAATGTGGTTTTATGGAACAAAACATCTCAAAGGTCTCTGTGAATCCTAAAAGTATTTCACCCAATAAACAGCAGGAAGCAGTTTGGAGAAAACAAGGTCCAAATTCCCAAAATGATTGTTTATAAATGTTTGTTTTCATTTAAAGGGGGATATGATATAGAGATGAATACTTTACATTGGTATTGATTTTGGCTTACTGATAAAATTTTTTAAGGTTAATTTTGTTATGTGTATATTTATACTCTTAAGTGTTATGTTTGTGCAGCTCATTTAAAAATATAATGAATAATTAAGAAATACAGGTTAATAGATAGTCATTTATAATAATCAAGCTTTTAGTTATGTTAGGTTTTCTAGGTATATAGAGATATATTTCAGCTAGATAGATAATCTTCAACACTCCAAAGACCTACAGAAAGGTTTTAAGAACTTGAACTTTTCTCAACAGTGAGACATATCTGCTTCTGGCAGCAACAATTACTTCAGAGAGGCTGATGGGCATTGAAGAAACTCATTATGAAACTTGCCTTCAATGTGACAAGGCTAGCCATTTGGGCAAGAAACTGCTCTTGTTTGGATTGCTTGATGGTATTCTGCATAAAATGGACATGCAGGACCCACAGAAAAGTGACTGATGAGCATCCCAAAAGATGGGATGGTTCTTCAGGGTTCCTGCTTCACAGAAGAAACTGCCAGACATTCTGCAGGATACAGAAGAAAGTGAATGACAAATTGCCAAGACAGGCAAAGCAGCCTTTCAAATTTCCTGCTTCATGAAAAAATCTGTCAGATACTATGGGCCTGTAGGTTGAAGATGGAGGCCCCAACATTACAGAAGAACTTTGGGTGACTATCCAAGCAGCAAGATGTCTCTGTCAATTCTAGAACTTTGGAAGTTGCTTATAATACATTTCCTGTTTACTTGGGTATATAATATTTTATATCCTTCTGGGATCTTTGAATAGTTAAGACAGATAGTTATAATTATAGTTTTCCTTAACTATGATAAAGGATGAATTAGATATAAAACTTCAGATTTACAAAGATAGGATAGATGATAAAGTATTTTCCTTAATTTGCCAAATGTAAATGGACTAAATATTGTAACTATAATTCTTGCTTGAACCTGTTTTGTTATATGTAATTTTACTATGTTAAACTTAAAACCTTTCTTTTTATTTTGACAGAAAAGGGGAGATGATGTGGCATTCCCCTCTGTATGCTATGAATAAATTTTATTACCATTGGTTAATAAAGAAGCTGCTTCGGCCTATAGCAGGGCAAAATATAACCAGGCTGGAAGAGATATAGAGAGTAGGCAGAGTCAGAGAGATGCCATGTAGCTACCTAAGGACAAAGACCCAGAACCTTTCCGGTAAGTCACAGCTTCATGGCAATACACAAATTAATAAAAAATGGATTAATTCAAGATGTAAGAGCAAGCTAAAAATATGCCTGAGTCATTGGCCAAACAGTGTTGTAATTAATAAGTTTCTGTGTGATTATTTCAGGTTTGGGTGGCTGGGAAACTAACGATCAGTCTCTACCTACATACACATGCTAAGAGAGAAACACAATTGGATAGCTCAGAGTCTCCAAGAGCTAGCCAGCAAATGCCAGCAGAAACAGCACGGTGCACAGGGAATTATATTTTGAAGGTGCTTAATTAGTAAAATGGAATAACATGCTGGAGAAATAGGAGTGTCAGTTTGATAATCTTTTCCCAGGATTAGAATGTGACACTATGACAAGAACCCTAGCAGGCAACATCTGCTCACATTGAGGTGGTTCCTCAAAGAATGAAAAGATAATGTGCATGCTAATCAAGATGGAAATGTCAGTGTCCCTGTGGTTGGTGGGGGAAGAAGAGATTAAAATATCCAGAAAGTAGGGGCTTGGGAGATGGTACACAGAATAAAAGCATTTATCCTGCAAGCATGAGACTATGAATTTTGACTCCCAGCACCACATAAAAAAGCCACCAATGACTGCATATCCATACAGTCAGTGATGTAGGAAGAGAAGATCACTCAGGCTGGCTGGTCACCAACCTAGCTCTAGTTCAATGGAGATCTCCTCTCAGGAGAATGAGGTAGAAAATGACAGCCCAGGACAGATGATGCCCTCATCTGGCCTCCATGCACTCAATTCCACACACATGCATATACCACCTACACACACACAAAAAAAAAAAAAAATTAAAAAAATCTAACATGGAGATACTATAATAGACATACAAAAAAAGGAGCCTGAAGAAAATTCTAAAAGATGATTAGATTCTCAAATGTGCTGGTGAAGACAGCAGTGCCACCCAAGAATAAATGGCAGCACTCCTAGGCCAAGGCTGACAGCAGGAAAAACCACTGCAGATCCGGCCTCCCCCAGTGAGATGGCATGAGAGCACTCCAAACAGTGGAGGCAAGTTGTCACCTCAGCCCCACCAGGAGCCAGGGGACTCCTGCTGTGGTCTGACAGGAAGGACAGAGAGCTGTGACCTGCAAAGAGGTGATGCAGCTGGTTCATAGGACACTAAGTAACTAGGGGGAAAGAGACAGGCAAGCAGGCAGCGAGGCTGCCACTTCATTGGGCCAACTGAAGACATTATAGGTAGACGATGATGAGACAAATGGTTCCAATATATCCCTTGCCCATTTTTATTACCAAGATCCCACTAGTAAAGAAGAGGTCAGCTCCCCAGGAGAAAAGCTTCTGTAATACTGCGATAAATACATACTTTTTAATTTTTGTTTTTTTTGAAGGGTCAAGGCCTCTCTATGTAGTCCAGGCTGACTTCAGCCTGGTGATGTAACAGCTGTACCATTGCTGGTAGCGTGACCACACAGGGTCACGGAGGACTTGAAACATTGTTAGTGTAGCCAAGGGCTGATTTTCTTTTGATTAAAAAAACCTTTGAACATACACAGTTTTGGTTTTAGAAAGTTTTGAGTAGATTTGAAGTAATTTAATCGTGTATGTCTACTTTTGTAACTTTAAATGTATGGAATTGAAGTATAGATTAAGATGTTGGCCAGGCGGTGGTAGCGCACACCTTTAATCCCAGCACTTGAGAGGCAGAGGCAGGCAAATCCCTGTGAGTTAGAGGCCAGCCTGGTCTACAAGAGCTTGTTCCAGGACAGCTAGTACTGTTACACAGAGAAACCCTGTCTCAAAAAACAAACAAGCAAACAAAAAAGATGTTAACAGCTGAATTGGAACTTACTATGAACATGAATGCTTATTATCCCCTAAAATTATAAAATATGCCAATAATATTTTTACACTTTTGGTTTTTTTCGAGACAGGGTTTCTCTGTGTATTTCTGCCTGTCCTGGAACTCACCAGGCTGGCCTCAAACTCACAGAGATCCACCTGACTCTGCCTCTTGCTTGCTGGGGCTAAAGGCGTGCACCACCACCTCCTGGCTACTTTATACAATCACATATTAAAATACTTTAATAAAAGTTAGTGCTGTACATCCGTGATTCCAGTTAGCTTGGTCAGAAATCTCTTGAACTCGGGAGTTTGACACCAAACCTTGTCTCCAGAACAAGAAAAATTAAAGAAATATTTAACAGATTATGTTAGATAAAATATACCATTAAAATTAATTTCCTGTCTCTTCACCTTTTTAGTGTGGCTATTAAGCTTTCTTAATTAGGTATTCAGTTGACATTATATACATGCTGTGGAAAGGCCAAGTCTATAGGGTGAGTCCAGTCCTGTCTCTATTTAATTCTTCACTAGTATGGCCCCTGAAAAAACTAAGCAGCTATCTCAAAGATTAACTATAGACCCACCCCAGTCCATAGGTAGAAGCCCCACTGCAGCCACCACGACAAGTCTGATTTCCTCCCTAGAGCAGATTATACATTTCTTAAACCCGTGTTATGTGGGCCTTGATTTGACAAGTATATTCTTCACGAGGACCCAAGACACTTTGCCCTCACATGGCATAGACGAGAGATGATTACACTTTCCCTGCCGTGAACTCAAACTCCAAGTCATCCTCTCTGCCCTCATGGCTTTGCTAAAATCATCTCCCCAGGCTTAGAATATTTCCCCTGTGTAAAATTAGATTAATTAACTGCACTTGATAGGGCAGTACTAAGGCCGCCATATGCTAACAGGTGAACAGAGCTTATGTTAGGCAAGCATTGTACTAGCCAGAGGTCTGTCTTCCCTTTGATGGTCCAGGAGGAAAACTTGGCAGATGAGGCGTGCAAAGCATCAACTTTAGAGTGAACAGGATACTCCCTCCTTCAGTTACAAGGCACAGTGAATGTGGCAGAAACTGGCTCTCCTCCTATCTCAAGAGTGTCTGTGACTCTGCCTATCTCAAGGGGTCTGTGACTCAGCTGCCATTGTGGTCAAGGCTTGGGCAACAGAAATATGTTGGAAAGTTTTTTTAAAATAAATGATAAAAATTCCAATTCCAAAGATTCCAAGATTTTAAGTTTTAATATTTACACTTAATCCAGTAATTGGAAAAGTTTTCAATATTTTCAGAAGAACAAGTCTAGAGTGTTTTACCAGCCCTCAGCCCAGTTCAAGAGCAGCAGGCGATGGCTTCTAAGGGAGACTCAGTTTTCTTTAAGGACGTGGCCCATAGCACACCAACCGCTTCCAGGAATTGCCCATACCCAGGAGTATATGGACAGCACAAATTGGACCTGGTGGGTTATTTAAAACACAAAAAATTTAAAAATGAGGACAAGAAGCTGGATGGGGCAGAATATGGGGTTGTGAATCTGGAGGGAGCTGGAAGGAGTACGTGGAAGATAAATAGGATCCAGATCCAGTATTTGGATATGTGCAATTCTCGAAGAATTAATAAAACGCTACTTCAGCTTTTCCTGAGGCAATTCTGACATGCAGCCAGGGTTGAGAGCAACTAGTCCATTGGTCATCTTTTCCTGTGTATCATCTTCCCCTTTGGTTGCCTTTCTAAATTAAAGCTGGATGTATATCAGCTCCAGACCACAAATAGTGGGGTTATAGCTTCCGGTATGTTCTCTGAGGTCCGTGATAAGAAAAGGGAGATTCCAGATAAAATTAGAACTTCATCATCAGTACCACTTCAGGCTTTAAGTGGGCATTTGTAGACAGACTTCTCTCCGCTGGGCTCAGCCTCCCCCTGTCCTGTGGGTGTCCTGAAATGGGGAACCCCAGGATGTCTGGGAGGTGTTCCTGTGGAGACATGCCCAGCCAGGTGTGAGCTGCAGGCTGACGCTATGCATTGTTCACTGAAGCAGCCCCAGAGTCAGCACGCTTGCCACACATCTCAAGACCGGGTCAGGAGGCCGGGAGCTGATGATGGCTTTTCTGTTTATTTATATATTTATTTTGCTGACTAGCAAATTTGAGATTTGTAGGGTTCTCAGGCAGCTGCTATCAAAGTGTCAGTTGCAAGACTGAGAGCAGATTCTGCAGGTGACGGTCTGTCTGGTCAGTTCTCACCCCTGCCTCCCCCTACCACTCATTTCCCATATCACGGGAAGCAGGGGCTGTGATGGAGGGATGTTGCTCACTGATCTGTTGGCTAAGATGCTGGCAATGGCCTGTCTGTGTGCAAGTCTGGCTAATTGTTCAGTTGAGTTGGTACTTCAGCTGGGCGTGGCCAGGTGCTCTCAGGCCTGCCTGACAATCTCTATTCCACCTCTAATGGCCAAGTCTCCCTAGATGTGTCAATGTGCAGGACTCAAGAAGGACTTGACCTTCAAAATCAGGACAGGACATAGCCTCATGTTACTAGTTTATGTTCAGTTATGATTACACAGACATACGCACGTGCACACACGCACACACACACACACACACACACACACACACACACACACACACACACACACACACTGGGGCAAAGATTAACTGCTATTTCCAACCTCCATCTTTACACTGAGAGTAGAAAAAAAATCATCTCTAAAATCCAAAAATATCAGCTTGAAGGGTCCTGAGAAAGGACTGGTCCAGCCTTTTATTCCATGCTATTCATGCTTCCCCCAGCTTTCTGTTTGTGTGTGATTGTCTCCTGTGATGGAAAATAAATTGGTGGCCAGGAGGGAAATGGACAGGCTCAGCCAATTAGACTGCCCCCCACCCCAGTGATCTGTTTATACCTGCTGAGTGCCAAAATAGAACAAATGGGGACTGTGAATGCACACAAATCAAGAACAGAGTGATTGCCTAGAATGTACATAAGACCTTGTGTGATCCTCATATGCACACATGTGTGACATGTACGCAGGTACAGAAACATACATATGTGGGGGAAGGGGCAGAGGAGGAATTCATATCCCACTTTTTCCCAAATGCCTCATCTTCAACCAAACAGTTTCATGTTGCTAGTCCCAGGCTGTGGCTTACACCATCAGCCCCCACTCCCTCATCTCCCAACCCCTCACCCCCAGTTCCTCAGACTTCACACTCCAACTCCATTTCATCACCAGCTTCTTGGATATTGAGCTAATGTATAACTAAAATCCTCCATAGCTGTGTGAGCCAAAGCTGTCCTATAAACCTCCTTTTGACATCTGTGCTCCCTACCCCCCTCAGGTACATGACTTCACTGTCCTTTCAGAATACTGAACACCGAAAAATGGATGGGTGTTGGTAGAGACTGCTCATTCGTTCCCAGCTGCCCAGATTAGAAATAACCACATAGAATCTGTATTCATTAAATCACCTTCTTTCTCCCAGCATTCAGTTTAGTTTTCCCAGCTCTCTCTATTCTTCCCATCATAGGTCAAAGCAGCTTCTTTATTCATTAACTAATAAAAGCAACACATATACAGAAGGACTTCCCACATCATTTCCTCTTTTCTGCTTAAATAAAAAGGAAAGTTTTAATTTTAACATAGTAAAATTACACATAACAAAACACTTATCAAGTAGGAATTATAGTTAAAATATTTATATCTACTTTATCTCTTATTATAACTAAGGAAAACTATAACTATCTATTTTCAACTCCATCAAAGACCCCAAAAGGATATAAGTAAGCAACTTCCAAAACTCTAGAATTGACAGAGTCATCTTGCTGCCTAGACAGTCACCCAAAGTTTTTTTGTAACATTGGGGCAACCATCTTCAGCCTACAGGCCTATAGTATCCAGCAGACTTTTCCATGAAGCAGGAAATTTCAAAGACAATTCCACCTATGTTGGCAGTTTGTCAGTTACCTTCTTCTGTGTCCTGCAGAATGTCTGGCAGTCTTTCATTAAGCAGGAACCTGAAGGACTATCTCACCTTCTTTAGTAAACTTCAACAGTTATTTTTCTGTGGGTCCTGCATGTCCAGTTTATATAGCATAACATCAAGCAGTCCAGGCAAGAGCAGTTTCTTGCCCAAATGGCTAACAAACTCCATAATGAGCCTCTTCAATGCCCATCATTCTCTTGAAGTAGATTGGTGCTGCCATGAGCAGATGTGTCTCATTGTCGAGAAAAGTCCCAAGTTCTTAAAACATTTTAAATACCATATTCCATAGGTCTTTGAGAGGTTTGAAGATTAACTAACTGAAATATATCTCTATATATCGAGAAAACCTAACTAATATGACTACAAGCTTGACTATTATTGATAATTATTAACCTGTATTTCTTAATTATATATTACATTTTAAAATGAGCTGCACAAACACAATACCTTAATCAAGAGAAGAAATACATATATAAAAAAATTGTCCTAAAAGTTGTATCAATAAATCAAGATTCATACCAAAGCAAAGTATTTATATCTATAGCATATCCCTCTTTAAATACAAACAAACATTTATAAACAATATTTGGGAACTTGGGCATAGTTCTTTCCAAACTGCTTCCTGCTTTTTGTTGGGTTAAGTAATTTTGTGGGGTGTTCACAGCAACCTTTTGGGGGAGTCTTGATCCATCAAACTACATTAGTCTGGAAGGAATCCACAGGTTCTCATTTTCTGTGGAAACAAAAGAAGAGCCTCTTTTCCAAAGCAACATATCCTTAGACCCAAATTTTGAAGTCAAGATAACTTTAAAATATATATGTTGGTTTAGCTTAGCAGCCCATACAATGGGATGTCTCTCTGTACTTAGATCCTTCACAATCAAAAAATTCAAATAAAACACAATAATATAAATAATCCAGACTATGTATATTTCATCTTTATGTGGCTTATTTTTTTCTTTACCCCTTTAATCTATGACTGTCTGTACTCTGTCTCTTTAAAGACTTTGTTTGAATTTTAAAACCATTTACTTCTTTTTATAACTGTGTATATTCTTTTTCTTCTCTCTCCCAAGCCTACATACATTTATCTAACACTGTGACCCATATAGAGATTTTTTTAAATCTGAATCTGTCTGTCTTTATTGCATATCTGTAATTATTTTATGACCAGAAGTGCTTTTTTTAATGGTAAGTGCCAATGGCTAGAACCAACTCCACAGTCCTGCCTGCTTGCTCCACCCAGCCCAACATGGCAGAAGCATGTTTACTGCCTCTGAGAGCCATTTTCTCCACCCCAGATCCAGGGTTCCAGCAGGTCTATGTCACCATTAAGTAATTTGTAACACAATTTTCACAGACCCCATTTAAATGCTCTGTAGCCAGATCTCTCAAAGGAGTCAGAGCCATTTGTGCTGGCAAATCAGGAAGCCACCACTTTTAAAGAAGCCACATAGTTTTTACCTGCTAAAACTAAGTCAGAAAACCTCTTAAAGAGCCACATCTCTGCTTTCTGTCAGCAAACAGAGCAAGAAGCTGCATTAAACTCAGCTTTTTTGTGTGTCTAAAATTCCTTTTCAAGCTCTCTCAGGTTTTTAAGTGGATTTAGTTGACCACATTGGCACCAATTTGTAGGCGGAGGCTGTTCATTCATTCCCAGCTTCCCAGACTTGAAATAGCCACATAGAAACTGTGTTCATTAAATCATTGCTTGGCCCTTTAGCTCTAGCTTCCTATTGGCTAGTTCTTACATCATAAGTTAACCCATTTCTATTGACCTGTGTATTGCCACATGACTGTGGCTTACCAGCAAGGTTCTGGCATGTCTGTCTCCTCTGGCAGCTTTATGGTGTCTCACTGACTCCGCCTTCTTTCTCTTCCTCCCAGCATTCAGTTTAGTTTTCCCACCTAGCTCTACTCTCCCCTATCACAGGCCACAGCAGCTTCTTTATTCATTAACCAATAAAAGCAACACATAGACAGAAGGACTTCCCACATTGGATGGGTGTCTTCTAAGGGACAATCAGCGTCTGCCCCAGTCTGGATACCTTAAAGCAATGACAGCACATTCACCAAGTAGACAGCCCAATCCCAGAGCTCAGCAGAGAAGGACTTCCAGAAGCTTGGAACTTCACCCCAGAGAAATGCAGGTCAGGCTTTGACTTCTTTGCTTTGTCATTCTTTTTACTGTTTCTTCTCCTTCTTTTGGACATTTTTCCATTCCCCTTCTCTCCTCCCTCATGCCTAGCAACCAAACCCTGTCAGTCTAATAGCACTGCAACTTCTGAGGCTCTTTTACATTATTAACACACACCCAGTGTGTCCCACACCTCTGAAAACACACATGCACACATATGTGCATGTGCACACACACACACACACACACACACACATCTCTTCTAATCTTAGAACGATGTGCTGGTCCTCCCCCAAAAGGGCATATATTTTGAGTGACAACAGTGTAAATAGAAAGTCATTGGAAATAGATCAGGGTTGGGCTCAAAAGCTAAACATTACACACTGTGTGTACTGAGCAAACTGGTTAGCCTCTTGTAACCCTATTTTCTTATGTGCAAAATTGAAGTTAATACCTGCCTTTTAAAGGGTGAGTTAAATTGTTATTATGAAACTTATCACTTATACAACAATTAATACATGTTGATTAAAAAAAGCCCAGGCTAAAGAGACCACTCAGAGGTTAACAGTTCTTGCTTTTGCAGAGGACACAGGTTCAAGTCTCAGCACCCACATAGTTTCTCACTGCTATAACTCCCCTTATGGATGCCCAAGCACTGCATGCATGTGGTGCGCATACACATAGGCAAACACGCATTTACATGCACATACACATAGGCAAACACGCATACTCATGCACATACACATAGGCAAGCACACATACACATGCACATACACATAGGCAAGCACGCATTCACATGCACATACACCTAGGCAAACACGCATACACATGTACATACACATAGGCAAACACGCATACACATGCACATACACATAGGCAAACACGCATACACATGCACATACACCTAGGCAAACACGCATACACATAAAAACGAATTGTTGGTAAGAGAAGAAAATGTATATAAAACCTTACTACACTAACAAGTTAAATAAGGAAAATATATGGTTGCCTACACAGACCAAATATTCTAACAAAACTTAACATCATTCACAGCAAAAATGCACAAACAAGGAAGAAAGTGGATTTCTCTGATTGGCAAACCCTGCACCACAATAAACTACAACAAACACCAAACTTACTTAAAAGTAAAGTGACAATTACAATTTTACCGTGTTTGCACAACACAGATTTAAAAGTCCCTACCAGAGCACTAAGGCAAGAAAAAACAAATACTTATTCAGTGAGAATTTGTTATAAAAGTTCAAAAAAGAATAAATTAAACTGTCATTCATTATTGGCAGTTAATATAACTGTCGACCTAAAGACTCAACAGATTTTATATGGAGATAATTACTGTATGCTTATTACAATATTTTAATTGTTTATTAAAATTATTAAAGCAAGCAAGAACACTTAGCAAGGTCATTAAAGACTAATCAAAATGCAAAAATTCTAATTCTAAATAACCAAGCACAGACAGAAATTAAGCTTTAAATGTCACTTGCTGTGGGATGTGTGCCAAAGGCCAATGTGTTAAATGTTCGCACCTCAGACTGGCATGACAGAAGGTTCTGGAATCTTTAAGAGAAGAACCAATGAGAAAGACCCACAAGTCTTTGCCCCTCCATTTTCCCCTCAGTCTTCCACCATGACACACTGCCTTACCAAAACGCCAAAGCAATGCGCCATAGAACTTTGATCTGAGACCTCCAGATCTGTGAGCCACAGCAAACTCCTGTGCACACTGATCATCTTGGTCATCTTACTACAATAAAGACAATGCACCATCTAAAATAGAATCAAGGGGCCTGGAGAGAGGCTCAGCAGGTCAAAGTACAGGCTGCTCTTGCAGAGGACCCAAGTTTTGTTCCGAGTACAACATGGCAACTCTCAGTCACCTAAAACTGTAGTCCGGGGGACTCAATGTCCATTTCTGACCTCCATGGGCACCAGGAACACACAATGGTGCACAGATATACACGCAGGCAAAATCCCTTCACATATAAAATAAAAATGAAAAATGAAATAAAATAGAATCAAAAGAGAGAGGAAATGAAGAAGAGGACATGAGGAGTTGAGAGGGGAAATTGAGGATGGAAATGAAAGTCTCAAATAGTAAACTTTAGCTAGTATATATTTAGAAGAATTTAACTCAGGAAATAATCGTGGATGCTCACTAGGACATACACTGAATATGTGCACCGCAGCATTGGGGATTATTGACAGAAGTTATGGGCAGAAGTTGTGGGAAGGAAATCTGCATCAGCAACAGGAGGGTTGCAGAAATGCCCACCGAAACTCTGAAACAACAGGTGGCAAAGCTGTGAGGACTTCTTTAGTGGTGTACATAAGACAATTGCGCAACCTTCTTTTCTCATGTGTATGTGATGGTGTGTGTGTGTGTGTGTGCGTGTGCGTGTGCGAGTGCGTGTGTGTGTGTGTGTGTGTGTGTGCGTGTGTTTGTAGGCTAGAGGTTAATGTTGTAAGTCTTCCTCTCTCGTTCTCCACTTCATTTACTGAGGCAGTGTCTTTCACTTGAAGCCAGAACCCACTTGGGCCAACTTGCCCCAAGCAATGCCTGCTTTGCCCAAGTGCTGGAATTATAGGGAAGTTACAGCTAGGCATCTGACATTGTTCTGAGTTCTAGGGATCTGAAGGCAGGTCCTCACACTTGCGTGACGAGCACTTTAACCAGCCCCCCCCCCAAAAAAATATTTTAAAGTTAATAAAACTGGTTTTAGAGCAGACTGAACCACTTAATACTTATAAGGTCTAGCCAACCTGTGTCCACAAGCCACGTGTGTTCCAGGAGAGCGAGGTGTAACCTAACCCTTCTGCAAATGAAAACGTTGTGTCACAGTGTAAGAAGGTTGAAATCTCCTACACAGAAAAAATATGAGAGATTTACCATCCATGGCCAATGGGAATGATAAAGAAAATATGCCTTGGCTAATGTCAGATTTACATGATTTGAAATTGAGCATTAAAAGGACGGATGCCATTTTTCACAGCTTTCAGAGAAGAAAGGGAGTAGAAGGCCACATCGAGCACAACGTGGTCACCTGCTCCTTTGGGGCCAGTCCAGCACTGGGAGCAGCATCTTGCCCACCCTGCCATCCCTTCTCTGCTTGCATCCCCAGCCACCCAGAGTACCGGTAGAGACACTCTGGAGAACGTTTATATAACTGTTATAAAAAGGAGTTTTTTTCAAATATGATTTGTACTTTACCAGAAACAGCAAAGCAGAGAAACATTATTTTTAGAAACAGAATACAGGAAGGAAGGTAGAAAGGAAGGGAGGGAGGGAGGGAGGGAGGGAGGGAGGGAGGGAGGAAGGAAGGAAGGCAGCAAGCAAGCAAAGGCTACTGAGGGTAGAGGTGGAAACAAAGCTGTCTCTATCTGTGTGCCCTTGTGTTTCTCTGGTACCACCTACAGATTTACCAACAAGCTACTCATTTTTTTCATCTCAGACAATATTACCAGTGGGATAAAAGTGGTCTGTTTCAAAGGGTAGGCAGAATGTGAAGATTTCAAAGGGTAGGCAGAATGTGAAGACACAGGGCCTCCACACTGAGAGGAAGCCTGCTGCCTCCAACCAGAGAGGCCTTCCACCTGAAGCTTTTGGTTATGCAAAGAGAGAATTTTGCTGTGATTTCCATTTTTGGGAATAAGTGAAAGGTATCAAGGGAAGAAGAGTTATAATTTATTTCCTTCTTGATCACCCTCTATGTTTTCCAGTTTTTTACAGTGATGGATTACTTTGCCGTAACCCAGCTATCTTTTAAAGAGAGGTGTGAGGTGGCGGGTTTGACTGGGTCCCTGGCATTCTTCAAAAGTCCCAGAGAGATCTTAATTGCCTCCTGGGGCTGCCTGAAAGACTTTTCTCTGAGAACAGGGATGTTTGTTTCCATGGGATAAAGCTTAAAATGCTGAATCTTGGCCTGCAGGTAGAAGGAGAGTGGCTGTTTTCCTGCTGAGGTGTACCTGCCTGGCAACCGCTGACCGGACAGGTTCTGGAGGGTGGACTTGATTTAGGTCTCCACCTCCTCTCCTAGCCCTGACCCACAGACGCTCCTCCCAAATCAGATGTTTTCACCATCTTCTTGGACACTGAGTGACACATGAGCCCCAGCCCCTGGTCACAGAAGGCCCAGGTTTCACACAAGCTCACTACACGGTAGTTGGTGTTTGGGTACTAAATCGGTGCTGTATTTCCATCACTCAGATACAGATTGATTTACAATCCTGAATATCAATGCATCAAATACATACTGATTTTCAGTTACTACCCCGGTCCAGTGACCAGATAGATAGATAGATAGATAGATAGATAGATAGATAGATAGATAGATAGATAGATAGATAGACAGACAGACAGGAGACTTAATCTTTGTTTTTTAGGGTTTCGCCCCCACCCCAAGGAAAACTAGTCTAGGAATCTAAAGAGTCCACTTTTGGTTGGTTTGGTTTTTGGTGCTGGAGGCAGAACCTGGCCCTGGTGTGTGTTCCCCGCGTGCGCTAATTAACACTGGAGATACATCCCCAACTTTCCGCCTCTGCACTTTGAAAGTGCGCCCGGGATCTTACTAAATATATAAATAAGTGCAGAACACCTTTTAAAATAAAGGCCAGTTATGTGGGAGAAAAAGAGACGGACGGGTGGGGATGTAGGAGGCATAGGTTCAGCCCCGTTGGCACAGTGCTTGTCTGACAGGCATGAGCTGTAGAAACCACAAAAGGCGTGCGCGCTTGGAATCCCAGCTCCAGGCTGAAAGATAGAGGACCAGACATTGAAGGTCATCTTTGGCTATACAGTGGTTCAAGACAAACCTGGGCGATATAAAATCCTGTCTGGGGTTGAGAGAGGAGAGAGGAATAGAGGAGAGGCAGGGAAGGGACTTGCCCTGCCTGGAACTGAGGCTCTGGTTCCAGGGAGGACGGGGCGCGGGGAGCGAGACACCCAAGGTAAAATCACTGAGGGTGATGGGAAAGGATGTAGGGACAAGAGAGTCGCTGATTGAATGAAGAGTCTGTGGAAGGGAAAAGAAAATAAACACCTCCCACCCAGGACCTCTGGCCAGTCCCTTCTACCTCAGGTTCCAGCCTCTTCTCTCGGGAACTCAGCCAGGCCTCAGGTACTTGGAAGGGGAACAGCGCCACCTTGTGGGCTATTTGTTCCCAGTTCAGGAGCCCTTACTGTTGCCTTTTTGCAACTTTGAACACACTTTTCTTTTTATCTAAGAGGCATCTGAGGTATCTTTGCTTCAATTTTGGGGGTAAAGATCAAACAAGATTAATATAAGGCCTGTAGCTTTTCCTCACAAGCACCGTTCATCTGCAAGATTCTTTCCACCATGGTGACCCTGCATCACACCCTTCCAAGGACAGCAGAGTAACAGTGGAAACCTTGGGACTCAAGTGCTGCCAGCTGACGCGGCTTGGGATTCAGTCTGCAGACTTGCATGGGAAGGCTGAATTGGCGAAACTCGCCCTGGGGGTGATGGTGCTTTCCACGGTAGGAAGGACGTGGGGGGGGGCACTGACGTGGGGGAATCCCCCACTGACTGCTGGTGTGGATCCTAGAGGGATTTTTTTTTTTGGATGAATAGCATTATGCACAAAGACATCTGCATAAAAGTGTACTTTATGACTTGAATTTATAACTCTGCAATCCTGCCAGCAGCCCAAAAGGGTCAATGCGAGAGTTGGTCAAGTAGAGAACAATGCCAACACCCAGTGGAGGGGTATGCAGCCGCCAAAAATGATGCTGCTTCCCAAGATTCGCTTTGAATCTATTTTCTGAAAGTTATTGGTAAATCTCAGTGACATTGTACACAGTCCCAAAACGGTAATAAAATACTGTATTTTAAAAATCGCTATATTTCTAGCTAACTTACTGCTTGTTTTTCCTGCTTTATGTGTGTGTTTGTCAACATTGTCTACACTAAAAATGTATTACTTCCTAAATAGGGAAAAATATTTTTTATAAGTTTCAATACCAATTCTCCCTTGCATTCTTACCTGTATCTCCCAGGCCAGGTAAGGCGGATGGATCCTTTTAACATGGACCAGAGACAATCTGGAGTGTTTCCGATGTCAGGAAAAGAAAGAGATTCCTCCCATGGAGTAGCTCAGTGTCAGCTTTTGAGTTATGCCATTGACCACCAGGCTTCCTCCAGAGGAGCAGACATGGGAAGCTGGCTTTGTTGGTCTACTTAGGTTTCCGTGGTAGTGTTGTTGCTATTGCTGTTTTGTTTTGGGGTTTTGTTTGTTTGTTTATTTCAGTTTTTCAAGATGGGTTTCTCTGGCTGTCCTGAAACTTGCTCACAGAGATCTACCTGTCTTTGCCTCCCAAGTACTGGGGTTACAGGTGTGTGCCACCATGTCTGGCTTAGGTTTGGGAGTTGTTGACGCGTGTTTTATTTTCCCGGTGCCGAGTCTGAACCCGGATGAGAACTCAACCAAAGCTCCAGCACCCAGCCATGGAGCCATTCTTGATGCCTGTGTATTAGGATGGACGGGTGTGACGGTGCACTGCGTTGACTCTGAGCTGGCCTGGTGTCACAATGATGGACTTAAAGTCTCGTTGCTATGTCCTCATGAGCCGCTTGGAACGGGTGACTCTGGAAATGGCCATTACTTCTCTCGAGGTGGCTGAGAAACTGAAAAAGGTTGGGTTGGGCCACACAAAAGTGCTGTTTTTATGGATCAAAATAGGTGGAAACTGTCGTTGCATAGTCACCCAGTCAACGGGTATAACGTGTCAGTCAGCTCAGCCACGTGTCCCTCTTCGCAGATCTTTCTCGATGGGTAGAAAGCAAACAGGAACCAGACTGCAAAGACAGGCTGGCAGAGGAACGAAGAGCTGTCCCGCAGTTGCCAAAGACCGGCTAAAGCCGCCCATGGCTCCTTCTAAAGTTTCCTCTCACTCCACACACACTGGCCCCTCACGCTCCTGACCTCATCAGTTACACAGTAGAATTTCTCTCCCAGTCAGAGCCATGTGGGCCCCACCTCTTGACGCCATAGAGTTGACATCACACAGGGACCCTGAACCCTCCATCCAGCATATCCCTGGGACACAGGATTGTTGGCAGGTTCTGGGGTAGCAGTTCATGCCCATACCAGGGAAGGTACTGGATGTAAGCACCGTGGCTGCAGTCCTCGCCCTGTTCCCCATTAACTGTTGCTGTAGTTCCATTGTACCAGGCATTGACAAACTCAAGATTGAAGAATGGGGACCCAACTGTCGGGGGCAGGAAAAGACAGAAACACGGCCTGTCAGCTGCCAGCCTGCCAGGAACTCCTTTGGCAAACAAAGCCAAATGGGCCATTTCCTTGAGACATCGGCTTCTCAGTCAGCTTTCTTCTGAGACTGAAGCTCTGCCCTGGCCCGAGGAGAGCTTTGGACTTGTAGGAGGCACCACTTGAACTGAGGTCTGTGTGGGAACACTCAGCTGGCAGATTGGGGCTCATCAGAAAGGGGGACTGTGAGCTGAAAGAATGAAGGGCTCGAAGATGTTTGCAATCTTAAGTTAGTTGCACCAAGACCGGTGACAGATCGCATTAGGAAGCGACTCTCCAATAGCGCATCCCTAAGGTCCTAAGCAGACCTGTGTGTAAATGCTTATGACCGTGTTTTAAGTGAACAATTAAAGGTCATGCCCAAGTTCACCAGATGTGAGGAAGGAAGTATGTGAGAGAGGCAAACTTGTGTATCCTACACTGCACAATCTGATTCCTCCTCCAAATTGCAAGAAATCTGAAGGAAAACACATTATTCTAGAGTTGAGATTCCTATCCTAGTAGCTTAGAGACTCTAGAATGCCGCCGAGTTATGGATAGGAAGCTGCTCGTTCAGATGGACACCCAGTGTGGTTCAAACCCTTGTTTATGCTTGTTGCTTGTTTGTTTTGAGACAGGGTCTCTCTATGTAGCCCTGGATGTCCCGGAACTTGCTATAGAGTCCAGGCTAGCCTCGAACCCACGGAGATCTTCCTGTCCCTGCCTCCTGAGTGCATCATCATACCCTGCACCACAAACTCTGTCCAAAAGCAGAGGACAGGAGGGAAGGAGGAGGAAGAGCGGATGAACGGAGAGCGAGGTGGCCGTGGTGGTCTCCCCTAATCATCTCACCCATCTTCCAGCTCCTCTGAGCCCCTGCCTCTGAAACGCTGGTACCACGTCATCGCGATTCGGATGCTGCTCATCACGCCGTTGTGACCATGCAGTGGCTCCCAACAGCTATCACTGCATCTCACTTGAATCACACGAAGATGCTAAGCTGACTTAAGCAGGCTTCTACCCTCCCGTGTCTCCTCAGTCCGGGACAGCCTGAAGGAGCAGCTCACGACTGGACGTGCTGTGGGAAACCTAGCTAAGACAGACAACTACGGCTAAAGCCAGTGTCCTGTCGTAGATGCCCACTCCTGCTGGGCCACAGGCGGAGCTGGCATACGTCAGTCTCTTCCTTTGGAGGCAAATCATGAGCCAGAATGCAAACCAACAGCCATAGACGGTTCTACGGCAAATATTAAAGGTAGACTCCGGGGTAGAGTCAGAGAAATAGGCGCTGCTGCTGGGGAATACACTGAAAATCTGGGTTTCACGCTGATTACCCCAACTGAAATCCATCCAGAGCATGTCATATGGCGGGATCTCCAAAAAGGAATTTGATATCTAAATATTGATCCTGAGGTCAGACCGAAGCTGCCCCCATCTGCACCGGCGCTGAGGGGCTTCCCGGGAAGCCCCGGATGATGTTGTTCTGTGCCGTTTGTCAGCCTCCACAAAGAGGGGCTGTGAAATGACTTCCTTTGACCCACAGGGACGGAATTCATACATTCGCAGAATGCCTACCGCCTGACTCCTCTCTGAGCAACATGAGCTGGCGAGGCAGAAACAGATCTCCTCAGAGGACTCCACGCTTCTTCCGCTCAACCAGACTGCCATACAGCAGCCAATGGCCACGGAGGGACCAGCGGGCTGCCTGCACTGGCACCAAATCTCCTGCCTCTCCACTATGTTTGCCAATAAGTTGTAACCCTGCAAGTCCCTCTCCCAGGTTCAGGATACAGGGCCCACTCCTTGCTAACAAAAGTGGTAGAAAGTACTGTGCACCCCGAAAGCAGGTGTCAGCTGTCTGTGGCCAGAGGCACCAAACAAAAGACTCCAGCAATTTTTTTTAATTATGTAAATGATGAAAGCAGCTTCTTGCTATTTCCTTTCCATCAGAACTCTTGGAGCATCCGAGGCTTTGATGAATGAGGCCATATCCAAAACTGGTATTCGTGTTACCCAATAAAGACACCACGGGGGTGTTCCAGGCTCAGTTTTGGCAACTTGCTCAATATTCAAGCTGGGCTCTCTTTTTTTTTAATTTATTTGTTTTTTTCCCCTTGTATCTTATCGACCAGGTACAAAGGGATGTTGTTTAAATGAGAGAAAAATCTCTTCCTTGCATACTGTTCTAAACTCAGTGGGTTCTCTTTGCAGCCAGGTGAGAAAAAAGTTGCAATTTCAATGCAGAAAGCCTTTCTGAATGCCTGCGGCCTGGGAGGTATAATGAACAAGCCTCGGTCTTGGATCACTTCCCAGACCCACAACGCAAGAACGCTGTGGTGTCTAAACAGAAGTCCCTGGCTTTCTTTCAGTCCCTAGTCTTATTAGGCTTGATGCTTCTTTATTATGTTTTGTTCTGCATCTCTAAATCCCCCTTCTGAAGCGTAATGCCGCAAACATGGGTTCTGCGCGCCCAAGAGCATTGTCCCCCGGTCGCCATGGTAACTCAAGCGCATCCACCAAGCACTTTTCCTCCAAACCAGGAGCTTCCTTACTCTGAGCTTTGCACCTTGCACACACCCATCTCAACCAGTGCATATTCTCCACCCCACTCCCACCCCCGGGGAGAGGGGTTTTGTTTTGGAGCAGGAGCGGGGAGGGGGCTGGGGGAAAGGGGAAACCTAAGGGGCAGTATGACTGTATTTTTATCGACATGACTCAGATACCTGGAATATACGTCCAGTTTCTATTTATTATTGCTTCACCTGTGCTGAGAGGAGAGCCTTTGGCAATTGACAAATAGGTTGAAAGGCTGCTGGGGTTCTCTTTGGTGCTAGTGGGTCGCAGATGCTGAGGTGTGGTTTCCTACTTACATAATAGGACTTTATACTTTACGGCATCTTTCATCAGGGAACCGCAAAGCCACCCTCATTAGGCCCCACAGCCCCCTGAGAAGAAGGTAAATAGTGAAGTGAGCTCCCCCACTTGGCAAGCCCAAGGCAAGCTAGCTGCCTAGACATAAACAGGACCCAGCACCACAAACAGGGCATGAGAGCCCCTGTCTGAGGGAGCTGCTCCGCTGGTTTAATTACACCACAGTTGAGCCCACCATTTGCATTTTTAATTCCACTCATTAAACTGACGGTTTCTGTCAAGGGAGACTTGTCTCCGCACATCTCAACTGCCTGAACGCCTGGAGCTGGTCCTGTTCTGCAGGAACCAAGCATGCTGACAGAAAAGCCAGGAGCCTATTCCATGGGCTCCTACCTTATAGCGCAGGTAACCTGCCTTAGCAGAATGGCAGAGGGTCTGAGGGAACCTTCTCTTTGGTAAACAGAGTCATCTAAAACTGTCCTCACACCCTGAACCACAGTGCTAACAGCAGACAGGGCCTTGTATCCAGAAACGCAGGCTGTTTTCGGCTACGGAAAGGGTACCCCAGAGAAGCTCCATTAACTGCTAACTGGACAGCTAGCCAGGGGTAGAGGAATTCCCAGGGCCATTTCCACCGTGCTACTCCACTGCCTCACGCTGGAGGTCAGCAGTGAACTGGGATTGCGTCAGTTTTGTTTCTGGGGGGCAGGCACAGGGGGGCTGGCATGCAATAACCCTTCACAAACTTTTGCTGATGAATGAATATCTTCATCAGTCCTGCCCAGCACAGTTCAAGCAAGAACAGGCAATGGATGGCAAGAGCCACCTGAGTCCCATCTCTAAGTGAGGCTCCACACTAGGCCATGGTCATGCCGTGCCCTCAATCTAGACTCTAGACTCTAGAGAGATTTCCTTATTTGGGACTCAGCTCACAAAACACCCCCCCTTTTGCTGACCCCTCCCCCCATTGGTCGCTTTCGTACCACATCTTTTTTTTTTTTAACATTTATTGATTTATTGTGGTGGGAAGTGTATGCGGAGCCAGAGGACAGCTTGTGGAATTGGTCCTCACTTTCCACCACGTGATTCCAGTAGATGGTTAGGCCCGGTGGTGACTGCCTGACCCACCCACCGTGCCAGCTCAACACCTCTGGCTCCACTTCACGGTTACAACAGCTACAGATGTTTAAACCAGTCTGCCTTGCATACAGCCCACCCACCCACCCCCACCCCTGCTATGGTAAGGCCTGGGTTTCTGCTTGGTTGACTGCCCTTCTCCCAGGCCCTGCAAAGGAACCTGGCACCTAGGAAACGCTCGAGAAATGCTTATTGAAGTGATAAATGTGGAATGAGAAGATAAAGAGAAAGTGCCAAAAGTTATAAAACCAAAAAATCCTTATTTCAGAATGAGAAATGCTTGACGCTGTCACCAGACTTGCCAGCAGTACCGATGAAGTGGAGCCTCCTAAACCTTCTCTAGATCCGAGCAAATTTTCAGAGTCATTGTGTGTGTACAAAACACATTTATACAACGTATCATTATCATCCTGGCTCCAAGTGATCCACGGTTGGTGTTCTCAGTGTTTGTCTCAGCCTCTGGGGGCTTTATTACTGTAATTATAGACACAAGTTACCAGCGTTATAATTGGGTGGATAGGATTATCTATAGAGAACAAATAGAATGCATTTTGGAGCCAAAACCGCCCAATGGGTCTTCTTGGCCCATTTGACAGCTTTGCAAACTGAGGCTTTGGCGGTTTAAAGGATTTGCTCTAAGGTACTTACATGACTGACTCTTCCTAAGAGAGAGCAGAGGAATTTTGAAAAGCAGCTCTGTATTTTTATGTAAATAAATAGAAGTATGTGGAGGGAGGAGCTGGAAAGAGGACTCATCCCTAAGAGCAGTTGCTGTTCTCCTAGAGGATCTGGCTTTGGGTCGCACTCCAACAACAGGCTCCTCACAAATGCCTGTACTCCAGTTCCTCTCCTGGCCTCCGCATGCACCTGCAAGCATGTGGTAAAGATGCTTACACTCACTCACACACACATACACGTACAAATACATAGGCAAATAAATAAATCCTAATATTATTAATGGGAGTCAGTTTCCAAGTAATTAACCTGACCTCAGAGCATAGAAGAAGGGAGAGATTCACTCCCCTTCAAAGAGTAAGCATCAGTTTCCAAAGAGAAGTCCTTCTCAAGGGACATGTCATACAGGTCATCCAAAAGAACACAGACGTGTTCGCCACGCAGGGCATCCTCTTGGGATCCTTCCTACTGCTTCACACAAGAAAAACTGTCTTGTAACCCTCCTTCACCAATATCCTCCTTGACTGAAGGGGAAGCCTAGCCCAAAACCTTGTTTTGTAAGGCGTGTCCCCCTTGGTTTAAAGGCGTGGCCCCCTTGGTCTAAAGGCGTGTCCCTCTTAGGCGTGTCCCTCTTAGGCGTGTCCCCCTTAGGCTAATATTGACTTATAAAATCTTGCGGGCCTGTGGCCCGCTCGCTCTTTGTTTTCCTGCCCTCCTCGCTGGAACCTTGGATTTGTAAGTTCCCTTTCCTTTCCTTTATTAAAACTGAATTATATATATTAAAGCTTGTCTGGTGAATCATAACTGCCGATCAACCACGCACCTTCATTTGGCGTCCAACTCGGGCATTTGGGAGCCTTCAGCTCCAGTTCCCACACTGCGTGGCAGGGATTCGGCCTTGGGCTCTTGATTGCTACAGAGCAGTTTCCCAGACTAGCCTGTCCCAGCCCCGCTTGTACGGAGCAAAGGACGTGTGTGTGCTCGGGTGACTCAGTCCGAGCTCGCTAACCCCTCAGGCAGCACCAGTCCCGGCTGAGTTCGGCCTGGGCCCTGACCTGCCGGAGACTAGCGGTTACTGCCGGAGTCCCAACATTTGAGCTCCACCGGTACTGCAGACTCGGTTTGGCCGAGCGGTTATTGCCCTAGCGACCTACTGGCAGGGAACGGTCATTTCAGGTAAAATTTCTTTTGATTAAAAAAAAAAAAAATGTCTGACCATATCACCGTTGAAAGCTTCTGCAATCTATTTAATTATACTATGGTAGAAATATTACAGGATACATATGATATTCCCATAACTTGGATGTTTATAGGGCTTGCAATTTTTCTCGTATTTGGTTTCTCCCTTACATGGTTTGAAAATAGAAAAATGATAAAGTCCTTACAGAATGAAACCAGGATTCTTAGGACAGAGGTTGAATGCTTAAGAAAGGGCACAACTGTTTTGAGTGACAACTTTAAGTCGGTCGAGGTATTTGCAAAAACAATTCAGACTGACACCAAGAAAGAGTTTGAAGGTCTCAAGGAAGGGAATAGGGCTTTGTCTGATATGACTCGGTCAAATGAGCAAAATTTAGAAAAACTACAGTCTGATATTAAGGAGAGACTCATTGCTGCGGAGGAGAGAACAGCTGATTTGGATCGTAAACTTCAGTCCCTGTCTGAAACATTATCAGAGAGAATTAAAACTGCTGAATGTGAAAATCGGACTTTGACTAAAGGATATGACAGATTGGCTGACAGATTGTCAATACAAGAAGGCACAATTCATGCCATGAAAATTCTATCCAAGGATGAGATACTAACTCTACTGGACAAACTTCATGTTTTGGAATCCTCCATGAAGGCCTTGGAGCATAATTCTGGACATGAGATCCAGGCCTTACAGAAGGGAATAGTAAGCAGATTAGAAAAGATTGAGGAAATTATAGAACAGGAGCAAACGGTACAAAGGCGAAATTTAACTCCGTCAATGAGTAAAACTCTCCGGGATAATTTCCATAAAGTTCTACCTGCCTTTCCAATAGTAACGTCAGAAAAGGTGACTGGTTCCAAAAACCCTAAAGTCATCAAGGAATATACATGGGAACCCGTCCGTATGAATGATCTCAAAGAAATTAAACAAGCTATTATGAACTTTGGGCTACATTCGTCCTTTGTTAGAGAGATGCTCAAAACTTGGTCTATAAGCAATAAGGCAACGCCCCATGATTGGGTACAATTAGTATCAGCTGTTCTAGAGAGTGGGTCACAATTAAATTGGAAATGCATGTTCAGACAAGAGGCTAAACTTTTAGAACAGCAGGAAAGAGCAAAGGGAATTGAGATCTCCCTAGATCAAATTCTAGGTGAAGGACTTTTCTCCGATCCTCTGGAACAAGCTAATTATGATGAACACACCTTATCCATATGTACTACAGCAGCCTTAAAGGCTTGGGACAGGGTTCAAGACCCAGGACAGAGACTAGAATCATATATCAGAGTTAAACAGGGTCAGAGAGAACCCTTTAGTGATTTTTTACAAAGGCTAACTAAAGCTGTACAGATAGGGATATCTGACCCAGAAGCAAGACGTATAATAATTGAGTCTTTGGCTTATGAGAATGCCAATGTGGAGTGTAAAAGGATCCTGGGGCCTTTAAAGATGAGATCAGCGCCCTTGGACGAATGGGTCTTACATACAATGAATGTTGAATCATTTGACTATGGCACTGAAGCATGGGTAGAAGAAGCAATTTCTAATGCAAAAAGGAGACATCAAGTTACCAAATGTTTTAATTGTGGCAAGATGGGACATATTAAAAGGAATTGCAGACAACGGATTTTCAGAAATAATAATAATAACAATAATAATAATAATAATAATAACAATAATAATAATAATGTCTCTTCTAGAAATAACAGACGTAGGAGGACTCAGCCTTCAGGTATATGTAGGAGATGTGGAAAAGGCAGACACTGGACAAATGAGTGCAGGTCAACAAGAGATAGACAAGGCAACCTGTTGCCACTGGGAAACTCAATGGGGGGCCTCTCGCAGGCCCCCATGGCGAATGTGGTCCAGTCATTTCCGGTTACTGCCGAGAACATGCCTCGTCAAGAAAATTAGAAAGCCCCATGCCTGCTGTTAAAAGCAAAAATGGCCTGAAAGATGAGTTACGTGTATTTTGGCAGACTTTTATAAATGAACAAAGACCAAAGTTAAGAGTGTGTGTAAATGGCATTTTTATTACTGGCCTACTGGACACAGGTGCGGATGTAAGTATCATTACTCCAGAATCTTGGCATCCGTATTGGCCTCTTCAGGATGTAAATGTTCAGTTCCTGGGAATTGGAACCCTATCTCAAGTAAGGCAGAGCACGAGATGGGTTGAATGCATAGGGCCAGAAGGACAAATAGGAAAATTAAGGCCATATGTAGCCAATATTGCAGTGAATTTATGGGGCCGTGACCTGTTGCAGCAATGGAATACCCAAATTAACATTCCTGCTGCTTCTAGAGCCTATATCACCGAGGGAAATATTAAAAGATATTACAGAAGGCGGAAACCGGCTGTTCGGGCTGTACAAGAATGCAAAGCAATTGATGGCCCTTCAGAGATACGAACAGCACTGCCTCTAAAATGGTTGACTGAGAAACCAATATGGACAAAGCAATGGCCTTTAGCTGAGGAAAAGTTGCAGGCTTTAGAACAGCTGGTACAAGAGCAATTAGATGCTCGACATATAGAAGAATCTACCAGCCCTTGGAATTCTCCTGTATTTGTTGTTAAGAAAAAATCTGGTAAGTGGAGAATGGTGACAGATCTCAGGGCTATCAATAAGGTTATTCAACCTATGGGCTCTCTGCAATCTGGAATTCCTCTGCCATCTTTATTACCAAAAGGATGGCCTCTCATAGTAATTGATTTAAAGGATTGTTTCTTCACTATACCTTTACAAGAAAAGGACAGAGAAAAGTTTGCCTTCACAGTGCCTACTTATAATAACTCTCAACCTACAAGGAGATACCAGTGGACCGTCCTCCCACAGGGCATGTTGAACTCTCCCACCCTGTGCCAATATTTTGTAAATCAACCATTGCAAATAATACGCAAGCAATTTCCCAAGTCGATAATTTATCATTACATGGATGATATTCTGTTATCTGATTCAAACATGGCTACTTTAGAAAGACTGTTTGAAGAAGTAAAAATACTTTTACCTAAATGGGGATTGCAGATTGCTCCTGAAAAAATTCAGAGAGGAGATTCTGTTAATTATCTAGGTTATAAAATAGGTTTGCAAAAAATTAAGACACAAAAAGCACAAATTAGGAGAGATCGGTTACGGACTCTCAATGACTTTCAAAGGTTGTTAGGAGACATTTCCAGCTTACGACCAGCTGTTGGCATAACACCTGATATGATAATTCATTTAAATAAAACCTTGGATGGTGAAAAAGACTTAAACAGTCCCAGAGAATTAACAGCTGAAGCAGAAAAGGAGCTGAGAATGATTGAGGAGAAATTACAAGAGACACATGTGGACAGGGTGAATCCAAAGCTCAGTTGTATTCTCGTCATATTGCCTTCCAAAATTTCTCCTACAGGAATTTTAATGCAGAGAGATGATATTATCTTAGAATGGATCTTTTTACCACATAAACCAAGTAAGAAAATAAAAACTTATGTGGAAAAAGTCTCTGAATTAATTATAAAAGGCAAATTGAGACTTCGTCAACTAGCAGGCATAGACCCAGCAGAAATTATAGTTCCTTTCACTGCTGATGAACTAAAAAAGTTGTGGGAAGATAACGAACCATGGCAAAGAGCTTGCGCTAATTTTTTGGGAGAAATCAATAACAACTATCCGAAAAGCAAGAGGCTTAACTTTATAAAGAGAACTTCTTGGATTCTCCCCCGAATCATCCGTGATGCTCCAATAACTGGAGCACGTACATTTTATACTGATGCTAATAAATCAGGGAAAGCAGGTTACAAATCAGAAGATTTGAGTAAGGTGGAACAAAGCCCTTATGATTCTGTCCAGAAGGCAGAATTATATGCCATTCTTATGGTGGTAAGGGATTTTAAAGAACCGCTTAATATAGTTACTGATTCACAATATGCAGAAAGAGTAATCTTACATATTGAAACTGCTGAATTTATACCTGATGATACAGAACTAACCTCATTGTTTATCCAGGTACAAGACATGATCAGGAACAGGCTTTGCCCTATGTATATAACACACATCCGATCTCATACGGGTCTGCCAGGTCCTCTAGCAAAAGGTAATGCAGAAATTGATCAATTGTTGATTGGTAGTGTGCTGCAGGCCTCTGAATTTCATAAAAAACATCATGTCAATAGCAAAGGCTTGAAGAAAGAATTTTCTATTACACGGCAACAAGCTAAGGAAATTGTAAAGAAATGCCCTACTTGCTCTTTTTATAACCAAACACCACTGCCTGCAGGGGCTAATCCAAAGGGCACTCAAAGGAATGAAATCTGGCAGATGGATGTGTTTCACTTTGCAGAATTTGGCAAATTAAAATATGTACACCACACCATTGACACTTATTCAGGTTTTCAATGGGCAACTGCTTTAAGCTCAGAAAAAGCTGATTCAGTAATCACTCATTTATTAGAAGTTATGGCCATCATGGGTATACCTACACAAATAAAGACGGATAATGGTCCAGCTTATGTCTCTAGGAAAATGAAACAGTTTTTTGCTTATTACAATATTAAGCATGTTACAGGTATACCATACAATCCTACAGGTCAAGCAGTCATAGAAAGATCAAATAGAACTATAAAGGATATGTTAAACAAACAGAAAGGGGTGGAAAATACCCCTAGAAATAGGTTACATAGTGCTTTATTAACCTTGAATTTTCTCAACGCTAATGAGAAGGGGACAACGGCTGCAGAAAGACATTGGATAATGGAAAAGTCTGCTGAATTAAATCAACCAGTTTATTTCAAGGATGTGCTGACCTCGCAGTGGAAGCCAGGAGATGTGCTGCGTTGGGGAAGGGGTTTTGCTCTTGTCTCCACAGGAGAGGAAAAATTGTGGATACCGTCAAAATTAATAAAGGTTCGGTTTGAAGAGAAGAAGCCCCTTGGAAAAGAAAAATAATTCATTCACAAGGATGATGATCATACTGATGGTAAGAAAAGCATATAGGTTGGGGGCAGGGTTCTTTTCTTATCTCCACAGGAAACCACTCATCTTCAAAGAACTTAAGGGACCCTGGATATTTAAATACTGATGCATGGACACTAGTTACAACCTAATATGGATCAACACAGAACCCGAATATGTTTAGTAAGTATAAAACATTTTTTTACATATATACTGTGCCTTTATTTATATGTATATAGAGCTGGTTTTGGAGTTGGACTATGGCTCAGTCCTTCTTCAATTCCAAGCCTGTTTATAAGAGATATCTCAGAGTTTCTGTCTCAGGTCAGGAGCCATGAAATGGGACAGAATAGTAATAATAATAATAATAATAATAATAATGATAATGATAATGATGATGATGATGATGATGATGATGATACTTGATAAACTTTCTTTGCCTTTCCTCATATCTGTCTGTCTTTATTATACCTTCCATCGAATATATATGTCTGTATATGTCTTTGTAGATAATGTTTACCTTTCCTGTAACAAACAACAAATTTTCCTTCAGTAATCTTTGAAGTTTCCAGGATGAAGATGGGGCCCCACAACATCAATTTCACCTGGTTACTATGACGTCATGTTTTTAATAGCGCTAAAATTAGACCTTTTTTTGGTTTTTTTTTTTTTTGGTACCAACTACACAAGACAGTTTCAAATGGTGTACAATTTTGACAACACTCTGGCCGGACCTCCTCAAAACACTCAGAGGCTAGTTACAATTTCCTCGACAAAATGTTATTCTGGGAATTTTACCATCATTTGCTTTCATGGAACCCCCTGAGAAGAACGTCGCCCCCATGTCAGCTAGAAGCAATCTTAGAGGACGACGCCCCCTCTCCCAACAGAGTTTGCCCTCTGGTTTAGGGACATCATTTAGTAGATGGTATAGGGTTGAGGGGATGGGGGAGGTATTATATGGACTCAGGGGTGTTTATGAAAAAAAAAAAAGGGGGGGGAATTACCTGGTTTGATGGGATGATTAGTATTTGTGAATTATTGTTATTAGAAAATTGCATTGGTGTTGATTCTTGTATATTGAACATTGTATGTGAGTATGCTTCTACCTCTATTGTATGAGAGTATGCTTCTACCTCTGTTTAAAACAATTGTTATATTGAGATATTTATCATATTGCAATGTACATTTCTACCTCTGATATTATTTGTATAATGACATTGTTTACGTTTGGGGATATTGTCCTCATTTATTGCACAGTTGTTTTTCAGGGTTTTTAGATACATAGAAATTATATTTAGTATAGATAGTATAATCTTCGACCTCTTTGAAGAGCTGTAGAACATGGCCTTTAATCTAACCTAGAGTTTGATACTTATGAGACACAATCACTCCTGGCAACACCACTCTACTCCCGAGAGAATGTTGAGCACCAAAGACACTCCACTGGGAGCTTGTCTTCTTCTTGGCAGAAGTGGCCTTTAGGCAAAGAAAAAGCCCATACCTCGACCACTGACAGAGTTTCAGAGTATCCGTAAATGGATAAAAACAGGATTGTCTTATCTTGCCAAGACAGGGTTGGACAGTTCTACAAAAAGTTCCTTGCCTTTGAAAAATGTTATGTCAGTTGTGTTAGGCCTTAGCCAAAGTTGGTTGCCTCAACATTGCAAAACGAAACTTTGGGTGACTGCCCAGGTAGTTAGTTGTCTCTGTCATTTGTTGCACATTTTGGAAGTTTCTTGTTTGTACTTCCTGGTTGCTTAAGTAATATTACTTCCCTTCTCAGATCTTTGATGGGATTGAAGATTAGATAATTGTAGTTACCCTCTACATTATTTAGACTCCTTGAAATAGAATGCTTAGTAAAACTTTTGTTATATGTTTCTTCTTAATATTGTTTGTAATTTTATATTTATTATTTGTTCCTATTGAATATAGTTGTATTTGGTTTGGTTCTGTCTTATTTAGACAAAAGGGGGAGATGAAGGGGAAGCCTAGCCCAAAACCTTGTTTTGTAAGGCGTGTCCCCCTTGGTTTAAAGGCGTGGCCCCCTTGGTCTAAAGGCGTGTCCCTCTTAGGCGTGTCCCTCTTAGGCGTGTCCCCCTTAGGCTAATATTGACTTATAAAATCTTGCGGGCCTGTGGCCCGCTCGCTCTTTGTTTTCCTGCCCTCCTCGCTGGAACCTTGGATTTGTAAGTTCCCTTTCCTTTCCTTTATTAAAACTGAATTATATATATTAAAGCTTGTCTGGTGAATCATAACTGCCGATCAACCACGCACCTTCACTTGACTTTAGTAAAAAGACCTTCAAACGTCTGATAGGTACTAGGAGTATTGATAGAACACTCCCATAGTATATGCCAGACCTTCAGCTCATTTCCCAGTCCTGCAAAAAAAAAAATAATTAACCAACTAAAAATACACAATGAAAGAGTCAATAATGAAAATCTAGCCACAGAAGGAGAAGCTTCTAAGAAGACAATAGATGGAGTCTATCTTTCTGGAGGGGTTACTGAAGGAACAGAGTCTCACTGTGAAGCCCCAACTAGTTCCAAACTCACCCTATCTGGCGTGGCCTCCCAAGTGCTGGGTACAAGCATCTTCCACTGCACCCAGAAAGTTTATTTCTGAAGACATTGGTTTTTAAAATCTGCACATGGTGGTACCCAACTGGAACCACAGCATGTGGGAAGTTGAAACATGGGGATCAGGTGTTTGAGACCACCCTGAGAAACATGGGAAGAAACTTTCAGAACAAACAAAGACAAAATTAGCCTGGTCATCCTTATGAAAGAAGAGGGTCTTCTGAAGATATATGGATACCAAGGAGGAGGCAAAACTGGATTCCTGGAGAGAAGGGCGTGCAGCAGAGATGGGATCACAAAGGGCTTCGCATGCCATGTGGAAAAGTATAGGTGTGTAATCTCTATCTTATAAATAGAAAATTCTTTTTTTATTATTTATTTATTCCTTTATTTATTTATTATGTATACAATATTCTGTCTGTGTGTCTGCCTGCAGGCCAGAAGAGGGCACCAGACCTCATTACAGATGGTTGTGAGCCACCATGTGGTTGCTGGGAATTGAACTCAGGACCTTTGGAAGAGCAGGCAATGCTCTTAACCTCTGAGCCATCTCTCCAGCCCTAAATAGAAAATTCTTAAACAATATACATGAACATTGTTCTTTGGAAAAGCCACATGTCTATCATGTACCCTAGTTACTCTTACCCCTTAACTCTCTTACCTCTCTCCCATCCCTGTTGTTGCCACTCCTCCACAAAACCCCTTCCCACATTCCTTTTGTATTCTGGCCTGCTGAGTTTAACTAGAGACATCTGCACGACCCTAGGTTTGGAACTATGCACTGGAGCCAGATGGGATTACCCATAGGCACAAGAGTAAAGACAACGACTACCCTTCCCCTAACCAGTCATTAACCAATAGTTCAGTAAGGAAGAGCCTTGATCCATGAGTGTTAACAGGCCCAGTCTCCTCAGAGAGAGTTGGCGTCCACCTGCACGCCTGCAGTAGCTACTGAGCTTTTCTTCTACATACGTGATGGAGTGTGGTCAGTTTCTAGGGCTTTCTGAAACAATCCAAGTTGTGCAGTTTCTGTTTTAAGGCCCGTCTCTGAGAACTGGGATGTTTTTGTCTAGAAGAAACTGGCACTCAGCAGCTCCCCTCCTTGTAATTTGAAAACTTGAAGACCAAACAGCATGCCTAAGTTTCAGAGAATACACGTGCATAGCTGAGTGGTCATTTTGCTGTTTGCAATGAATCCACGGTACCCGTTGGGTATCATCTTGATAGTGTCTTCATGGACCCCCGACCACCTTAAGACATATTGGCAGCAGGTTGGGTTGCTCTCCCCCTTGGTTTGAGAGGTCCAGAGAAACTACCATTTATTGCTAAACTGCCTTGCATAAAGCAGCCCTTGGGTCAGAGGACGACATCCTGGAGGACCATTTGCAATGATTATGTAATTAATACAATCGTGATGTACAACCGCACACAATGGTTTTATCGACAGAGACCCTTTCTTCCCAGGCTCTTTCTCAGAGAAAGGGTGTGTCCACCCGCTTACCTTTCACAAGCACCCTTTGCGATACAGTACCTTTTCTTCTGCATAGGTAAGGATTTTCTTCGAAACCCATGAGCCCAGACAGCTCTTGAACCAGGCTTTGCGGCACCACTCCCCTTCGCAGCCTTTAAAAACATCGGTTCACACAAATACCTGACATAGATCCACAAAGCCACGGCCACTGACTCCTCCCAAAGTCAACGCTTAGGCTTATCGACGGAGAGGGACACAACTCACCGAAACTTCACCCAGTTCAATATTTGCCCAGAGACGATAAATCTAAACACAGGCCCAAACTGAAAGTCGATGGATATGTATTGTTACATACTTTCTTCTGGCAAGAGGAATCAATTGGATATGGATTTTGAAATAATTCCCTTTTGATTGGAGCGTGGGACCCAGCCTGACAGCGCTAGAGGAAAATGAAGGGTGGAAGGCGCAATGGGAACAGTTGCTCCTCGTAATCCATAGTTAATGTGGCCCTGTGTGCAGCCCTTAAAGCCAAAAGACACCCTGTCATCTGCCGAGCATCCAGAGGGCTGCTTTATGTGAGGTGATGTCATCATAATGGCAGAGTGTGTCAAGCCCTCTCCAAATCCCCCGCAGGGTATTTGGGCTACATGGGAATCAATTACAGGGAAGATAAATGGTACATTCGAAGTGTCTTTTGGCATATAATTCACTTCTGATCTATGTTGCTCTGATGAGCAACAAACGATTCAGATAAACCTCAAGGTCATGTTTGGACCGGATAGTTTTGTTTTCATTAGCCAGAAAGTGGCCATTCTGATAACAGAAAGAGCAGTTTGTGGAAGATTGGCAAGTGTTGCTCTCCTTAGGGCAGACAGAACAACCTTCTGCACTAGGGTGGGGCAGAATGCTGGCACTTCCATGGTATGCCCAGGCCAACATGGTCTTGCTCAGTCCACGGGGCAACTATTCCTATAAATTGTACTTATGCTTCCAAGATGGAGCCTGGTGAATACATTTCCTCAGCTCTAGCTTTTGTTTGCTTGTTTAGTGGAGGTTACTTTAAACTTTTAGATTAATTAATGTATGTGTATGACTGTTTTGTCTGCATGTTTGTATATGTACCATGTCTATTCCTGGCACCCAAGGAGGTCAGAAAAGGGCAGATCCCTGAAATTGGAGTTATAGATGGTTGGGCAACACCATGTAGGTTCTGAGAACCAAATCCAAGCGCCCTGCAAGAGTAACAAGTGCTCTTAAGCACTGAGCCATCTCCCCAGCTCTCTACCCCACCTTCAGGTTGGGGGAGGGTGGAATCTCAGAGTACAAATCAGTCTCTTTCTTATCATTTTATCATTCCTTTTTTAAAGGTTATAATGTAATTACATCATTTCCCCCTTTCTATTCCTCCTTCCAACCTCTCCTATTTATTCTTTCTCTCTTTCTCTAATTCATTGCCTCTTTTTTCATTAATTGTTCTTACATAGGTGTGTGTTCCTACACACATAAGTATAACCCGCTCAGTCTGTATAATGTTTCTTTGTATGTATGTATGTATGTATGTATGTATGTATGTATGTATGTAAGTAGTTTTCTCGGCTAATCACTTGGTATTAAATCACCGACTGGTACACCTTTACCTGGGAAGACTGTCTCCCCATCTCAGCACTCCTTAGCTGAGTTAGTCTGTAGTTCTTTGTGTAGAGTTGTGGTCTCCTGAGCTTTTCCACCGTCCACAATAGCAGGTCTACTGTTGTCCTTGATCGGGGCATGTTCGGGCAGCCATGATGGTGACTTCTGCAATCATCCCCGAGCCGTAGGTGCGGGAGTTGGGTTGTTGATGTGTCCATCAAGTTCCAAGCTCTGCACTTCGATTGTTCCAGACTTTCTGTAAAACCACTCCTTTAAACTGTTGGTTATTTATTTTCTGTGTACGAACGTGTGAGTGCCACATGCGTGCCCCGCCCCTGAGGCCAGATAAGGGTATCGCATCCGCTGGAGCTGGAGTTAGAGGGTTATAAGCCGCCGTGTTCGGGCTGCAAACTGAGCCTGGGCCCGCGCGAGAGCACCTACCGTTCTTAACTGCGGAGTCATCTCTCCAGCCCGCTCAGCTCATGCCGTGATGCATCACAGATCTAATAACCAGAAGTTATGACTTTTGCCCTTCTGAAACGGCGGTCTCCTCAGTTCATGTCGAGACCAAACCTGTTTCTGTTTTCCCCCTTTCACTTGTGCCTGTGATTACGAGTCCGCCATTTCCTGGTCACTGCCCTGGGATGTTTGTACTTCCTGTCACCACACCCAGAGGGCGCTCTGCAGCAATGCCCTCCCACCCAACAGGCACTTCCAACTTGGGGCACTGTCCTCCCACACCGATCCTGTTGTTGCCTCACAGTCCGTTGGGCTCCACCCTCCTCCGTGACTTGATTCTATAACTCTGAGCATTTTGAGTGCTCTGAAGCCTTGCCTGTAAAAGGTTGAGTGAAACTCAGCTATTTTCTCAGAATCCTGTAACCAGGAAGTTTCCCTTAGTTCCTCACCAACATCTGGGGTGACTTCTCTGTTCTTTCAGAGCCTACTGAAAACGGGGAGACACCGTCGGGGTTTGATCTTTTTACTCTCTAACAGCAAGCACTAAAAGAGACAATCTGCACAGCTAATTATCAACGGGACTTATTCTACTTATTCTGCTCACTAATTATTTGAGGGAGTAGGTGAAAGGTCACGGAATATAACATGCCTCTGCCTGTACTTTTCTGCCCTGCTCTATTACATGTGGATTAATAGCTTTCGAGATTAGCTATTTTCTCCATTTCTCAGAGTATGGATAATAGAGGGGAAAGTAAAGCTCACATTAGGGGTCTAGGGTCTTGGCCGGCTTCCTCTCTTGGCAGTATATGGGGTAGGAGTGTGGGTAGCAACACAGATGGAAACAGGCCATAAAGTCTATGAGTTCCAGGCCAGTGGAGTCTGCTTTTTGAGTTATGAACTGTTTCCCTTGTTTCCATGGAAACAACGAAGTCAGCAAACGGATGGGGGGCCATTCTACGTGACAAGCACAGTGGCACATATAGCTTCATCTTCTGCCTCCCAGAGTCATGCTGTATGCCACGTCCATGAACAACTGCTCCGTCTCTACTCCTGTCATGCTGCATTATCACCAACCAGTACGTTCCCTTGTCTTGACTCGGGTGTGACCAGCTGACGCTGGGCATGGTGGCACACATCTGTAACCCCAGCACTCAGGAGCCTGAGGGAGGATAAGACTGTTAAGGTTAAGAGTCCTAGGATAGCTAGGGAACACAGTGAGGTTGTCTCAATTTTTAAAAAGGCTAAGCTTGGTTTTTAATGGCCTCTTTGGCATATATTTGATGGCCTTATTACACATATTTGAAGTATATAATTTGATAAAATTTGACATATATATGTCAAGACAGCAAAGATATTCACCACCACTTTGGTACCAGCCTATCCTTCCTTCTCTCTTTAACCCTTCTCCATGCCTCTTTCTTAAGTCCCTTGTCCTCCTAGCCTCCACACTAGTCTACTTCCTGTTACTCTATTAAAGTTTCCATTTTCCGAGGCCTTACACAAATGGGGAGATAAAGATGCACTCACTTTGGCCGGTCACCTCTCACCCAGCATCATCATTACGACCTTCATTTTGTTGGGTGTTCATAGTTTGTTCAGAGTTAAGGTTTCTACAAAGCTAACTTGAAATCTTGAGAGGATACTAAACACTGGCAATGGTTGACTCTTGGGAGGCATGTTAGACTGACTTATCTATATTTCTCCTAGATGTATCTGTCCTGGTATGAGCAAAAAACAATCCATGCCAATCAGCAAAGAGGCAAAGCGAAGAAGGCGCAAACTCCAGCTAAGAGAGCAGAGGGGTGAGCTACAAAAGGATGCTCATTTCCCTCCAGCTGTCAGGCAGTTCCCCACCGTGCTTCCCCTGGATCCTCTGTCACCGGTTCAGCCTAATGCTTTCCTGAAAACATCTTCACGTCCCTCCACTTCCAAAGCTCCCACTTCTACCATAAATAAAGCCTTTGATTTTCCCCACCTACCTTCAGCTGAACAAAGAAAAGTGACATTACCTCCCACTCAAAACACCTCATTGGAAACCCCACTGACTCTGTGCTTAGAGTTTTAAATCAGCTGTGACTTGAGACCAATCTTTCCTTTTTCAGTTTCTATGTCAGGGTGCCAAAGCCTGGCCTCATCCACCTTCCCTGCCACATCTCTGAGACCTCGGCCCAACTAGGAAGCATTATACGAAGCAAGCTGCATCCAGGGTTGCCCAGGAAACAAAGGATGGATGACTTCACAGGTGGGCGGCCTCCTCTGCATCTCACCCTAGACAAGCAGAGGCCTATGCAGGTGCACATGGCTTCGTCACAGCTTAGTTCTAGGTGTAGGAACTGTGTCAGCTTGTGAGCTGCTGTGTTTCCATCCCCATTCCTCTCATCCTAGAATAGCTTGCTTTCCCACCCCAGTTGCCCTTTGGAAACCTCTGACTTCTCCGTGTGCAGCACCTAAATCCCTGACGGCTGACTGCGGTGTGTATTGCAACTTCAACACACTGTGTGCAAGACAAGGGGTTTGCTTCTTCTTTTACATTACACAAAGCCCATTTAGCCTCCGTGTGTGTTCTAGGCTGCTGGCACTGGCATAACTTACCTATTTAATGGGTGCACTTTAATGAATTAAATAGTACAGACTCCAAGGCTCTAGATGAAGGCAGGGCAAAAACAATTCTCCTGCAAGATAAAGGAGGCGCCACTTCAATTACTGGGAAAACCTGGGCATGAATGGCCAGGCCCAAAGAAATACTTCATCCAGACTGGTGCTTAGAGTCTGGCCACTCCTCTACCCGACACTTCACAGGTGAAGGACTCTGCTTCCCTCCCACTCCACTAAGTGACCTGTGCCAAGAATTTGATCATGTTGTTAGCTAAGCAGGTAATTACCTGTGACTTAATTGGCCATGCTATGGTTATGAGGAGCTACAACTATTCTCCCGGGACTCTTTCTGTCAAGTCCTGGCCTGTCTTACCTGGGTCCCTCAAGCCTTCCTTCTAGACCGTGGAAATTGCCCAGCCTGTTCTAGTAATCACCTACCAGGAACTTATGCAGTTTCCAAGTCTAACCCGTGTGCTACTTCATCCAGCCTGCATCCAGAAACCTTCCCAGCAAAGAGATCCTGTTCCCTTTCTCCTCTGCGAGCACTTAGATCACGCCATGGATTCTGCCTTACTGGTAGCCACAGCAGCCTAGAAAGCCATCACAGTGGGACCCGTAGAGGAGTTTCCCACCCGGCACTCTGCTTTCACTAAGATTAATGTACTTAATCCTCAAAGAACCGACTCCCAATGATGTTGTTTAACTCACCAAAATCACAAAGCTAATAAATCACAAGTGTGAGCCTGATGTAGTTTGGCTAAGGGACTAGGGCCTCGACAGACCCCTGGCAGGCAGACAGAGGGGAAAGGGGCCACAGATAAATAATAAAAATGGCTTCTTCTGACCTGAGACAAAAGCCTAGCAGGCTTGTTCTCCTGCCTGTAGCGTCTCCTTTCTAGCTGATGGTCCAGGCTGAGATATGTTCAAAGTTGGTCCTGAACATGATTCTATGGTCCAACTGTAATGGTCTATCCTGTTCCTTTAAGAGACAAGCCCTGTTCTTTCCCCTCTCTTCTGCCACTGCCACCAAGGCAAGTGAATCTTCCTTCTGCTTCCAGCCTGTGAGCTCTCTCTCTGCCCCGTCCCTCTTCAGAAGAGGTGGCTGCTGCCAGGGCTCCTCTCTTCTCCCACTCTCTCCCTCTCTCCCTCTCTCTCTGTCTCTCTCTGTTTCTCTCTCTCTCCTTCTCTCTCCCCCTTCCTTTTTACTGAATAAACTATATCCAAACCCTCTCTCTGCATGGCATGTCTATCTGTCTCTGGCCCACCGTGGCCTCCCACTCAGGGAACTGTGCACCATTTTATCTGAACCATTACATTGGTGCCATGATTTTCCCCCAACCACAGCCTTCATGTCTATGGTTGAGTCCTTCACTGACATTCATCTCTGGTTGCTTCCCATAACTAAAAACATGGTTGGATGACCCAGGGTTGGTCCTCCCACACTAGCACTGCACACACTGAGCTGTGTGTTTGCCTTGGGACCCAGGGTCCCTTGGATTTTTCTTTCTCTTTTCTTCTCTTTTGGGCCACTCATAAGTGGTCCCCACTGTGAGAGACCGCTCAGAGCAGCCTCTGGCCTCTCCAGGTTCCAAGTCACCCAGACCAGGGCCAGTCAGCTTCATTAACACCCCGTCTGTAGAGAGAAGACATTCTCCTGTAGGCCTTGTGGTGTGGCTGTTTTCGTGGGTTTTCACGTTTTCAGTTATGGGGAATAAAACCTCAAACTCTCAGCCACCCACCTGTAAATACTCTGCCAGTGCTCCTGCTTTTCCTTTCACTGGGCAGCTCCTTCCCCACCTGTCTGAAAATGCTCTTTTCCTCTTGTTCCCATTTCTTCTATTCTATCCCTGCTACTGCTACTGCTAGTCCCATGGAAATGAACAAGATTAGTTGGATCCACGAGGCAACTGTTTTCAATTCCAGCCTTTGCTCCCCACCGCAGCTTGTGGCATGGCAGCTGGGCAACAGGGTGGATCACACCTCGAGGTCTCTTGTTAATTATATTTAAAACTCCCATGGCCCAAAATATGTGGCTTCTCCATACAACACGTGACCACCACCATTTTGACTGAGGTCAGGTGACCTTACTGCCATCTTAAATGAGGTCAAGTGACTTCACTGCCATTTTTACTGAGGGCCAGATCAGGTGACCAAGTCCCGCCATCTTTACAGAGGTAATCCCTTCCTGGTCCCCAGTGCTGACTCTGTTACATGTGTGTTTTGCTCAGTGGCATGCCTTTGGTAGGGCCCACCAAGAGCATCCACTTTACCCAATTCCTGTTTAATATGTGTATATGTGCATTCATATGACTTAAATGAATGTATGTTTACTGTTAAATGTTATAATTATCTGCCTATTATATCTCATTCCAGACTAAAAAAATGAATAAGTCCCATTTTTAAATTGGTATGTACTTTAAAGTCTCTTAATCCAAACCTGCTTTAAAATATATTAAACTGTTCTCTACTATTGTCAGTTCTAATGTTAACCTTCTATTGCAAGCAGTTTTTCTTTTCTTTTCTTTCTTTTACAAGTGTAAATCATACCTGTTAAGAGCTAGTACAGTCAAGCTCAGACTCAGGCAGATTCTATACTGCAGTTATAACTCATTTATATCTGGTAAACAGCCCTCATCTGCTCAGAGATCTGTGGGATATGGCATTGAAATGCTTAATTATTAAAAGACTTTTCATAACAAAAGAGACAGGCTGGTTCCTAGCAGCAGCACCCTATTTCCTCCAAAGAAGACAGAAGGCAAATGGGCACAGAACAACATCTATCCACAATTTACTTCAACTGTCAAGAGCTGATCACTGGGAAAAACTGCCTTTCATCTAAACTGAAGATTTCCAGTGGACAGAATCGCTGGAATCAACCGCCTAGCTGCTCAGGTCAAGGTAGGCATGTCTTCCTACAGATTTCTTAGCCCACAGGATCTTCTGGAGCCTGGCAAGCCCAGCACTAAACAGCAAAGGAAAACTACGACCCTCAGTGACCATGGAGGACCCTAAGAGTAGCTCTAGATGTCAACCAAGTAAATTATCTGTTGTTTTTTTAATCACTAACTCCTCAAGTAAAATTTTGTCCTTCTCAAAGATCTCTGATGAAGTTTGACAGCGGGGAGGTTTTGTTGGTTTAAAAGGACAACCTCACCAAACAAATTTCAGTAAATTACAAATACAAGTTATTAAGGTGTGTTCCTGAAAGTTATAAAGGTGTGAGGATGAATACAAGTTATCAAATCTCTCTCTCACACTGCCTTCCATAGTTTAAAAATACTTTTCATTGTGCAAAACCATCTGTCACAGTCATTCTGATATAAATATGCTGCTGTTTAAAATTTATACTTTGACAAACCCAAAAAAATTCTTGTGAGTTCCAGGGAACCAAATTAAAGGATCCACCTTAAACAGGTTAGATACACCCCCTCTCAATTCCCTGGTCCTAAATTTTTTTTCTAAACTTAACTTTGTCCTCTGTTCTGCCAATACCTTAAACAGGTGTAAGAGACACCAGACATTTCCATACCACAAACACCGGACAGGAACAAACAGACCAGCTACACTAAGATGTGACCAGCACCCAGCCTTCTCAGGTTCCACCCCCAAGATGATGCCCACAAAAAAGCAGGAAGCAGTCTTAAGTATCCACCATGCCAATTTCTTTAATATGTTATGCCGAACCTCCCACCTTTTCATTATAAAAAAGAGATGGGAATGTAATGGTCTGTCCTGTCCCTTTAAGAGACAAGCCACGCCCACTTCCCTGTCTCCTGCCAGCCAAGGCAAGTAGATCTTCCTTCTTCTTCCAGTCTGTGAGCTCTCTCTCTTCCCCATCCCACTTTGGAAGAGGTGGCTGCTGCTGTAGCTCCTCTTTTCTCTCCCTCTCCCTCTCCCTCTCCCTCTCCCTCTCCCTCTCCCTCTCCCTCTCCCTCTCCCTCTCCCCCCATCTCCCCCTTCCCCTCCCCTTCCTCTTCCCCTCTTTCTCCCCCTCCCCCATCTCTCTCCCCCTCCTCCATCTCTCTCTTTCTCTCTCCCATTCCCTTTTATTGAATAAACTATATCCAAACTCTCTCTCCACATGCCATGCCTATCTGTGTCTGTCTCTGGCCCGTCGTGGTCTCCGACTCGGGGAACTGCGCACTGTTTTATCTAAACCATTACACCAACAGCTTCCTTCCTTGTTTAAACTGACCATGCTGAAATGAGATGAGGTTGGTCCATCCCAGGCCACCAAAGTCACTTAAAACCCTTACCCTCCCAGAGGGAAAACAGATTCTGTTTTCTGCATATAATGATTTCAGTCACATAAGGCTGATACTTCCGGATTCTGGAGCCATGAACATGCAGACGGGCCCTCAGGAGGAGGTGCCTGAATGTTAAAGGGCCCCGCGTGACCCTCAAGCATGCATGCATGTGTGGTTACGTCCATGATGACTCAGCTAAGCTCCTGCATGCATTTGTGAGCCCATCATCTGTGTCATCTGCATATGACGTAGTCACGCCAACCCCCTGTGCCCATGCTTTAGGCAGCTTTTAAAAACCTGGATGCGCCATCTCTCTCTCTCTCTGCACACCGCTTCCCAGGCCTGCATGCACCCCCTCTAATAAACTCCTAAGTGGGTTTGTTGCATGTTCCATGTTTCCTTCTAATTCACGCCAGGTAATTTCATTGGTGTCATGAGAATCGGGAAGCTATCCCATCCTAAGCCCCTCTCCAAAGGTGGGGATCCGGAACCGGGTATTTTCTCCACAACAACATATGTTCCATATACCTGAGCATGATTTCTCCACACAACACTGGCTTCAATTGGTGAGTTTCCCCATTCCAGTCAACCAAACCAAACCCTAGGAATTGACCATTGAGCTCCAGCAATTTTCTGGTGTTTCTAGAAATGGGGGGACTGCTCCCAACCATGGTCATCAAGGCTAGGTTGAGCCCTTCACTAACATTCATCTCTGGATTGCTTCCCTTAGCTAAGATTGTGTTTGGACAGCCCAGGGCAGATCCACCCATGACTGAGGGCCCAGGGTCCCTCAGATTCCTCTTTCTCTTTTTTTTCTTTCCTTTTCTTTTTTCCCTCACCATAAAAGGCCACTTGGAGTGGCTTCTGGCCTTTCTGGCTTCCGAGTCACCCAACAGGATCCAGTCAGGCTGTAGCATCCCACCTGGGGGTGGAGGACGTTCTCCCCCCCCCCCTCCTACGATGTTTGTACCAATTCACACTCTGCCTGTAGGGGGAGACATCCCATTATAGGCTTTGTGGTATCGCTGTCTCGCGGGTTTTCATAGTTTCAGCTATGGGTAGCAACTCATCCATGTCTGTCCCCACTGGATACCTTTTAGAAGCCCTAAAACCCCAGGCTTTAATGCCCTACTTCTTCAGCTCCTACCCTCACTCTGCTGGTGTCCTGCCAGCTCCACTTTTATGGGAGCTTTCTAACTACTGTCAGCGCACAGGCAAAGGGAAAGTTCCTCAAACTGTCCCTGCCACCTCTACTGCCACTAACAAGATTGGTTGGATCCACAAAGCGGCTGTTTTCGATTTCAGTCTTTTGTTCCCCTCTGCGGCTTGTGGGATGGTGGCTCAGCCACAGGGCAGATCACACCTCTAGGTCTCTCTTATTATTAAACCTAGAATTCCTATTGCTCAAAAGTTGTGGCTTTTCCATACAACATGTGACCGCCGCCATTTTGACTAAGGCCAGGTGACATTGCCGCCATCTTAACTGAGGTTAGGTGACTTCATCATCATCTTGGCTGAGAGCCAGGTCAGGTGACCAAGTTCCACCATCTTTACTGAGGTATACCCTGCCTGATCCCCGATTTACTTATGTTTTTCTCTCTAAATTCCTCCTGTTGACTCTGTTGCCTGTGTGTTTTGTGCAGTGGCATGCCTTTGTTGGGCCCACCAAGAGCACCCACTTCACCCAATTCCTGTTCACTCCGTCTATGTGTGTGTTCATACATGTAACTTAAATGTACCTATGTTTACTGTTAAATGTTATAATTGTCTGTTCATTGCATCTCATTTCAGACTACAAAAACAGTAAGTCTCATGTTTTAAATTGGTATGTACTTTATATTTAATCTCTTTTGTAAGTCTCTTACAAAAGTACTTTATATTTAATCCAACCCTCATTCAAAATATATTAAGATATTCTCTACTATTGCCATTAACCTTCTATTGCAAGCAGTATTTTCTTTTTTCTGTCTTCTTACAATGGTAAATCTAACCTGTTAAGTTGAGAGCCAGTACAGCCAAGTGCTGACTACTGGGAAAAACTGCCTTTCATCTAAACTGAAGATCTCCAGATGTGTAGAGCCTACCTGCTCAGGTCAAGGTAAACTTGTCTTCATACATATTTCTTAGCCCACAGGATCTTCTGGAGCCTGGCAGGCCCTGCACTAAACAGTAAAAGGCAAATACGACCCTCAGCGACCATGGAGGACCCTGAGGAGTAGCTCTAGGTGCCAGCCAAGTAGGTTCTCTGTCATTTTTTAATCAGTAACTCAAGTAAAATTTTATCCTTCTCAAAGATCTCTGATGCAGTTTGACAGCTGAGAGGTTTTGTCAGTTTAAAAGGACAACCTCAACAAAGAAATTTCAGTAAAATACGAATACAAGACCTGCAAGTTATAATAAAGGTATGAGGACAAACACAAGTTATCAAATTTCTCTTTCATGCTGCCTTCCAAAGTCTTAAAAGTACTTTTCATTGTACAAAAATATCTGTCACAGTCATTCTGACATAAATATGCTGCTGTTTATACAATATATATGTCTAAAACTTCTGTTTTCACAAACCTAAAGAATTTGTGTGAGTTCCAGGGAGCCAAATTAAGGGATCCACCTTAAACAGGTCAGATACACCCCTCTCCCTAGGATACAATTCCCTGGTCCTGATTTTTTTTTTCCTTAACCTAACTTTGTTCTCTGTTCTGCCAATACCTAACAGGTGTAAAAGACACCAGACATTTCCATACCACAAACACCAGACAGGAACAAACAGACCAGCTACACCAGGATGTGACCAGCTTTCTCAGATTCCACCCTCAAAGACAACACCCACAAAAAAGCAGGAAGAAGACTTGAGAATTCACCACCCCAATTCCTTTAATCTTTGGTGCCTAACCACTCACCTTTTTATTTTAAAAAAAGAGATGGGAATGTAATGGTCTGTCCTGTCCCTTTAAGAGACAAGCCATGCCCACTCCCTTCCCTGGCCACTTAGGCAAGCTGATCTTCAGCTTCCAGCCTGAGTCCCTTCCTTTTCTGTCTCCCTCTCAAAGAGGCAACTTCTGCCTCTCTCCATTCTCCCCTTCCCTCCTTCTGTTTCTCTCTCTCTCTCTTCCTCTCCCTCTCCCTCCCCCCCCTCTCTGCCTCTCTGCTCTTCTCCCTTCTCCCTTTCCCCTCCATAACACACTAAGTGGCATGCTTATCCATGTCTCTGTCTCTCACCCACCACGTGGCTCCCTTCCTGGGACCAGTTGCCTTCAGAGACCTGCAGCATGGTCTCGTGGTGTGCCCATTTGTCAGTCTCTCCTCATGGCCTGCTGCAGCCACTGTGGTCTCATGTGCTGTCCCTGCCTGGGTCTGGCTGCTCTCGGAAACTGCTGCCTGCTGCCTGCTGCCTGCCACTACATGGCCTGCTGCCACCACTCGGGACCTGCAGTGTTTCTGTTGCTGCAGCCGCTGGGGATCCTGCAGCATTTTTTATTTAATCCACTAACTATGTTTCTCCATTATATTATTTTCATTTGTGTCTTTGTAGTGAGAGGGGGCCTTTGTTTGTCCCGGCCACCCGGCTAGTTTATACCCAAAATAATCACACAGAAATTGTATTAATTAAATCACTGCCTGGCCCATTATGTCTAGCCTCTTATTGGCTAACTCTCACATATTAGTTTAACCCATCTCCATTAATGTGTACAGCGACTTGACTGTGGCTTACCGGCATGAGTCTAACCAGCATGTCTCAGGTAGGAGAATCATGGCATCTGCCACACTGCCCTTCTTCCCAGCATTAAGTTCGGTCTACTCCACCTATCTAAGTTCTGCCCTACCAAAAGGCCAAGGCAGTTTCTTTATTCAACCAATGAAAGCAACACACAGACAGAAGAACCTCCTACACCATGTCTTCATATTCTTTACAATATTTCTAAATCCCCATGTCTCTACCCTGGCAAGAGGTATTTTTGTGGAAGCTGGTCCCTGACATACCATGCAGATCCTCTGGAAGGAACTAGGGCTGTCGTGTTTGTAAGCAAGTGTTTCTATCTGTTAGATCATCTCACTGACTCTTGGTTCTCTTTTTTACATTTTTTTGCCTTTATTTATGCATGTATATATTTACTGATTTGTTTGCTTTGATGTGCATGCATTGTATCATAGTATTCCTGGAAGGTAAGAAGACAACTCACAAGTCTCAGTCCTCCCATTCCAGCATGTGGGTCCCGACGAATGAACTCAGGTCTTTGGGCTCAGCAGCAAGTGCTCTTTCCACGGAGCCATCTCGCCAGCTTCTAAAAACTTTAAGCACCAATGTGACATCCATCACAGATAGAAGAGTCCATACCACAAAATTTTGTTTCCTGCACAAAGTTGTTTAAAATACTAAGTAGATTTGTCTTTAAGCTGTATGTGGGTTCTAGCCCTAAGATAGTATTAATGCAAATATTCTAAAATGTTTTTTTTAAATCAGAAGAATTGAATTTTGAACCTAAGCATTTTGGATAAAAGGTATACAGCCTGTTTATATAAAGATAAATATGTACTTATAAATATATATATACTTTACACACATATATATGAACATATCGCATAGAATATGTAGAACACTTGCATTAGCTTCCTCTGGATGCTGTGACACCATCGTGTCTGGTGGCTTGAAACAGTAGGAAGTTACCCTCGGTCTGCAATCTCTATTACTGACCCCAGATCAAGCCTGCTCCCTCCTGTGGCTATGCAGCAGCATCTGCATTTACAGTCCTGATTTGTGACCTCTCACAGAGGGACCCTTGCAATCCAACATCATGTCTCCACTGCTGGGAAGACCTTTTTCCCAAATAAGATGACAATCCACTAAGGGAGTGAAAGCTGCAGCTGCTTTTCTTTAGGAGCCACTGGGAGGCCCTACCACAACACTCAGAATGGAATCTTAGTCCCGTGGCTAGGGTGTCAAGAGCAGTCAACCTTCCAAATCAACATACACTAACAAAAAAGAAAAATCTGGCCTTATAGAAATCCTTCCTCAGTCTCTAAAAGGCAAAGAAACATTTGGAAAAACAGAAACCACACAGAGGCCTCTAAGAAAGGCTGGGTGCAGGCAGAACGGCTGTATGTTCTTAAACATACAGCACACGGTCCTCGGCTTACATACTGTAGGTCACATATTTATGGCCAGATTAACAAAATAATCTTCATAAACCAGGATTCTGTGCAGCACAGACTGTTCCAGAAACTCTCCTGCTGCCAGGATGAAGAGGAGATGTGGACAGGCCTCTTAGCCTGGTGTCTGTGGAAATTCTTTCCCACGTATCTCAAGGCTGCCTGCACTAACAACTGGATCAAATATCATCCTCTGGGGACCAGCCAGCTACCCCTCTGGTCAGAGCCCAGGGACTCTGAGCACAGAGCACGAAACGTTTCTAAGTTCTGGTTAGAAACCCCAGACAGCTGTTGTCAGCATGGGCTACACAAGCATATTAACGAGGGCCAACCTAGAATCGCACGCTTGCACCAAGCCCACCAGACCCTTTGACAACTCCAATAAGTGAGTCTTCGCTAATAAATCCTCCATTTGGGAAACAACTTCCTAGAAGATGTTCAGACAGAGAATCCCTGCAGGCCTTCAGTCAATACGATTTTATGGTTTGTTTAAGAACGGTTAAATAGCTATTAGGCTTCTCTCTCTGGCCTGCGTCCCTGCCTTCATATAAGTCATGCGTGCATTCGCTCCCTCCCTTTAAAGCCCGCAGACATATAAACACACACTCTTGCAGTTTGATTGCTCCATTATGGGACAGAAACATCATGATTTCTCCACCTCTGTTGAGCGTTAAGAATTCAGCCCTGACCACGAACATGTGCCCAGTGGCCTCCAGTGACAGGCTCCTCCACTCATATGAGCCGCAAGGGCTCAGCTCTGCACTGGCTGCCAGGGGTGGGGGAGGGGACCCCTTCTCCCATCCATTTTCTGCTGCAAACAGTTCAGTAAAATTGGTAGAATCAGAAGGCTTTCTTTTCTTAGTGATGGTTTAACCTGCTATTTTATTTCTGTGGGGGTTGGTAATCATTTGCCATGCAGGCTCTTAACCTGGTTGATCACATGCAGTCCAGGAAGTATACATCCACATAGCCTGGAGAAGGACCACAATCCAGCCGTCAGTTCTCTCAGGACCAGCTGGGTCAGGCAGGAAGTCTCCTCAGAAACACATCTCAGTGGTTGCTGGCGGGATGGCCAGTTTGGTCAGGAGCCAGACCAGAGTTCTAGTGTCAGTCTTGAGGAAAGCTTAGCAGCCGTGAAACCTCTCCTGGGGCTCTCGGGGACACTGTGATCCAACTGTTTTTGCAGAACACAGATTTGCCTGGCAGCCGGAAACAGCACAGGGCCTTTCTCCCAAATCCTTTATCTATGCATCTCAAGAAGGCTTTGGTGAGGATAGAGCTATATCTCATCCAGGAGGCCTGTTGGCAGGTCTCTCCTATGAAGAGCAGCATATCGGGGCCTGGTGCTGATGCAGTAACGCAATTCAGTCCTTGCATGAACAAGAGAGAGAGCAGAAACCAGGAGGTGGGGATTTTCTCAATTCAAGAATGCAGAATTCTTACTTTTTGGTGTGCTGAACAAATCTCTATTAGCTAACTGCACTATACTCACAAAGGCGATGTTTTCAGCAGTTTAAAAATGTAACAGGAAGCGAGGTATGGTGGTGTACACCTGTTATCCCACTCAGAGACTAAGGCATGAGTGTTATGAGTTCAAAGCCAGCCTGGGTTATGTAGCAAGATCCTGTCTCAAAAAAATATTTTTTTTAAATTGGAATTTCAGATTTTATGTGGGCAATGTCAGTTTCTTCACTAACTGAAACTAGAGAAGTTTCGCCTATTTCTTGGAGAATGAGAAACCATTTGGTTTCTTCTTGGTCATACCTATTCGCCATGACAGGAAAAAAAAGAGGATCCTTCTGTTGTGTCAGGAGAAGCAAATGTCAGGCCTGGCTCACACTGCTTACAAGGTTCACCCAGGGGCAACAGAAACAAAAGCAAGCACATTGAAGGAAAGACCCTGGGCCTCTGGGAAGCTACTGATGGAGTCTGTTGACTGTTTTTAGATAATTCTTGTCCTAAATCTTTGCCTGTTTACAGAGAAAACACATTGCTTTGCAGTGGACAGACAGAGCTAGTGTTCCCTGAACCATCTAAAACAGTGGTTCTCAACCTGTAGATCATGACCCCTTCAGAGATGAATGACCCTTTCAGAGGGGCCGCCTAAGACCATCTGCATGTCAGATATTTACATTATGGTTCATCACAGCAGTGAAATTACAGTTATAAGGCAGTGATGAAAATAGTTTTTGTGGTTGGGGTCCCCACACCATGAGGAACTGTATTAAAGGGTCGCAGCATTGGGAAGGCCGAGAGTCACTGCTCTCGTAGTATAAAGTGCCTCTCAACAACACTTTCCTAGAAACAGCACCTACAAGAGACCCCAGGTCAAACCTTTAGCTTATTAACTGCTTGAGCCTTCAAATGAAAACAGAGTTGAAAACCAAAGGAGACTGTTGAAACAGAATGGAAGCCAGGATCAAGACCCCGCCCGTCTAGTAGAGACTTGACCCTGAGCGCTCAGGACAGCCCAGTTGGTCTGGGAATGAAGGGGTTCTTTTTGTGAGTAGAAGAGATGTAGCCCTTGCTCCTGGAACACTCAGCTCCACAGCAACACCAGCCTGGGGATCATTCCTCACATCTCTCACCAATGGGCCCCTCCATTGATGAGGACCCAACCATGGGTCATAGATACAACAAAGATCAACTCCACAACTTCACCCAAGGATTGCCTCTGCAAAACACAATTTCCATTGACATACCAAAGAGAAGCAAGCTATTGTACCTACTGACATTCGTCTTTTTATTCTTAGCTGAATCATTTTCCTATGAAGAGTTGAGTTCTAATTACCCTAGGCGCCCTTTCCCCTCCAGGCAAGGCTGAGAGGCCATTGTCTCCTCTCACCATGACTGTCTCAGAAATCTCTGCTTTCTTTATCGATGCCTGGACTTTCCCCTGACACTGACTGGGTCCTCCTGTTCCTCTGACACAAATGAGGAACAATAAAGGGGTTTTATTGTGCTGGCTGGCACTATTAGGCCAGGGTTGGAGGGACAATCCACATGCCCTGACCGTTCTACGCAGAAAAGACTTGGAACTCTGGCAGTCCCAAAGCCTAATCTCGCATATAAATCTTTACACCTACAGCCATGCTGAAGAAAAAAATGAAATATTAAGCAAGAGAGGTATACAGTAAGAAGCCCTGAAGCTGAGACGCTCGCTCAAGAGTCCTGGTATTCATGAACCACAAGGCCAGCTGCCTCCCAATGGAAAACTCAGTGGAGGTGGAGCCAAGAGCTCGTCTTCCAGGCTTAGAGTCTGTCTCCCAGGTTTAAGCTCTGATTTCCTGTCTCTGAGAAGCTTATGTCAGTGTTCTCTACCCTATAACCATCTTCAAGTAGAAGCCATGTTCTCATGTTTGATTTCTCTTTTATACACTTTTGTCATAAATTAATAATTATAACTAGCATGTTTTCTAATGTATTAGCTATTTATTATTCGTGATTTAAATCTATTTCCTCACAGTCTTGAACCTGAAGGTTCAGCTTCACTTTGTGAAAAACATCGCCTATGTAGCAACCGATTTAGCAAATGATTTTGGAATACCAAACTTAATTTTCATCCCAATTACTAAATCCAACTAAAATCAGGAAAATTTCAATCTTACCTTGCTAAGTCAAAGAAATATTAACATAAATGCCTGTGATTATTTCCTTTTTCTGGATTCTAATTCTGGGATGGGTGGGCAGACAAAGAGACATATCAATAGATATATTGATGGATCGGGTTTTTGGTGTGAGCATGTGACTTGAACTAAGGAAGATGTTGATTCCTTCAAAACTTAGCGGAGTCTCTTTTTATTGCTCTCATGGAACCCTACCCAAGCAGCACCTTCTCCCTGTCAAGGGAGTCCTAATGGCATTCTCTCCCCAAGGAAATGGACCATCGGTCACCCATGACAGGTGAGAGGAGCTGGAGAGAGAGAGAGAGAGAGAGAGAGAGAGAGAGAGAGAGACAGACAGACAGACAGACAGACAGAGACAGAGAGAGACAGAGACAGAGACAGAGACAGACAGAGAGACAGAGAGAGAGAGACAGAGACAGAGAGAGACAGAGAGAGAGAGAGAGAGAGAGAGAGAGAGAGAGAGAGAGAGAGTAAGGAAATAAGAAAGGAAAGTCAAAGGAAACCTGGCAGATTGTAGACTAACCATTGCTCGGTCGTTGAGCACAGGGCAATTATGAAAGCTTAGAGTTGGGGAACCTGTTCCTGCAGAGCTTTTCCTATCCCGAGACATTTTTGTTCACTTCAAGAAGTATACACATCTCAGGTGGAAGACAGTTTATCATTTTGCATGACCCAAGCACCTAATACAAAGATGCTGGGCTTCGGTATTATAACCTGTCCCTGAAAGTGCATTATTGTTGATATATCTGTCCCTGAATTCCACTCCGCATCCCAAAAAAACAAACAGTAAGTGAAAAGTCTAGTGCCTGAGCAGATAGCAGGTGCAAGGAAAACCTGGGAGGGAAGAGTGAGCTTTAGCCCCCACCAGGACAGGTGCTCCTTCCCCACCGCCTGTGTGCCTTATTAATGACGATAACTTGTTAACCACAGTCCCTGGGGGTGGGGGAAACATCTTGTTCTCATTCATTAGGTCACAATAACTGTTTTGTGCACCCAAAGTGCCTGGGACAAGGTTCAGCTCAGAATGTCACTGACAGCACTGCTAATTGAAATCCCATCTGAAGTTTGCACCTACACAATGGAAGCCAGCCAAATCACCCCAGCCTTTCATAATGACTCCTTCCTGTCCCACACCCCTGGGCCTAATCCACCAGATAGTTTTCTGAAGGATTTGAACAGCCTGACCACTGAATGCCAGAGCACCCAAGATTCACAGCGAAAACTTATCAGTGTGGATGGGCGGAAAGCACAGGCATGCACGACCAAGTGGATACGTGAACAAAGGAATCATGAATGCAAATCCAAAAGGTGCCATTCTCTGTCCCCTACCAAAACCAAAAGTCAGAATTAAGCACATGTAACTGTTTTAATCTTTCTGCTAAGCACAACCATGGCTTGATTGGCACTAATTAAGACCTCAACAATAGTTAATGAACTATTCAATGAAACTAACCACCCTTACATCCTGACCTCAGAAAAGGTCAAATGAGTAAATGACCCAACTCTACAATCAGGTAGCAAAATCCCATAAAGACTTTCTGTGGTAGCATTTGATGGGAAAGCTGTCACACAGCGCCCTCTAGACTTCAGACTCGGCATCACCTCTCTGCTGCAGAGATGGTCAACACATCCGTTTTTCCACCCCAACGGCTGCATGTGCTCTAGCGAGAGCCAACCAGCTGAGCCACTCGGAAGCGTCTTTTCCTCTTCATAAAGAAACATTAACAACCCATGATCCGGCCTTCCAACAGCACCCTGAGTCACTGGTTTGGAATGAGTCATATTCTTGAAATGAAAAAGGATGAGGAAAAGCACTAACCAGATGTCAGTGAGAAAGAAGCATGGGAAAGCCTTCCTTAAGCCGCAAGAGCCCACCCCTTCTGGGAGACAAGGGTCCGTCTGCTCACCAGTCTGCCAATGTGGAGCGTGCTTCATTGACTGCCTTGGTCTTGAGGTACAACCCAAGAAAGCATGTCCTTTTGCAACAACCAAATTCCAGCAGACTGGGGTGTTGGTTGTGCCTTAGGCGTGCACTGGTTGTTATTTTTTAGCATGCTGGCCTGTCACAAAAACATTCTCTTACATCCCAGTATTTCTCAGAACTCCACTGGCATAATAACTTGGAAATGTATTATTGCTGAGCGACTGGACTCTCTGTGCCAACAAGTCCCCAGGGGAAAGCCTAACAGAAGGAAGGTTTTACAGTCACTTCATGAGAGAAAGTCACTCATCCACTGGACTAACTAAATTTCCAAGATGTGGCTCAAAGCTGACACCCAGAACAGCATTTTTTTGTACTTGTGGGTTTTTTTTTCCTTTAAAAAAAGAAATGGAGTAGGAAAAAAGCAAAAGCAAAAACAAAAACCTCTGCCTTTTTCTTCCGCAGTAAAAATTCAATGGGCAAAACCAAGTGACTGCCGTTCTGGGAGCACCAGTAGAGATTCCAGCCTGTGAGTGAGACAGCCTTACCAGGACCAGAGGACTAATTAGCAGGTCAGCCAGATAATGCAATAACACAGGAGGAAATGTGTGTTTAAGGAGCGGGGCTGAGTGTGGACCACGGGTGGTTGCTGGCCCTGCAGCTACTCTTTAGGCCCTGTGAAAGAACATTAGCATGAGGAGTGACTTTAGTTCCAACCCCAATTAATATCTCCCCTTCCCCTCCATGAATCATGGACTCTGTATGGAAGGGAAGATCTTCAGGTCTGTGCTTGGAAGCTGTGATCTGTTCGATGGCTTGATGAACAGTTTCATAAACATAGATGCCACACAGGTACACAGCCCAGGAGATGCAGAAGGTGACCACCTCATATTCCAAATACGAGGGTGGGGACTTGGGTCCACCCTCTTTCTGTGTTTACAGCTATCACGTGGAGGGTTGAGTCCACGGAATGTTTGTCTACACACTTGGCATCCTTCCAAGCAGAAACTTCTGGCAGGCTTGCCCAATGGCTATCAACATGCACAATGGGGATCCAAGACCATGTAGGATCTGATAATGTCTTCCAAATCAGCAAAGAAATATTATCTATGGGGTTGTTTTAGTGTCCTGTATTTCATCAAAGCTTAAAATACCAAGAAGCTGCCCTTTCCAGGAATGCCCTTAAGAACTTGAGTGAGTGTATAAAAAGGGTGTTGGCACACTTGGGGATGGGCCCGAGCAAAAAGACAGTTCACAAAAGCATACAGACTCATTTCCTTTTACCCCTGTAACACATTACCACAGATGTGGTGTTCAAGAACAAAATAACATACGATCTTACAATTCTAGAGGTCAGAAGTCTGGAATGGGTCTCACTGGGCTGTGGTAATGTCTATGGGGCCTTATTCTTTCTATAAGAGAATCCGTTTCCTTTCCTTTCCCAGCTTCCAGACATGGCCCACAGTCCCTGGATCAGCCACCATCTCCAGAGTCAGCTGTAGAGAACCTTAAAATACTTTACTCTAGCTTCCTTCTAACCCCAAATACAGGACTCTCTTAATGAGCTGGGCCCAGACACATAACCCAGGAAACTCTCCTATTTCCAGGCTGTCTAATTAGGGCCTTAACTCTGCAACCTTACCTCCACCTGTTCTATAACATAGCCAATCATAGATTCCAGGGACTGGTTCATGGCATCTTTAGAAGGGCCATTCTTCTGCCAACCAGTGTGTCTTCGCTGACCCCTTCTCTGCTTTATTTTCTCCCCTTTAACTCTTCATGAACTCGTGGGTACACACGTGACAGAAGCTATTTAGCTGGCACTATCAGAGATAATGAACTACTAAAACAAGCAAGCTGTCTTAGTTAGAACCTTTATGGCTGTGGAGAGATATCACGGCCACAGAAAGTCTTATAAATGAAAACATTTAACTGGGGAGGCTCATTTGTAGCTTCAGAGGTTCAGTCCATTATCACGGCAGGAGCATGGCAAAGTACAAACAGACATGGTACTAGAGAGGTAACTGAGAAGTCAGCTGAGATACCAGGTGGTGTGCTGAGCATAGGAAACCTCAAAGCCTGCCCCCCACAGTGACATGCTTCCTCCAACAAGGCCATACCAACTCCAACAAAGTCACACCTCCTAAGACTGCCACTCCCTTTGAGATTACAGGGACCAACTACATTCAAACTACCACATTACAGTCCCTGACCCCCATAAGTTTGTAACAATATCATGATGCAAAATTTAGTTCGATTTCAAAACACCCCACAGTCTATCAAAGTCTCAACAATGTTTTAAAGTTCAAAGTTTCATCTGAGATTCATGTAATCTCTTAACTGTAATCACTTATAAAATCAAAATAAAAAAACAGATCATACACTTCCAACATATATACATTACCATTCCAAAACACAGGAAAGGGGGCGTAATGAGGGGGAAATACTGAACCAAAGCAAGACTGTTTATCTTAAACACAAGATTTAGTTCTATTACACTTTTGGTGTTCCTTTTCTCCTTAAATTCTGTAATTTACCCTGCTCCTTCTCATTATAAATCATCTTTAGAGTTACCACTATTAACCACACAGCAAAGCACCACTGTCTTCCATGCTCCTACCGGTGTGGCCCATTAAGCAGTGCTTAAAGCTTTCCACTGCTTTCCTAACCCAAAAGCCATACTACTCCAAACAAAAACATGGTCAGGCCTATCACAGTGACAACCTGTAGTTCTGTTCATTGTGAGTCTTGAGGTGAGAAGGAACCATTGAAGTAGTGGGCGCATGTGACAGATGCTGCCCATCTCATGGTGGACAAAAATTGGAGAGAAGAAAATGTAGAGGACAGATAAAGCCACGGTCCAAAGAACCCACTTCTTCCATCACCTACCAGAATAGCGCTACCAGGAGGGGACAAGTGACCATGAGCCTGTGGGGAACATTCCATTCAAAGCCGAACAATGACAGGTAGATTAGGCCAGATTGTTGCAAACTTCACTGTGCGTGCAAATGGTCAGAGCGTTCATTAGACTGCTCACCCGCTTGCTCACAGCAGTGCCAGGGATCCAGGATTGTAGGCAGAAGTTTCCGTCCCATCTGCTCAATCCCGAATAACCAACACAGAGACTTAATGTTACCTATAAATGCTCAGCTGATAGCTCAGGCTTATTACTACCTAACTCATACATTTAAACTAACACATATTTCTTATCTATGCTTAGCCACATGGATCGTGGCTTGTTACCTCACTTTCTACATATCCTGCTTCCTCGGTGGCTGGCTGGCATCTCCTCTGGTCCTCCCTTCCTCATCCCATCATTCTCAGTTTGACTTTCCTGCCTAACTTTATCCTGTTCAACTACCGGTCCATCAGCTTGTTTATCAAACCAATCATAGCGACACATATTCACACAGTGTACAGAAGGGTTATTCCACAGCGCTGGGTCTTGTCCACGTACGGTAGATGCTCTGCCAGTCAGCTGCATCCTCAGCCCATGGAGTGCAGATTCTAATTCACTCTCCTCTTACCCAAGTGAGGCAAATGCCACTGAGCCAGGTACCACATCTTAAAGAGCAAAAGCTTCAGCATATACAAACTCAGTGAACTGTCACGGACCACTGACTGCTTCCTTGTCATCGTCTGTGGACCCATTGGGGCAGGGTCTGAAATTTCTCACTTACAAGCCATGCCCAGATCACATCTTCCATGATTTCTGGCTGTGTTTTTCAGAATCAGGGCAGAAATTTGAAGATACCCATGAAGCATTCTGAGCACAGAGCCTTCCTATGTTTTTTTAAGTAAATCTCTCACAAGTATATCACTAACCTGAGTCAATAGAAATTTTTCCAAAACACTGAATTTAATTCTCACAATAAAGTCATTCACTTTTTTGCCTGTATTTGTGATATTTACTTAGACACCATCCTTGCGATAGCATGCCAAAGCAGCAGTAGAATTTGGAGCCAACAGAAGAAGCTCTTGGTGAGGGTACAGCACAGCTGGAACTGATGAGGGAAGGACCCAGAGAAGGACAGGTGACCCCAGCGTATGGGAGACAGAAAAGGGACCTAGTCAGGGAGAAGTCAGGTGAGACTCCACTCTGAGTCCATGTCCTTTCCTGCAATCAATGACCTCACAAAGCTGAGGAGGGACCAAGACACACCCACAGAGAGACAGACACGAGAGCATCAAACTTTCTATTGAACTTTTCATTTTAACATCTGAGAAAGACTGAAAGGGTAAAGGCAACTCCCTAGTAAGTACATGCTAGTGTTATTCCAGTAAAGGAGAAGCTATGCCAGCCCACTAAGAACCGGGAAATCACACTGGCAATTCCCTCCAGCCTTTGGGATTTCACAAAAATGATTGACAACAATGAAAAGCATCCGTGTCCCCTGAGTCTGTGATAGGCTTTCTGGGGAAAGTTGACTGACAAGGTATCTGAACCAGAAAGGAAGTGAATTACCAGGTAGATGTGACAGACATAGAAACCCCAGCTGTCCTTTCTAACCGTTATGTGCCCAGATCCAGGATACCATGATCCTTCTTCTGAAGGCCCATTCCTTCTAGAGCTCCATGCATTCCATGAAAAAAGTCTGGTGTCAGGAGCAAAAAGGTTCTGTGAAGCAGTTCAGCTGGAAAAATGGGTAGAGAAATGAAAAGGTAAACAGAAAGAACAAATGGAACCTTGTTAAAGACAAAAGAAAGCCAAGAAGGGAGAAGTCAAAACACCAAGCCAGACTCACCTATCCGCATGACAACAGCCAGTACCTCACAGAACCTACAAAAGAGAGCCCAGAAGATCTTGTCAGTGGAATTACAAAAACCACCACTTCTGATCTCTTTTCTACTGGTTCCCTCCATCAACAAAGGAACTCAATTGACAGTTATACAGCCCTCAGCACACAGTCTATACACACTGCACCTCAGCTGCAAGTTATGCAGCCCTCAGCACACAGTCTATACACACTGCACCTCAGCTGCAAGTTATGAAGCCCTCAGCACAGTCTATACACACTGCACCTCAGCTGCAAGTTATGAAGCCCTCAGCACAGTCTATACACACTGCACCTCAGCTGCAAGTTATGAAGCCCTCAGCACACAATCTATACACACTGCACCTCGTCCACTGCTGTTCAGAAGAGGCGGTGCGGATGGAAATCAAACACAAGCGGTTTAACATAGACCCTTTACTTAGTTCTCCAAGTGGAGTGTCACTGAGTACCAGGCCCAGTGTCTCCTCTCCCACAACACAACCACGCTGAATCCTCACCACCATCCTCACCACCCGTGGCACAGCCACGCTGAATCCTCACCACCCGTGGCACAGCCACGCTGAATCCTCACCACCATCCTCACCACCCGTGGCGCAGCCACGCTGAATCCTCACCACCCGTGGCACAGCCACGCTGAATCCTCACCACCATCCTCACCACCCGTGGCACAGCCACGCTGAATCCTCACCACCCGTGGCACAGCCACGCTGAATCCTCAACACCACATTTCTATGCAAGAGAATGGAGCTGTGGGTAATAAAATTTGCTGAGATTTTGAAGGAGGGGTCTCTTGCCTCTTCAGCAATCTCAGTCTACTCCAGAGCACAGATGCCTCTCTGTTCTCCCTATTGTGACTAGTTTAGATCAAGTAGATAAAACAGTACATGTCCCTGCAAGGGCCCAGCGTTCTACTTAGCACACAACTTGCAATGTTGAATATACACAACCACCTAGTGAAAAAATATCACATATCACAGATGAAGAACTTGGACTTTCGGGGACGTTAATCTAATGGTTCAAGACTCCACAGCCAATAAGAGGAAGAATCTTAGCCTAGGGGTTTAACTCAGTGGTTACACTTGCCTAATGTGTGCAAGGCTCTGGATTCAATGCTTGGCACCACAAAAAGAAGGAGGACAGGTGTAGAATCCAGGACACTCTGCTTCCAAGTCACCATACTTTAGATCAAGTAGACCGTGAATAAAAGCAACACCCCTAAATCTTTGTTTCTCTTGAATCCAACAACCAAGTTTGCAAAAGAATAATGAAAGCTCACACCTGTGAGCACAGGATGTGGAAGGCAGGCTCTGCAGGCAGAGGTCCTTGGCTCTGAGACCAGTGTGATCTGTGTAGCAAGCTCCAGGCCAACCAGAACTTCATAGTGAGACCTCTGTCCTCCACAAACAATTTAAGGGGGACACTTTGAGGCAAGACCCAAAGACCCTCATCCTGAGGAGACTCTGAAGGACTCTGACGCTTCGCGGTTGTCTAGCAGTTCTCAGGCAAGTCAGAGCACTGTGTCTTTTAAAGAAAGAAAAGATAAAAGGAGAGAACGTTCTGTCTTGTGTTTCTGAAGAGCTCCCTGCCCTGTGCCTCACCCACCAGGATGCTGCGCATCTTCCGAAACCATTGGCTGCCATGTGTGGGTGGAACTGTCCTCCAAAGAGGGCCAAAACCCCATTGTGTGAGACCTATGTAACTGTCTGGACAGAGGAAAAAGACACTCCAGAAAGTTCTATGCCTGGGGCTAGCAACCCAGGTCGCCCCAAGAGCACTGAGCATTCGTGACTCTGATTCAGCATACTGAAGCATGAAGGACACAGGTAATCCAGGGAAGAAGGATCCTGAGCTCCTATAACTTGAGACAGGGGTCATCTGCCAGCATGTGTACCTCCTCATCAACACTAGAAAGCTCACAGGGTCACACTAGGCATCATGATGCTCAACGTCCACCCCTTGGCTGGCTGCCTGAGCTCATGGATTGTATCCTGTCAAGGTATTGATCCTGATGAACTAGGAGACCCTTGGCTATGATTAAAACAAGTTCAGCATAAAAAGTCTTGAGCTACAGATGACACTGTGTCACTTGGAAGATGTACCAGAAAGTCAACTCCAAACAGTTCCGATGGAATACGATGGGTGTACCAGGAGATGTCTACAGAGCTGAAAATAATGCTAGGAAGTAGCATTCACTTTTACAGCATTTTGTAAACATGAGGTCTCTGTCTGCATGCATGGAACAGGACAGCCAGCACGCTAACCCTTTTGTAGGACTTTGCAGCACAGCTTTTTTGTAAGAGCAAGCCGCTCCAATATATGGTCATCACATGACCCATATTGCATACACTTCCCTGCACCTCCTTCCTCCTTCCTTCATGGCTGCATAGAAAAGTCACCTGCAGGCCTGGTTCTCTCCACATCTCCTAACTGACCCAAATCCAAAATATTGAAGAAGTCTAAACGCCTTCCTTCCCACTGAGTACTCTCTCTTCTTCTCCTGTCAGCTACTTGTGTGAAGGCATTGGTGTCCTTTGAGACTCAAGACTGATCCAAGAGAAACAACAAGGCCTTCTGGTGCTTTCTGGGCATAAAATCTAGCAGAGGTAAACAGGAAAGCCATAACATGACCTGACTTCAGCCTGAAGGATACCTATGTCCATGCCTCATTACATGTTGGTATGGTAGTCAGGTGTGCTTCCCGGGGGGGCAGACATCACCCCCACATTGGGTATTCTACCCAACAGCATGTTCCCACCCACAGTGTCTCACTAGTGGCAAGGCCATTTCATGGTGCTTTTGATTGACACGCTAGGAGCCCATCACATATGTCAGGCACTGTATGGGAACTCCCAGCTCTGTGGGAAGAACCTGGCAGGAATCAACCAGGAAAATGGCCGTGTATAGTGTGATAGGCAGCTTGGTGACCAGCCCTCACACTCCAATGGCTGAACTATGCCCCTTTATCCATCAAGAAGAGCTGGGCACAGGGAAAGAGCCAGCCGCTTGGCTTGGGAGAACAAGAGGCTGTATCAGTAAGGTCATGGTAATAGGATCTGTGCCAGAGGCGAGGAGTTTGGCTTTTATCACAAAAATTAAAATAGGTTTTGAAGCATAGTGATACCATCACATCCTCATTCTAGAACATTCTTGCTGACTCCAGTTGCGGAGGGGTTAAATGTGTGGCAGGGGCTAAAATGTTGGAGGCATGAAAAGCCTCCTGAGTGGCTACAAGAAAGCTGGAGAGAGTTATGAGCGTCAGCAGCTCTGGAGGGCCTCTTGGCTGTGGAGAAGGAAGGAAAGCAAGCCAGGGTGGATCCCAGGGCCTCCCTTTGGAGCCCAGTAGCAACAGACATGTCTTGAAAGCAGGAATATTGGGAGCAAAGGGCAGAGAAGACGGTGGCTGTCAAATCTGGTTGGAGCATGTTGAGTCCACAATACCCCTGGAAGGTCTGCATGGCAGTGCGGCACCAGAATCCTGGTCTCAGGCCACAAAGAGAGCCTCCAAGGGGCTGGTCCAGCTGAGGGAAAGCTCATGGGAATATTCAGAACCATCACAGGAGAACTGATGGGTATGTCTTGGACCTAGGAACCACTGACATTTAACAAAACTCACAAAGGTGGTTTTATTAGAGACAAGAAATGGGGGGGGGGGGGGAGAGATGTGGGGGAAGCAGGAGCAGGGATAGGGAGATGACCTGAAAATGGGGAAGGAGTCGGGGAAGCATCACGTACATTGGGTGGGGTCTGTTTGTCCGGGAGCATTGCTCTCCCACTGTACAGAGAAAGGATCTGAGGTTTGGAGAATCAGGGAGAGAGACAACCCCACCGCAGCCCCCCTCTCGTCCAGTCTCTCTAAGAAGACAAACTCAAATCCCAGCCTTCAAATGTGAGCCCAGTTCACGCCCATCTTCCTTAAATGCCTTCCCCAAAGCAAGATCTCGGACTTATTAATCCATCCATCCATCCATCCATCCATCCATCCATCCATCCAAACATGTGGAAAAGTCTGTGTGGGGCAGTGTCTCTCAGCACCCCGCTGCTTCTGCTGCTGAGCCCAGTCCATGCCCTCCCTCAGCCCAAAAAAACCCCGGACAGGTCCCCAAGGCAGGGATCTGGAATCAAGGGGGAGGGGCGTGGAAACGAGGGAGCCCCACTTGCCAGATGTGCTGCTCTCTCTGGCCTCCTCCCTTCGGTGTGTGAGCCTGGATTGCCCCCTAGTGGTGTCCTCAGTAACAGCACTTTCCCGGGAACACCAGGGGCTGCCCTGTGCTTTTGTTTGGTGGAGGGTGGTGTTTGTGCAGGTGAAACCCTGAGGCAATCTCAGAGCTGGTTCTCTCCGATCTACTCCCACCCGTCGCAGTCAGTGCAGATTTCACCTAAGAGGTCTTGGCTGACTTAAGAGTAATCTCAGGAATGACCTCTACAACACACAACTACAAACGTAGATAAAAAGCCCCTCACCGTGAGGGACCTGGGAGATGGCTCAGCCTGAGGACTGGAGTTCAGTCCCCTGGACCAACATGGTGAAAGTTGTCCTCTGTCCTCCACAGTGAATACTGAGGCACGTGTGCGCACACACACCACAGGATAAGTAAATGTAATTTGATGGGGGCTCTTGTAAGGAAGGAAGGAAGAGGAAGGAAGGAAGGAAGGAAGGAAGGAAGGAAGGAAGGAAGGAAGGAAGGAAGGAAGGAAGGAAGGAAGGAAGGAAGGAAGGAAGGGGAAGGAAGAGAAAGAGAGAGAGGGGGGGAGGGAGGGAGGGAAAGAAGGAAGTCAGCCCAAAAACCTGAACAACCCTAAAAAAAAAGTTGGTGTCTCAGGAGATACAGAAAGAAAAACAAAAACAAACAACAACAAAAAAAAACAAACAAACTGAAACTCAGCTTAGCCTCACAAAGAAAGACCATTCAATAAGGAATTATTTTACACACACACACACACACACACACACACACACACAAATGGGGGGTGGGGGAATAGGAGGGAGAAGAAGGAAGAGGGAGAGTGGAACTTGGAAGGGGGGATAAGGAAGGAGAAAAGCAAGGGGGAGGAGAGCAATGTGAATGTCCCTGAGGAGTTTCGAGGCAGTACTAACAGTTGGGAAAGCAGAAACTGTGGATCCTTTATGGCAGGGAGGAGGGAGCCACTTGACTTGGGATTCGCTGTGAGGAGGGAAATGATGGAATTTCCCTATGTTTCCAGCTTAAGCATGGATCAGTCTTGAAATGTGCCAGAGAAACCAACAAACACAACATTACCTCCACCACATCTCTCATGCAAAGTGTCCCAAAGAGGCTGGCGGGATGGAATTGAGCAGAGTCGCAATGAGAAAGCACATACGCTATAAAGGAACATTCGATATAGAAGCAATCACTCCAAGGTGACTCGTGGCATCAGTCAGTCAGAGGCATAAATCCCACGGGGCGCATGAGGTATGCGGCTGGCCTGGACGCCTATTTTCTAGGAGCAATGAATGAATGGATTTCTCTCTCCTGCCCGGGCTCCGATGCTTTTAGCAATTGGCACTGTGGCAGGATTTATACCACAATTCTTGTAAACTGTACCTTCTCTCTCTGCTTTTCAGAGGTTCCTTTCAATAAAATGCAGATGGGATTGTTTGAGAGCTGCCTTCCATGTACTTATAGGTTACTGCTGCCCCACTTCTTATGCAGGTGCGTGTCTCTAGGCCGCTTTGGTTTTTATTTTCTCTGCCTATTAGGGAAATGGAAACATATGGATTCCTTGTTTGGGCCCAGCAGACCTTATAGAATAGAATCCCCCATTGCTTTCCTCACACATCTTCCTGTAATCATACGGCTCTGAATTAGCCTCTTAATCCCCCAGTGGAAAAGCCATAATAGAAGGAAATTCAATAGAATGTATATGTGTTCTGAATGCCAAGGCATTTACAAAGCAGATGGGAATGTGGTTTTTCCTACAACCGTATGAGGAGAGTCTTTGCTGGTAACTGCTCACAGTGTGGGTTTGGAAGCTAACATTCAATATGGCAGACCTGTGTCCAGCATGCAGAAAATGTAGCTTTATCCCAGCTGGAAGAGGAAGATGCAGTACTGAAGGGCAAAGGAATTGGAGGTACATATTTGGATCTGAACCCCCAATAGAAATATTCCCAGCTTGCATGAGCAGTTTGATACAGAAATCCTAGGAATAGTCTTTACCTAGAAGCTGCAGAGTCTAGGAATATTTCAGCAGTGTGCTCTCAGAAATGCATAGAATCTAATATTAAAGACGCACTATAAGTAATATCCTGCAGTATGACTCCCACTGTAAGTAAATACCTCATTTGCTAAAGGTGTGTGTTTAATTAAAATGCCTCGCTCCAGCCCTCTAGGAAGAGGATAGAAGTAAATGTTTACACAGGAGGCTGCCCACTACCCCCAGCAGAGTGCTTATTACAATTAATGGGAACACATAATGTCTATGTTGACGAACTCAAAAAAGTACATCCTTCAGCCAAAGATTATCATTCTGCTGTCCTTCTCCCAGGTCATCCAAGGGACAGTACAACCTCCTTATGGGGAGGTGAGGGGGTGAAGAACAGGGATACACGGATGCTGGTCCCTCACACATCTGCTGTGCAGATGGGAGTTCAAAATGATGTGCAGAGTCCAGTCCAGACCAGACCCAGTGCAGCTGGGTCCCGTGTGCTTCTGAGCCCTTGGGAGCATCACCCATGCCTCAGGCTAGAGTAAGTCACAGGACAGGGCCCTGATGAGCAGGCCAGCCCCTAAGCAGCTTCCCAAAAACAACGGCAGTGCCACTGTTCTGGATGGGTAGAACAGTGTTAGTGCAAAGCCTGCAAGCCCTGTCCCCAAACTGACTCCAGGATGTGAAAGCAAGTCCTTGAGGAAGGCTGTGGAGGAGTGCGCCCCCTAGTGGAAAACCATCAGATAGAATGATGGCTGTCTCTGTGGGAATGTTTTCTTCAGGTGAAGAATGAGAAGAAAACCACCAAGAAGGTTTGAACCCAGGGCTGAACTTGGCTTTTCTCTTGAATTCATGAGTCCAATTCTGTACTAGCGCCTTCTCTAAAAGGAGGAGACAGGTTTATAAGGGTGAGTGCCCCTGTGTTGTGGGAAAAGAAATTTGTTTAACTATGCAAAAATGTGTTGCATTTGTCTGTGTTGCAGAAGAGTTGTTTATCTGTGTAAAGGTTGCTGCGTTTGTTTATGCTGCTTTTGTTTATAATTATGTAAAGACATATTGCTGTTTCACCTTGCCTGCCTAAGGCACCTGACTGTTCTAATAAAAAGCTGAACGGCCAATAGCTAGTCAAAGGAGGGATAGATGGGGCAGGTGGACAGAGAAAAAGGAAGCCAGGCAGCCAAGGGCCCAGCCAGCCAGACACAGAGGAAGCAGGGAAGCGGAATGGACAGTGTGTAGGGGAGGTTAACGAGCCTCTCGGCAGCACAGAGATGAACAGAAATGGGTTAATTTAAGTTAAAGGTAGAAAAAGCTAACTAGAAACAAGCCTAAGCTAAGGATGAACATTCATAATTAATAAGTCTACATGTCATGATTTGGGGGCTGGCGGTCCTAGAAAGCCTGCTACACCCCTGACTAGGGGTGATGGAAATGCTCATTTTGTTTGTTTGGTTTTTAAAGACCAGTATTGATGTGTGGCTCAGGATGAACTGGACTGAAAACTGCAGTATTCCTGCAAGTTTTCTGAGTGCTGGGACTATAGGCATGAGCCACCCCTACCCCCAACCCCAAGACTGGACAAGAAGATACTAAAACAGTCGCTTCCAGCCCTAGCATCTAGACCTCCACACACAAAGGATTAAATGTTAGCTGGTAACATGAACCAAAGTGTTTGTCACAGGCAAGCCCAGAGGTGGCCTTCCAACTACAAAATCTACCCCTCTGTCCTTTCATGGACCCCTTCCTTCCTCTGCTCATTCAACAGATCCCTGGCCAGGACAGTGTGGAAGAATCGCAAATGTCTTGGCTTGGAGACATTTCCTCATCTGCTTTCTTACTGTTACTAGAATGTAGAGTAAATATTAATTAAAATAACCTGGTGCATCTTTTATCTTGACAAATAGTGCATCCCTCATCTTTACATAAACAAATTAGAAAAATCGTATAGAGATATATAGCTCTAGAGGGAGTGAGAAAAGCAGACGCCCACTGTACACTTGGTATATGCCACAAGCTATGCTGTGAGCCTGTGACCGCAGCTATTCCAAATGTAATTACCTCAGTCACCCCCCACTGGGCAGGGACTCTTAAGGTCTGCTCGGCTTCCAGTGCGTGCCTGGTGCTCAATACATGACAAACGCAATTATAGTAATTAATAATTCATATATTAATAATCCAGTACCTTTCCCCTCGCTCAGTAATTGCCCACCAAGATGCCATGTATACATGGGACACTAGGGTTATCAGACACCCCAGAATTTCTCCACGTTTTCTTAAAGCTATGAGCAGAGGTCACCTTGAAGAGCTGATCACAGCTGCCAGTTAGTCTAGCGAAGATCACTGCTTTAGCTGCTCTGATTTCTTCTTATCTCCTTCATATTTCAAATGTTTGTAACTGTCTTCGATACCTCATTGAAGAAATAAATGGCCTACTGTCACACCTGATCGCTGCTGGGGTCACCTGACTCCCAAAGGGCAAGGCCCTGGGGATTTCCAGCCAAGCACCCCTTGCTCTATCCCAAACCCCCAAAGAACTCCAGCAACCCCTTCAAGGACCCTGACACCGCCCACGGGGATGAGGGCTCTGCTGTGTGCGCCCAGCCTGTTGTCAGCGGTGAACTGGTGAACTCGGGTTAGCAAATCTTCATCCCACAATGAGCAGATCGTTCATTCCAGAGACAGTCACAAAAATCAAAGGCTCAAGAGAGTTATTAATGTCCTGGCAAGTCCTCCTTGAGAGGGTGAATGCTGATCTCTTATCTCTTTCTGTTCCCCTTTTCCTGGCAGGCCTTGCTTTTTTTACAAGGCAGGTGATGCCACTCTGCTTGCTCAGAACTCACTCGTACTGTCACCTGCCATTTTATCTGGTTTCTCAATTGGTCTCTCTTCCCTGGACATCCCAGATGGGTCCCACAGAGCTACGTAATTTCCAACATTCCTAACCGCCCTGCACCCCTACTGTCTCTTCCTCCAGACACCCCCATTTTCTATAGTAATAAAGCTGAAATGCGCAGGAAGGAGGGAAGTTGACGTCATCAGACAACTACTGCAATTCTCCTGGAGTCCAGAGACAAACACAAACTCCATTCTTACATTCCCGTTCCAAGGGGGCGGAAGGCAGGAGAGCCCTTTCTGGTAAGCAGCTTGCTCCAGCTTAACCATTTTTCAGTTTTCCCTCTCTCAGGTTCCAAGTAAGAGCCACTAAATCACAGCTTCTGCCTTCGCCTTCGAAGGACCAAGTGAATGGTCGTGAAACTAACTTCCAGATTCGACTTTTTTCGTGTTGTTTTAGACCACGAAGACCACTGGAGATCTCTACTAAGCAAGACATCTGCAGAGAGCCACTCTGAATGGTTGTTGATAGCAAGACCAGGCTCCCATGCTCCACATCCACATGAACGCTTCTCCCTTCTTCTTGGAGGCTCCAGGTGGAGGTATGGCCCATGTTTGTGCTCAGCGTTTCCTGAGCTACCAGTGCAGCTAGCCGGTCGCCATCAATGGTCTACATTAACACTCCTTTAGAGAAGCATTCAAAATGTCTCTGCCTCCAGTATCAGTCTTCATTTTGTTGAATTAGAGATCTTTCACTGAAGAAATTCATTGTTTATCAATTGGAGGGATAATGGCCTAAAGGCCTCAGATGGACTGAGAAACTCCAGACAGGAGACTTAAGTTGAAAGATTAAACCTGTGTGATCTTCTGGAAAACAGTCCCACATACCAAACCCTGATGGTGCCTACCACCTTGAGACTGTGCAAGAACTGACCTGCGGTACATAGGTCCGTAAGAGAAGCCAGTAAAACAGATTCATCGTCTTTCCCTACAAATCTGCTCTTCTTTCTATATTTCTTACGCTAATCCAGGAATGGCACCATTCTCCTAGGTAAGGATTGGCAAAGGTTTTCTCTAAAAGACCAAATAATGCCCTAGTCACCAGTATCCAGCTCCACCATTTCAGTGTAAAGCACTAGCAGTGACTGATGATGCTTACCTACATGTGTAGAGCCTCATCCCAATAAGACTATAAAGACAGATACATAGTGGACTGGATGCTACCGTAGCCCTCAAATCCATATGTTGCTATCTTTAACCTCCTTGGTGAAAGTTTTAAGATGTGGGGGGAATTTGGGGGTGATTAGATCATAAGGGCTGGAAGAATGACCCCATCAAAGAGAAGAGAACACAGTGAGAATGTTCTAGGAGCCAAGAAATGGACTCTCACTAGACACCAAACCTGCCGGCACTGTGCTCTCAGGCACAGTTTCTGGGGCTATGAGAAATGAATTGGTACTTATAAGACACCTGGTCCACATTAGCTTGTCACAGCCAAATGGACTAAGGCAAGGTGGTTGATTGGCCAGACTGACACATGATAACCTGTGAGCCTTTGTAGCCAGAAACTCTAGGTTCCTCTCTTTGTCATTCCATGTATCCAACCAATCAATGCATCAACCAACCCTACCTCCTAATTATTCCCCCATTCACCCTCCTTTGACATTTTAAAGTCACACTCCACATTTTAAGAAAAAGAAAACTGTGGGTGCAAATTATAGAGGACATAAGAAAGACTGGCAGACAGTGTGTACGTATAGAGGACACAGACGATGGGGACTGGCAGACAGTGTGTACATATAGAGGACACAGACGGTGGGGACTGGCAGACAGTGTGTACGTATAGAGGACACAGATGGTGGGGACTGGCAGACAGTGTGTACGTATAGAGGACATAAGAAAGATGGTGGGCATTGGCAGACAATGTGTACGTATCAAAGCCCTGAAGAAAAAGTATGTTTTCTGTATGCTATCAACTCTCAGATAATCACTGATACACTGCATGCTATTTTATGCTTACCACTACCAAAGAAAATTGCAGCTAAAATATTAACCAAAGATCCATTATCCCTGACAATTTTTGTAATTCTTGAAACTTGACAGGATTTGGAATTACATAGGAAACACATACTTGAGAGTGTCTATGAGTGCACTCACAAAGAAGATTAACTGGGGGGAGAGGAAGGAGGTTGACCCCAAAGCGAGTGGCACCTTCCACTGAGCCAGCCAGATATGAAAAAGTTCACAAAAAAGCAGTGTGCACCTGGCTGCTTTCTCTTCCTCATGAGCGGATGTGTCTACTGCTGTTGCTGCCGCTGTTAAATTCCTGCTTCTCTACAACCTTCTGGTGTGGGCTCAACACCAGAGACTCGCCAGGAAGTTCCGGGTGTCCAGTGCCAGCATGGGACTGCCAAAACACCCAGCTCCACTGATGGAGCAGCTGCCGGATTCCTTGCCCCTCTAGAGTGTAAACAGCCACTGTTGAACTACCCAGACCCTATCATACAGGCCAGTATAATAGATGCCTTTGTGCTCTCTCTCTGTCTCTCTCTCTGTGTCTGTCTGTCTGTCTGTCTGTCTGTCTCTCTCTGTCTCTCTGTGTCTCTGTCTCTGTCTGTCTCTCTCTCTTTCTCTCTCTGTCTCTCTCTCTCCTCTCTCTCTCTCTCTCTCTCTCTCTCTCTCTCTCTCTCTCTCTCTCTCTCTCTCTCTCTCTCTCTCTCTCTCTGTTCTAGAAACGCTGTCTAGAGTACTCAAAGATTGACTATGGTATTCTTTAACACTTTTGGTTTGCCATTGGTTTGGTTTTTTTTGTAGATGTTTGTTTTGTTCACTTGTTGTTTTTTAAACAAAGCTTTATTATGCCCAACCTAGAATTCACTATGTAGCCCAAACTACCGTCAAGCTCCTACAATCCTCCTGCCTCAGTATCCTGAGTGCTGAAATGGCAGACACAGGCCATTATCATATTTGACGTCCTAAAACTTCTTAACATACAGAGCCCAGTTCATTATTCTCCTTCTAGAGTCATGGAATTCTGAATTTTCAATACTACATCTTCTTTCATGCTAACACAATTTCTTTGGTGGGTTGGGTGGGTAGATGGGTGGGTGGGTGGTTTTGAGGCAAAGTCTTACTCTGTAATCCAAGCAGTTCTTGAACCTCAGCCCTGTTCATGCTCTCCAGTGCACCATGCAACCTTTTGTAAGCGTACTCCCTAGCCAGGAGGTAGCAGTGCACACCTTTAACCCCACCAGAAGGCAGAGGCAGGCAGATCTCTGTGAGTTCAAGACCAGCCTGGTCTAGAGTGAATTCCAGGACAGGCTTCAAAGCTACATGGAGTGGCAAAGAGAGCACTCCCTAATCTTTCCAGACTCTCCCTTGCCCCTGCCACCACCCTACAGGTTTTCCTGCGGTCACTTTCTTTATCTGACAGGAAGTGTCAATGGAATATTTTCCAAGAACTTGTGTTCTTTCTACAGAGTCCTTATGGCTGTGTCTTTAAACAAGGAGGAGACAGGAGCTAGAGGGTGGGGTGTAGCCCAGAAGCAGAGTTTTTGGTGGGATATGCAAGGTCCTGGGTTCAACCCAGAATACTGTCAGAAGAGAAAAGCATTGAGAATATGCTGTGGACCAGTCCCACCACCAGGACAGCAGACTGCATTCCCAAAATGATAATGATAACCACATCTTGAATTTTGCTTAAAGACAGTGATTACAACACAAAGTCAATTCTAGAAAAGTTAATGTAAATGCAAAAAATATGTATGTTGGCATCCATGAAATGTTGTATATGTTTTGAATTACAGCAAATGTTTATGGCATGTGCATCACATTTTTGCTGTTTAGACTAGATTTTTTTTATTTACCTACTAGTCATTGTTACCTATACAATAATAATAATAAAACGATAAGAGAATGTTCTGGTTAGATTTTATATTGATTAGATCCAGGCAGAAGAGGGAACATCAACTGAAAAAATACCCTCCACCAGACTGGTCTGTAGGCAAGGGTGTGGTACAATTCTTACTTACTGATTGATGTGGGAAAGTCCAGTCCCTTGTGGGTGGTGCCGCCCCTGGGCAGGTAGTCCTGGACAGTATATGCACGGGAAAACAACTTTGACATTTCATCTTATCCCAGTCAGAACAGAAAAGATCAACAAAACAACCAACAACAAATGCTGGAGGGGGTGGAGGGAAAAGAACCCGTCATTTACTACTGGTTGGATCTCAAACTTATCCAGTCTCCCTAGCGAGCCACTGTGGATAATTCTTGAAGCTCAAAAACTAAATCTACCATATGGCCCAACTTTAGCACTCATTGATATATGCTCTGGTGTTTTGAAAGAAAATGGCCCTCAAAGGGAGTAGCAGTACTGGGAGGTGTGGCTTTATTGGCGTAGGTATGGCCTTGTTGGAAGAAGCGTGTCAATGTGGAAGTGGGCTTTGAGGTCTCCTATATATTCAAGCCATACTCAGTATCTCAGACCACTTCCTGCTGCCTTCCATGCTCGGCTACTTCTCCAGCACCGCGTCTGGCTGCATGCCACCATGCTGCACCATGATGATAATGAACTAAACCTCTGAAAATGTAAGCCACCCCATTAAATATTTTCCCTTTATAAGAGTTGCCATGGTCATGGTGTCTCCTCACAGCAACAGAAACCCTAACTGAGACATATGCCCAAGGGACTCAACACCCTACTCCGCAGATACTTGTTCACCGTGTTCCTCGCGGCTCTCGTCACAACAGCTGGGCAATGGAAACAACCTAAATGTCCTACAACCGACAAACAGATAATGAAAATGTGGTACATATATACTATGGAATACTGTTCAGCTGGAAGAGGAAAATGAAATCATGAAATTTGCAACCAAGGGCTGGAGAGATGGCTCAGTGGTTAAGAGCATTGCCTGCTCTTCCAAAGGTCCTGAGTTCAATTCCTGGCAACCACATGGTGGCTCACAGCCATCTGTAATGAAGTCTGGTGACCTCTTCTGGCCTGCAGACATACACACAGACAGAAAACTATATACATAATAAATAAATATTTAAAAAAAAAAAGAAAGAAAGAAAGAAATTTGCAACCAAATGAATGAAACAAAAAAGAAAAGTTCAACTGAGTGAGGCAACTGAGACCCGGAAAGACAGACATTGCGTGTTCTCTCATCGGGCGCTCCTAGCGCTGAATCTTTAGACCTGAGTACAGTTCCTGAAGTAACTGCAGGAGACATGAAAGTAAAAAGGGACCATTGCTAAGGTTGTGGTATGAGGGACCAAAAGAGCAGGGGTCAAGCGATATGATTCAAGAAATGGGGAAATGGGAAAAAAGAGGTCTGTAACTGGGGAGGAGAGAGGGATATAAATACAGAAGGAAGAGGGTAAAATAATAGTAATATATCTGAAAAAGTCATAAGGAATCACACTATTAGCTATCTACCTAAAGCTATCTATAATATATGTAAATCTGTGTATAAATATACATATAGAGTTTAAATGAAATATTCCCATCTGGACTGACAAGGCTCCTTCCAAGAGCCAAAGACCATCTAACAAAAAACCCAATACCAGGCCTGAGAAACCCTCTTTCAAGTTATTGATCAGAGTTCGTTCTCCAGGAGACTCTTCAAGTGTTACAGGATCGTGCTGCTACCCTTGGTTGCCTCCAAGAGTTGAAAGACAAGTACTGCTGGAAATACACTCTTCAGACGCAGGGCCTAGGGGCTCCAAAGTCTCCTACTTGAGGAAGAGCTTCCAGGTACCAACCAGAAGTCACCACAGAGACCTCCAAAGGAAAGAATCCAGCAGCTAGCCAGCTATGGCACCTACAAACTGCAACAACCAGCATAGAGGGCATCAGTGACTCATACACCTTGGTGGTAACTAACAGCTCTCTGTTTGGACTAATGACACATTCAACATGAGGGAAAACCATGCCTGCTACTGGAACCCTAGCCAGCTACTCAGGGCTAGTGACGTTATAGATCTTCAAGGAAAACCTACAATTGCCACTTTACTAAATCTGCATAATTCCTAGCTATATTCCAAACATTTGTCTCTATACCTACAGGATAAGTGTAGTCCTGTAGTAGGAAGCCTCTTGTTGGTTTCCCGGCCTCCCAGACTCCCCAACTAATCACACAGAAACTATATTATATAAATCACTGCTTGGCCAATCACTTAAGCATATTGCTAGCTAGCTCTTACATCTAGAATTAACCCATTTCCATTATTTTATATTTTACTATGAGGCTCGTGGCCTACTGGCAAGGTTCCAGCTAGCAGCTCACATCTTCCCTCTCTGGAGACTTCATGACGTCTCCCTGACTCTGCCTCCTTGCCTCCCCTCCCCACCATTCAGTTTACTCCCCCACCCCCAGCTCTACTCTGCCCTATCACAGGCCAAGGCAGTTTCCTTTTTCATTAACCAATAAAAGCAACACATACACAGAAGGACCTCCCACACCACACTCCTTAATTCCACACTGAGGAAACCTCTCTTTGCAACAGAAACCATTACAGAAAACCAAAATTCATCAAAATATACAGTTATGGGGCCCAATCCCAATGGCTACATCTACAGTACAGCCTGAGGCTCAGGAATCATTGCAGCGGAGTGTGCCGAAAGATCGCAAGAACAGGGAGTTTGTGTCTTCTAGGTACTTCAGAAACTGTACCTATGCAGTTTCACTAACATGGCTGCCGAAACAGGAACTGAACAAAGACAACAACAGATACCTACGCAAAGGTGGATGGGGGTGAGAGGGAAGCCCAGGAAGCCTCAGCCGTAGACAAAGAACTACAGACAACCAGGGAATGCTGAGAGCTGGAGAAACCGATTAGTAATCCAATACCAAATGGTCAGCCCTGAAAACACACACCATACACACAAGTAACAATATAGGGGCTTAGGAGATTGTACTTATATACATAGGTGTGTGTGTGTGTGTGTGTGTGTGGTGTGTGCGCGCGTGCGTGTGTGTGTGTACGTGCATGTGTGTGCATGTGTGTGTGTGCGTGTATGTGTGTGTGTGTGTATACGTGTGTTAGTGCATGTAATAACAACTAATAAATAGAGAGGCCGTGGATTTCAAAAATCTCAGATAGAGTCATATGGAAAGTCTCAGAGGGGGGGAAAGCGGGAATGATACAATTACATTCTCAAAAACAAATTTTTAAAAAGGGAGGAAGAATAAAAAGAGAGAGAGAAATAAAGTGGAGCCAGTTATCGAGGAGCAAATTGAGCAGCACCCCTCCCTGGCCTCTGCATCGGCTCCTGCCTTCAGGTTCCTGCCCTGCCTTGAGTTCCTGCTCTTATTTCCTTCAATGAGGGACTAGGATGTGGCAAGTAAGAGAATTTCCTTCCCCAACTGCTTATGAGAGTGGTGTTTTATCAAGGCTATAGAAAAAAGTGCCAGCCAGAAATTTGTCAAGAATTGTGTCAACCAGAGGCAGCTTTCAAAGAGAAGCCTCTCTTTTTAAGAGAGCCTGTCACCAGCATGTCACACCACCAGGACATTAGCTTGTCTTTGAGCACTCCATTTAGCAAGCTTAAAAATGAAAAGAAACTTATTTCCCACCCACCGGCATCAAGAAAACAAAAACAAACCAAAAAAAATTCTCTTCAACATATTTTTGTTCCCTTTGAAAAGACACAGTCATGATAACAAAACAATAGGAAGTAAGATTCTCAGACCAAATGCTTTTAGTTCAAAGATTATAATATGACCCGAAATAAATCAAGTCCTGTGTGAACCATGAGGCCCAACACAAAAGAGGCGCATGACTCAGAGGAAAGGGCCCACAAAGCCTGGGATGTGGTCAGCTTCTAAATTCAGCCTAGAAAGACACACACCACAGAGGGCACTGAGGCTCCTGCAGGACTCTCAGCTCTAGACAGGAAGCCTACCCTGGGTTGCTATTATTTGGGGAGGGGGGGTGTTGCACCCTCTGGAATTCAATGTTGTCGTGGCTGTTTGAAACAGGGCTGTGGTTTGGATGTGGAACAGCTCCCGCAGTGTGAAGCTGATGATGTTATTTGATGGGTTGTAGAATTGCTGGGTTGTGAAAGCTTGCTGGTAGAGGTAGGTCCGTGGGGTGGAACAGAGCCTCTGAAAGTTAGCCACACTTCTGCTTCTGCTGATTTCTCTTCTTTCTGGTTGGCCAGATGAGGGAAACTGAAATTCCTTAAAACCCTGTGCCAAAATCACCTGTTCCTCCTTTAAGTTGTTTCTGTTAGATACTTTTTCACAATGGCAGGGAAAAAGTAATAGAATCTTATTATGTAGCCCAGGTTAGCCTTGAACCTGTGATCTCCTTGCCTCAGCCTCCAGAGTGGTTTTCAGACATGCACTGTCACACCCCAGCTTATTGTAGACACTTTATAGTCATTGCAGAAGTGTTGGGGGTGGGACCTGGAAGCGTGATTCCATAGATGAAGGGCTTCCTGGTGGAAGCGAGTTTGCTTTCCATGGTACTGATTTATTTACCTAGTGTGGGGTTGTCTTGTCTCCTCCTCATTCACCCGTTTGTTGTTCCTCTATTCTACGATGTTACAACTGTGTCTGAAAGTTTCACCAGGGACTGGTGCCATGCTCCTGGGCTTCTCACCCTCCAGAACCCCAAACTTGCTCAATTTCTGTTTCATATGAATGATCTGGGCTTGCTGTGTTTGTTTACAGCAACAGAGGCAGATTTCGTTATTAGTTCAGCTGCTGAATACAGAGATGTGTGATGGAGGATTCTCATTGGCTAATAAACAAACTGCCTTGGCCAGCCCTTAGGTGGGTGGAGTAGACAGAACAGGAAGAAGGAAGTGAGGTAGATGGCTCAGTCAGATGCCACGCCTCTCCTAAGTGAGATAAATCATCATGCCTCTGCTCTCTGAGGCAGACCACCATGCCTCTCCTCAGAGAGAGAGATGCGATGAAGCCAGCTGCCAGGTCAGACATGCTGAAACTTTCCCGGTAAGACACCGCTCATGGTGTTACACAGATTATTAGATATGGGTTAGTCAAGATGTGAGTAAGAGGCTGGAAATAATGAGCCAGGAAGTGTTTAAATGAATACAGTTTCCGTGTAATTATTTCGGGTTAAGCTAGCCGGTGGCCAGGAGCCGGGCGGGATGAAAAGCAGACCTGCCCACAGCTCCTCACTACAGAATGGCGCCAACGTGGATGGCTGAATCCACAGAAGGCTTGGGAAAGCTTAGGAAAGAATAGAGTAAAGCATGTTTTCTTGTTAGCAGCAATTTCTCGGGTCTGCTCTGCTTGCTAGAGACAAGCGCTCTCATCTAAAAGAGGCTTCCTGACTCAGCTTCAGCTGCAAAACATTGCAGCTCTTTTAAGAGGTTCTGCTACCAAACACTTAAATGCTGTTGATAAAAGCTGACTGCATGCTTGTTTGTTTTCAGCCGCAGCAGGAAAAAAGTTGTGCTGTTTTAAAATGCCAGCTTTCTGGGCCGTTCTGCCAGGGCAAACTCTGACTCTTTCAAGCAGCCGGTCCTGACTCTGGAGCTTTTGAGTGTTGTTTAACACTGTTGCAGCTTGCTTGCTGGCAGGGACCTTGAACCGCCAAAGAGTTGTGGTACCTCTGCCATGAGGCTGGAAAGCTAGGGAATGGGCTGGATCTAGCCGCCAAAGTCACGGCTTTAGTCCTACTGATATTGTTTGGTAAAGACTCATGTAGTCAGAAAGAGAGATAGATATACAGTAAAAGAAAAATTCAAAGTCGAAGAAAATGTCTAAGTGGTTTACACTGTGTTAAAAATATATGCAGACTAAAGGTTAAAGTTCTTAAAAGTAAAAAAAAAAGAAAAAAAGGAAGTAGTTTGTTGTGGTGGACACACCTTTAATCCCAACACTTGGGAGGCAGAGGTAGATTGACCTCTGTGACTTCAAGGTGTGGCAGCACACACCTTTAATCCCAATGCCTGGGAGGAAGAGACAGACAGATCTCTGTGAGTTCTAGGTGTGGTAGCATACACCTTTAATCCCAGCACTTGGGATGCAAAGGCAAGTGGATCTCTGAGAGTTCAAGGACAGCCTGGTCTGGAGAGTTATTCCAGGACAAAGATATACAGAGAACTTGTCAAAAAATAAAAAAAAATAAAAGTAAAAGTAAACGAAATAGAGGTTAAAATAAAGCCGTACAAAGATGGAAAATACACAAAGAATCTTGATGCTGTATACTATTATGCTCTCTTTGAATTGTTTGAATGCTGAGGAAGGAGCAACAGCTGCTAAAAGAGATTTGTTTATAAATGCTGCTGAACTAATCCAAGAAAGATATTTTGAAAATACCTTGACTTCAGAATTTGGATCTAAGGATATGATACTTTGGAAAAGAGATTCTTCTTTTGTTTTTACAGATAATAAAACCCTGTGGATTGCTTCTATCCCAATATGGTATGATAGACCACGCCCTCCTGAAAGGTTGCTGTGAACAACTTCAGAAAATTACTTCACCCAACTGATGACTGAGATGAACCTGGCATACAGGTTACACCATGAAAGATCTGATTAACAGTGTCCCCATTCAGCAGGAAGCAGTTTGGAGAGAAATAACTGTGCCCATATTCCCAAATATTGTTTATAAATGTTCTTTTACATTTAAAGGGGGAGATGATATAGATATAAATAAGTTGGATTGTTGTGAATCTTGGTTAATGATATTAAGGTCAATCTTGTTATATGTATTTCTGATCTTGATTAAGGTATTGTGATTGTGTAGTTCTTTTAAAAATGTAATGTATAATTAGGAAATATAGGTTGTTAATGGATAATCGTCGATAATAGTAAAGCTTATAGTCATGTTAGTTAGATTTTCTAGATATATAGAGATATATATAGAGATTAGTTAGATAGGCATGCCTAATATCTTTCAAAGACTACAGAATATTCCACTTAAATGTTTTAATAACTTAAGGCTTTTCATGACAATGAGACATATCTGCTCCTGGTAGCACTAGCTACTTCAAGAGGAAAATGGGCATCAAAGAGGCTCCTAATGGAGTTTGATAGCCATTTGGGCAAGAAACTGCTCTTGCCTGGACTGATGCATAGACTGGACACAGAGAACCCTAAGAGAGAGGACTGCTGAACTTGCCTATAGGTGAGATGATCTTTCGGGGTTCCTGATTCATGAAAGAGTCTCCAAGACATTCTGCAGGACACAGCAGATACTGACTGAACTGCCTTTGAAATTTCCTGCTTTATGGAAATGTCTGCTGGAAACTATGGGCCTATAGGCTGAAGATGGATGCCCCAACTGTCCAGGCAGCGAGATGTCTCTGTCATTTCTAGAGTTTTGGAAGTAACTTACTTCTTATTTACTTAGGTAATATTATATCCTTCTGGAGTCTTTGATGGAGTTGAAGAATAGATAAATAGTTATAGTTTTCTTTAGTTATGATAAAAGATAAAGTAGATATAAATATTGTAACTGTAATTCTTACTTGATAACTGTTTTGTTATATGTAATTTTACTATGTTAAAGTTAAAGCCTTTCTTTTTTGTTTAAACAGAAAAGGGGGAAATGATGGAGAATTCTCATTGGCTAATAAACAAACTGCCTTGGCCAGCCCTTAGGTGGGTGGAGTAGACAGAACAGGAAGAAGGAAATGAGGTAGATGGCTCAGTCAGATGCCACGCCTCTCCTAAGTGAGATAAATCGTCATGCCTCTGCTCTCTGAGGCAGACCACCATGCCTCTCCTCAGAGAGAGAGATGGGATGAAGCCAGCTGCCAGGTCAGACATGCTGAAACTTTCCCGGTAAGACACCGCTCATGGTGTTACACAGATTATTAGATATGGGTTAGTCAAGATGTGAGTAAGAGGCTGGAAATAATGAGCCAGGCAGTGTTTAAATGAATACAGTTTGTGTGTTGTTATTTCGGGTAAAGCTAGCCAGGCGGCTAGGAGCCGGGCAGTGGGAAGCGGCCCGCAGCTCCTCACTACAGATGTGCTGCTTACATAGAGAATGAGAGCAACACCCACAGAGCCCAACCCCTCATGCTCCAGTCCAGAAGAGTAGAAAAAAAGGCGGTTTTCCTCTGGGACCACTTCCAGTCAAGGGTAACACACCCAGCCCTTAAGTCAATGTCCTACTGTCCATGCCTTGTAACCCTTGAGAGAAAGTAAGAGTGTTATCATTTATAAATCAAGGTGACCCAAGGCTGTGCCGGGTGGGCCACAGATGCCATGCAGAAAGAGTTTATTTAGTGGGCATTGAGAATGGTGTAAGAGTAAGGGGTAATGAATGGGGAGAGAGAGATAGGGGAACAGTGAAAGGAAAGAGAGGGGAGTGAGAAGAAAGAAGGGGAGAAGGGGAGGAAGAAGAGAGGCAGTAATTTTCTTCAGAAGAGGGCCAGACAGAGAGAGAGCAGGCTGGAAAGGATGGGGGGGGAGATCCATTTGCCTGGGGGCGGGGAAGGGGTGAGGGCGGGAATTGGGAATGGGAGGGGCTTGCCTCTTAAAAGGACAGGGTACCCAAGTGATTGACCATCCCGACAGATTACAACAAAGATCATCGGAGGTTATCAATGAAGTGCTACCTCCCAAAACTCCAGAACAGGAACTTCTGTTCTCTGAAGTCTGGATGATGGCAGTGTTGTCCCAGTTACCCACGTTGGGCAACGGTGTGGGAGGTCCCTCTGTCTATGTGCTTCTTTTATTGGTTAATGAATAAAGAAACTGGCTTGGCCTATAGCGTGGGAAAAGGAAGGTGGAGTCAGAGAGAAGCCATGGAGCCGCAGGAGACGGATACTGAGAATTTTACCCAGTAAGCCACAGCCACGTGGCGATATACAGATTAATAGAAATGGGTTAAATTAATATGTAAGAGTTAGCCAATAAGAAGCTAGAGCTAATGGGCCAAGCAGTGATTTAATTAATAAAGTTTCTGTGTCATTATTTCGGGTCTAAGCTAGCCGGGTGGCCGAAAACCAGTAAGCAGCTATCTCCTCCATTAAGATCACTGCTTTTAAGCTTTAAGTGGCATGACTTAAAACATATTTTGAAAGCTAACTACTACTGTCTTATATTTCTTAGAGTGTATAGGGCTGAGATTTTCAAATGAAAAGCTCTCTAACTAGAAGAGGAAGGCCAGGCAACATCTGGGTAGGGCCACAGATCTTCCAGGCTGCCGCTCAGCCACAGAAGTCCTCCTGACAAAACATACCAAGTGACCAACAAAAAGAGCCAGGCGCACCCTCTGCTGAATGCACCCCCTCATGCTGATCTGAAGGTGTGAGAGACCGAGAGCAACAGCAAGAGGAATGGGGAGGTGGGGTCACTTTTTCTGGTTTAGTTCGGCTGTAAATTTTCTGGGCTTTACGACCATGACAATTGATTTATTTTTCATTTAATACAGATTTATCCTGTGAAGCTTTGAATGCTCAGTGACTCGGGATGGAAAATTTTCAGGTTAGTAAAGCAAACACCCCATAAGTGTTATTGGGATGTGAAATCTGTTCATCTGCACGTCCCTTGTTTGGAAATAACCATATTTTCTGCTGCTCCATTTGACAGATCTCCAACCTTGAGTGGTTTCAGTGTTAACTTGAACTCATAAGTGATCAAAGCCTATATCCTGCTATATCCTGTTGTTTTCTTTTCAAACAAGACTGGCTTTTTTAAAAAAAAAAAAAAAAAAAAGTCATTTTCTTAAAACAGCCCAAAGACTAAGTCAAGAAGAGTCCCTGTGGAATCTAATCAGATCTACTATGCTAAGTAGGAAGACACCCCTCCCCCAGCCCCTTAAGACAAGATCTCAAGGAAGTAGAAATTAAATTGCCAAGTCTAATGGAGTCGATTCCCTGTGTGACTAACTTGAATTGTTTCTCGTGTTTGAGGAGATACGTGCATTTCACAGACAGGCTTAGTCACTCGTGCTTGAACAGCTGCTGCCCTGCTCCATGTCTAAGGTCAGGTTCATCCAAGGCAGGGCTCAGCAGCTCTCCCTCAAGAGGGATGAATGCATGAAAGAGTTTTCTGTTGACATTATTCTGATGCTTCCAGGGGACCAGTTCCTATCCTGGTTCAGGAAGATTCTGCCCCTTCGTGCTGGGAGGTGGATTCAATTAAAGGACCAAGGTAGATAAAAGCTTTCATCTGTGAGTTTGAATGCCAGAGAGCTTCTCAAGGTCAACCAGTTGTACCAAATACACCCTGACCATCATGGCTTCTAAACCTCCACCCTTATTTTCAACTATTTGTTTCTTTTGTGATCACCACATTTTGTGCAAAATCCAAAGAGAAAATAGAATGAACTGTCTTAAAACCTATTGGGGGAAGGTGGTGTAAATACATACCACAGATAACAATAGCAAGCCTTCAGCTTCACGCTTTCCTCAGAGTATGCTCTCTGGCTGCACGCTCAGCAGCCCATCAGATCATGTACATGATACTTAGCACCTCTACACTACAATTCTATTTGCTATATTTCCATTTATATATATATATACATATATACACGTGTGTGTGGTTTTTAGAAACTGTCTATTAAAATATATTAAAAGAAATAAAAATCATACCACTCCTAATTGTACATGTTTATGTGCATAATTCTAATACCTTAATGTGTAATTTAATTTTACAATGCGTTTCAAATAAGATTTTGAAAAAAGTAAGTAAATAATATTGGGAGTTGTTTGTTGGTTACAATAATGTAATTTCTTTGTCAGAATTCAGGGAGTGTCCCCTGGTTTGGGTTGTTTTTTAAATGACTCCTAAGCCTAATAACCACTCAATATAGTGTAATAGCTGACTTTTTTTTTACTTGTTTTTGTGACACTGGCAGCCGAGCCCAGAGCTCAGCTGTTTAATACTAAGCAACTGCTGCACCACTGGCTACACCCTGGATGGCCGTGTAGGACCATCCACGATAAGCTTAATAGGAACAGACCACCTGTTATTCTTCGTTCTTTTTTATAGATGTAGTATTGGGGGACTCATCCCACAAGGGGCATCCAGTCCCACAAGAGGCAGCTGGTCCTATGAGGGGTAGCAGCAGGTGATGCGAGGCCTTGAGGGGTCCCCCAGGCTTCGGCAAGTCTCCTGAGGCCTTGGCAGGTCACTTAGGTGGGTGGGAGACCGTGGAGGGTAAGAGACAGACAGATAGATACATCATAGAGAATAAGTATAGAGTTTATTCAGTGGGTTATGGAAGGGAAGGGGAAGAGGGAGAAGGAAAGGGGGGAAGAAGAGGTGGGGAGATAGAGCAGAAATTACCTCTTCAGGAGAGAGACAAAAAGAGGGAGAGCCCAAACTGGAGGAGCTCGGATATCCACTTCTTTGGTGAAAGGGAATGGGGTTGAGAGAGGGCTGGGCTTGTCTCTTAAAGGGACAGAGTACCCAGGTGACAGACCAGGTCAGCAGGTCATAGCATTCCCATCTCTTTCTTATAATAAAAAGGTGGGAAGTTAGGCACAACAGGTTAAAGGAATTTGACAGCAGATTCTCAAGACAGTTTCCTGCTTATTTGTGGGAGTCGTCTTCGGGGGGACCTGAGAAAGCAGGGTGCTGGTCACATCCTGGGGTATCTGGTCACTTTACTCCTGTCCAGGGTTTGTGATATGGAACTGTCCGGTGTCTCTTGGACCTGGCAAGGTGTTGGCTGAACAGAGGACAAAGTTAAGTTTAGGAAGAAAAAAATTTCAGGACCAGGGAATTGAGAAGGGTGTATCTGATCTGTTTAAGGTGGGTCCTTCAATTTGGCTCCCTGGAATTCACAAGAATTTTGAGTTTGTGAAAACGTAAGTTTTAAACAGCAGCATATTGTCTGCCCTATCCCTTTAAGAGACAATCCCCCCCCCCCTTCTGCCATTCTGCTTCCAGCCTGTGCTCTCTTTGCCCCATCTCTCTTCAGGAGAGGTGGCTGTCTGCTCTCCTCTCCCCACCTCTCTCTCCCTCTCTCTCTTTCTCTCTCTGTCTTTCTCTCTCTCTTTCTCCCCCTTCCTCTCCTCTTTCCCTTCCATAACCAACTGAATAAACTATATTAGACTCTCTCTACATGGTGTGCCTATCTATCTCTATTTCTCACCTGCCACAACTCCTCATGGGACGGATTTCCTGCTGACCTGCTGAGATCTCTCACCTGCCTAGGACCCACAGAGGTGGTGGGACCCAGCTGCCCCTTGCTCACCCCTCAGGGAATCACAGTGTTTTATCTAAACCATAACACCATCCAAAGGAAGTCCTTAACTTCCAGCCATTACCACCTGCCAGTGTAGGGCCCAGCCATGATAAGTTTAATGGAGACCTGAGTCTCAGTAGTTTACTCTGAGGCAATACCTGGATGCAGGAATGACCACAAACTGAGACCACCCAGGCACCACCCAGGAACAGACCATCTAAAGGAAATTCCTAAGGTTCCAACCCTTGTAGATAGGCTCACTGCCACCACACTCACCAGGACACCCCTAGACAAATGTCAGCCAATCAGGGGTCCTGAACTTTAGAAATCTCTCACCCCCACATTTGCTACTATAAACCCAACTCTAATACAATGCAATGCCCAGCAAAATCCCAGCAAAATTCTTCAAAGACCTTTAAAGAATGGTACTCAACTTCATTTGGAAAAGCAAAAAACCTAGGATAGCCAAAACAATCCTGTACTGTAAAAGAACTTCTGGAGGCATCACAATCCCTGACTTCAAACTCTACTACAGAGCTACAGTACTGAAAACAGCCTGGTACTGTCATAAGAACAGACAGGAGGACCAATGGAACTGAATAGAAGACCCAGATATCAATCCACACATCTTCAAACACCTGATCGTTGATAAAGAAGCAAAAAATATCAAATGGAAAAAAGAAAGCATATTTAACAAGTGGTGCTGGCATAACTGGATATCAACATACAGAAGAATGAAAATAGACCCATATCTATCACCATGCACAAAACTCAAGTTCAAATGGATCAAAGACTTCAACATAAACCCAGCCACACTGAACCTCATAGAAGAGAAAGTGGGAAGTACGCTTGAATGCATTGGCATAGAGAACCACTTCCTAAATATAACCCCAGCAGCATAGACACTGAAAGAAACAATTAATAAATGGGACCTCCTGAAACTGAAAAGCTTCTGTAAAGCAAAGGACACGGTCAACAAGACAAAATGACAGCCTACAGAATGGGAAAAGATCTTCACTAACCCCACATCAGACAGAGGTCTGATCTCCAAAATATACAAAGAACTCAAGAAATTGGACATCAAAAGATCCACATAATCAAATAAAAAAATGGAGTGCAGACCTAAACAGAGAACTCTCAATAGAGGAACCTAAAATGGCTTTAAGATACTTAAGGAAATGCTCAACATCCTTAGTCGTCAGAGAAAAATGCAAATCAAAACAACTCTGAGATTCCATCTTACACCTGTAAGAATGGCCAAGATCAAAACACTGATGACAACTTATGCCGGAGAGGTTGTAGGGTAAAGGGAACACTTCTGCATTGCTGGTGGGAGTGCAAACTGGTACAACCCCTCTTGATGTCAGTGTGGCAATTTATCAGAAAATTAGGAAACAACCTTCCTCAAGACCCACTAATACCACTTTTAGGTATATATCCAAAGAATGCTCAACTGTGACTCAAGGGCATGTGCTCAGCTATGTTCATAGCAGCTTTGTTTGTCATAGCCAGAACCTGGAAACAACCTAAATGCCCCTCGACAAAAGAATGAATAAGAAAAATGTGGTACATATACACAATGGAGTACTACATGGCAGAAAAAAATAACGACATCTTGAATTTTTCAGGAAAATGGATGGAACTAGAAAACATTATTTTGAGTGAGGTAACCCAGACACAGAAAGACAATTATCACATGTATTCACTCATAGGTGGTTTTTAAACATAAAACAAAAAAAGCCAGCCTACAAACCACAATTCCAGAGAACTTAGACAACAATGAGGACCCTAAGAGAGACTAACATAGATCTAATCTACATGGGAAGTAGAAAGTAGAAAAAGACAAGATCTCCTGAGTAAATTGGAAGCATGGGGACCTTGGGGGAGGGCAGAAGGGGGGAGGAGAAAGGCAAGGAGGGGAGCAGAGAAAAATGTAGAGCTCAATAAAAAAAAAAAAGATGATAAAGACTCAAAAAAAAACCCAACTCTAACGAGCTCTAGCTGAGCTCAGGCCTCTCCAATTATTCCAATACATTGGAAACATGAAGAGACCGAGTTTGCAAACTTGTATAAAATAAAGGCTTTGTGCTTTTACATGTGGGACTTGGTCTCCTTGTTGTTTTGGGGGGGGGACTTCATGGATCTGGGCATAACAGCTGAAGTCTGAGTCCCATAATCAGGGTCTACTGTTCTGATCACTCATCAGCAACTATCATATTATCTTCAGCACTAATTTTAGTTCTGTTTAAATAGAAATTGCTCACCAGGTAATTACAAACTTGTAATCCCAGAGCTCAAGAGATTCACTGAAGTTTGGGCTACAAAGAAAATACAAGGCTAGCCAGAGATACATAATAAAACCATGTCACACACACACACACACACACACACACACATATACACACACAAATTGTATATGTATAAAATATATATATATATATATATTAGAGAAAGAAGTCATAAAATTTAGATTGAACATTCCTAGTCCAAAATACAACTTTTTACAATTTCAGATTTTGTAGCCTTTCAACTGTTTAGATTAGGAAAGTTCGAATGGCAATCTATATTAACTATTTCAAAATCTGGGGTGTGGGGGGATCCTAAATCTGAAGCCACTCTGGTCCCAAGCACTTCAGATAAAGGATGTTCAACCTGTACTGGGACTTTGTTTTGAGCTCTCCCTGCTCTATCATGTTATCATTTGCAATGAGCAAGGAAGAGGGGTATCTTAGGGCTTAAATAGCTGTGAAGAGACTCTATGACCATGGGAACTCTTATAAAGGAAAACATTTGAGGCGGTGGCTCACAGTTCATAGGTTCAGTCCATAATCGTCATGGTAGGGAGCATGGTGGCATGCAGGCAGATATCATGCTAGAGTAATAGCTGAGGGTCCTACAGCTTACAGGCAACAGGAAGTCGACTGGAACGCTGGGTGGTATCCTAAGCCTAATAAATCTCAAAGCCCACCCCCGTTGTGACACACCTCCTCCAATAAGATCATACCCACTCCAGCAAAGCCACACCTCCAAATAGTGCCACTCCCTATGAGATTATGGGGGCAGTTACAGTCTAACTACCACAGGGGATGTCTTAGGTAGGGTTACTGTTGCTATGAAGAAACACCACGACCAAAAGCGATTTGGGGAGGAGAGTTTGTCTTATACTTCTACACCCACATCCATCACTGAAGGAAGTCAGGCAAGAACTCAAACTGGGCAGGAACCTGGAGGCCGGAGCTGATGCAGAGGACATGGAGGGGTACTACTTACTAGCTTGTTCCTCATGGCTTACAAAGCCTGCTTTCCTATAGAACCCAGAACAATGGGGGCTGGAAAGATGGCTCAGTGATTAAGAGCACTGACTGCTCTTTCAGAGGATCCAGATTCAATACCCAGCACCCACATGGCAGCTAACTACGTACGGTCTGTAACTCAAAGATCTGACACTCTCACACAGACATACATGCAGGCAAAACATCAATGCACATAACAAATCTTTAAAAAAAAAAAAAAGAATCCAAGACCACCAGCCTAGGGATGGTACCACCCACAGTGGGCTGGTGCCCCCCATATCAATCATTAATTAAGAAAATGCTCTACAGGCTTGCCTATAGCTCAGTCTCATGGAGGCATTTTCTCAATTGAGATTCCCTCCTCTCAGATGACTCCAGCCTGTGTCAAGTTAATATAAAATTAGCCAGCACGGGGGTACAGTTCTGGTCTGAAGAAGAGATGCATAGCAGGTCCAGAGGGTTTGCTACACTTGGCAATGTGAGATAGTCCCTAGAAGTCAGGAATTCCCAGCATGTGAAAGGCAGACCACTGGGAACATATCCAGATTTGGCCAGAGTCCACGAAAAAGGAGAGAATACCAAATAAACCTGGACAAGGAGAGGAAACTGATAGAACCTGGAAGAGGCGACAAGATCTCGCAAACTTCTACGCTTACGTTCATAGAAAGAAGGAAGGCATAGTGGGTTTGGAGCTCTCATTTGAAACGCTAGCATCCAGGAAGCTCGTGCATAAATATCTCAAGGACAAGCCCAGCTAGGACTACATAGAAAAACTGTCGTCGTCTTCATCATCACAATAGTAACAAAGACAGTAATACAGTAAGAGTAGATGTTAGGAGATGGGAGATACACAAAATGTGGAAAGCTCACCAGACTCAAAGTTGCCTACACTCTGGCCTTTGCTCTGCTTGTGTAGGATCTGTATCAACGGTGGTCTATACTGATGGCTTCCCTCTGCTTGCGTAGGTTCTGTATCAGCGGCGGTCCATACTGATGGCTTCCCTCTGCTTGCGCAGGTTCTGTATCAGCGGCGGTCTATACTGATGGCTTCCCTCTGCTTGCATAGGTTCTGTATCAGCGGCGATCTATACTGATGGCTTCCCTCTGCTTGCGTAGGTTCTGTATCAGCGGTGGTCCATACTGATGGCTTCCCTCTGCTTGCATAGGTTCTGTATCAACGGCGGTCTATACTGGTGGCCACAGCGAAACACCATAGTCTCTGGTAGCTTAAACTATAACATTCTTCTGTCATAGGTGTGGAAACTAGAAAGCTAAGATCAAATTGACAGCACGGATGGCCTCTGGTGAAGGTCATCTTTCTGGCTTCAGGACAATTGCCTCATCCCTGCGGCTTCACATGCCCCCATCAATGTGAGAGAATGGAGATGAGAGAAAGTCAGCTGTTTCATATCTCATTTTCCAAGGACACTGATCCCGAGGACCACTCTTGACCTCATCTAATCCTAAGTATCCCTCCAAAGCTCCTTTCTCAAATACACCATCTTGAGACTTCAAATATTGATCCGGAGAGATGCTCAGAGTATAATAGTATAACCTAAGACAGCAAATACTCGTCTCTCACACATCTACAGTTCACTAACTATGGGGGTGGGCTGCTTGCACAAGTTTGCAGGTACACGAGGAGAGCAGAGATCAACCTTGGGTATCATTCCTCAAGAGCCAGCCATCTCGTTTGGACTCTTCCTCATTCGGGACTTCATTCAGGTGGCTGAGTCCCAAGTCCATGCCTCCGTCCTCTGAACAAACTGTGCTATGGGCGGTGGGGTGGGGGGGACGGGAGAGAAGAACGTGGGGGAACCCTTTTCATTCATCTGCTTGTGTCACACCTGCTCATTTCTGTTGGGGAAAATCTGTTCACATGTAGCGCGATCCTAGTCACCCAGCACAGCCACTAAATAGGACACAAATGACCCCTCCCATCTCTGGAGGCTTTGAGAACTTTGTGTAAGATTATTACACTGTGCTCTGTGACAGCTGTCCTCATATAATATTTAATGTGCAAATTTCACCCTACTAGTGAAACAGTTTAATAATACTTTAGTTTTGAGGCAGCCTAGGTAGGCATAGGGACATTACAGACTGGCGAAATCACAGAACCTTCTGACAGAGTGACCAGTCAGAATTGGCTGAGGCCAACATGGCTGACCAAAATGACCATTAGCAATCTTCATGTCTGTGTAACCTCCAGATCTGAAGCCATGACCACATTTTAAAATCCCATGGAAGGGCAGAACAATGAAATCATCTCTCTTCCAAGAAAAATCCCTGTGGACTCACGGAATACCTTGCCTTCTCCCCATTTTAGTCCACGAACAATCCATCCTTCCACTAAATTTTGCCCATAAAACAAGCTGTCTAAAGTCCCACAATGCAACTCTTTCTTGAGAAACCTACACTCATGCTTTAATGAATTTTTTTGCCCTGTAATAAATTCCCTACTGTGTTTCCTTTCTGAGTTCTTTCCTCACAGAGTCAGGAACCTGGAAACAGAGAGTAGAGGCCTCATTCTGGTGTCTGTCTCTGAGATCTCCTCAGTCTTCAGATACTGGTAGCAGTTAGAGCCGTGTTATATCTTACTGAAAATGAGATTTATTTTTCTTAAGTTCATAGGACTCAATTCAATCAAGGTTTAGAAACTAGGTATTCAGTTCAGTAGCGAGTTTGCTTGTCTAGAATGCACAAGGCCCTGGATTCAATCACCAGAATTTTTAAAATAATCATAAACTCACACTCCAACAGGTTACCCTCTACCTGCCGGTCAATAGCCAGTCTTTCTCTGAGGGGGGCTGGAAGCGGCCTCAGGCAAAGAGAAAGAGCAGTACGCACAGGGTCTACCTGCAGTAATTCTCATTCTGGCTGGGGACATGGCTCAGCCGGTAAGGAATTTTCTGCCAAGCTGGAGAGCCTGAATTCAGTGACTGGATGTAGGGGGAGAGAAGTGGCTGCTGCAAGTTGTCCTCTGACCTACACACATACACACAAAAGACATGCACATGCATACACACACGCACACACACAATAAACATTTTTTAAAATTCGGATCATTCTATACCCTGGAGAGTTATAAGGTCCAGGGGAACCAGACAAGGAAAGCTTTTGTCCTGACTTCATGAAGACACTGGCATTCAGACAGACAGTCTAGCTGCGGCTGCTGCCTTCTAAGTTCTCAGGATAACTGAGACCAGGCAATTCTCTAAATGATAATGAATTAATGTAGAAGAAGTATATTTTTTAAGTACTAGAAACAGGTTGTACTGAAGTATCAAGTTTAGAGAGGTCCCGGAGGGACGGCGTGACACATGTCACACTGAGCGTGAAGAACATGTCAGCCCTGAAGAGCTCAGCACAATAACGCCTTCCTGGCTGTGGTCATCACCTCTGCAGAGGACAGTTGTCATAGGTACCACACTCTCTGCAGGGAGAGCCCACAGTCAGCCCAGAAGGAACCTCAGGAACAGAGCAGCGAAGGCCATGGAACTTGTCACTGGGAAGATGTTCCTTCTGGAGTCCCAGGTCGTACATATTCCCCTGCTGAGTCAAGCCTATGTCCTGTCGAGAGCACAGAGAAGCAATGCCTCGCAGAGCCCGCCTCTGCCTTGACAGAGGCGTCATGCTGACTGTGGACAGGCTGCGCATGGCAAGGAGTCACTACCGGCACCTTACCCTGCTTATCACCCACCTGCGGAGCATGGGCTAGCCCTCCCTGCCCACTGACGCTGAGATAGCACGTCAGAGTCTGAGTGTTGGGAGAACTCACAAGCAGGAGCCAGTCACACAACGACCATAAAACATTATTTGGGGATCTCTTTCCCTGGGGAGACTTAAACAAACAACCCTTTGTTATCAGTCACCAACGACAAATCAAAGTCCAACTTTTGGAACTAATGAGTTTATGTGCTCGCTTATAGAGCACGGTGAGCAGTGTGGGTGACCCCAAAGTAGCCGCACCACTGGGAAGCCTCATCCCAGCGTGTTTGCCGATTTTACCACGATCACACAGATGGAGTCCCACTTCAGACGACCTTCTACCGTCCGTATGCTCTAGCACCTTCCACACGCTAGCTAATAGGGTGGCTGCGAGGTGCAGAAGGCAGTGGCCAGATTCTTAGGTAAGGATCCACTGATCCCGCCCCCGCCACCTCCCTCCTTCTCTGAGGGAGTAACAGTCCACAGACAAAATCCCGAGGCGGGGAGGGGAGGCATCAAGTAGTCACAGCTCCTGTGAAGCAGATGGCAGCTGCTGTGGCAGAGGACAGTTCTCTACCTCGAAGACGAGCAGTAGGCTCAGCACTGGGGGGCCTAACAGGAGGATGCAGTACCCGGCCCACACCCCTGCCACCCCATGTTCCTGCCCTCCTATGGCAGAATGGGGCATGCTCACTGACAGGGCATTTGATTATATAACCACAGTGACTATAAGACCCGGTAGGGAGAAGCTGCCACACTGAGGCCTCTCCCAGCACCGTGGCTGTAATGACTGGATTCTCAGAGGTGGAAAACATGCTCAACAGGGACTGAGTGTGTCTGGGTGTTGCAGGAGATGGCCCTCAGAAAGCAACAGTGTCTAGTGCACACAGCCTGTTCTCTCCCCTCGGCGCTCACATGGAGTATTCCATCAGCAGATGGACACCATGCTGAATGCTACAAAATAAGAGTGAAATACGTAAAAGCCTGTGCTTATAGATTTTATTACGATTTTCTCCAACCAGGCTTTACCAATCTCTCAGATGCTTGTCTTTCAGGACAAGACAGGGTGTCAGGAAAACAAAGCTACCACGTCTACACCAAGACAACGCCTTCTGAAAACAAAAAGCCCACCTTTCAGAGGCGCTGCATGGGAGCTCACCCCCAGCGTCTTTGCCTGGGGACAACTTGCTTTATGTCAACCCCCGCCCCCCATGATGTCAGAGGCTGAGGAGGACGCCCCTGCAAGTTGCATCTCTTTATGAATCTTGCATGACAGCGCTTCTCTTCCTAAGCACTGGTAATCTGTTTGATGTTAGCAGAGATGGATGAGGGGCCTTGGGTGTCAGCCGAGAAGCCGACGGACGGCAATTGTAGCGATAAATAATCGTAATGCTTTCCAGTTGCATGGCCCTGACAATTCAAGGGTCTCAAAATATAGCTGAAAGCTCGAATTATCAAGAAAGGGCAACTCGTTCATCCTCCCAACGTCTCACACGAGAGCTGGGAAGAAGCAAGATCCCTCATAAACCCCTGGCCCTGCCTGGCGTGGGGACTGTTGGCTTCCTGGTGAGAACACACACTCGGGGTAAAGAGAGACAAGATAGAGCTTTTTCATTGTTCTGAGGGAGAGGGGAAGCTTTGAAAGTCAAGGGCAGAGGACCCTGTGAGCTCCAGAATCCTCCCGGAGAAATGAGAAGTTGACCGCAGGCTGGGCAGTCCAAGCACCAGGTTAGTAGTAAATGCCACTTCTGACCACCAGAGGGAGCAGTTGCCGGAGACTGACACAGACCGTTCCCAGCAGGAACAAGCTGGTGGCTTTCCTCTCTCCTAGAACCTACATTCTTAAATGTACACATTCTTAATTGTACACTTTCTTGATTGTCTTACAAGTCAGGCCAGGGCTTCTGAAACACCGACTTCTCCCTCATGAGCTGGGCATAAGGAATACAAGGCCGTGTCAGGCAGCAAAGCCTTCCTTTCAGGGGGACCCCACATAATCCATTTCTAATTCTCAGGCACGGGCTTGCATTCAGTTGCAACTACAAATGATACTTTCACTTTTCTCAAAATGATCTGGACTGCTGTACCAACACCCTGCTTTCTCCAGAGCCCTATAACCTTAACCTATTCCAGCCAAACCACACAGGGAGATTTCCGCTGTCTGTGAAGGTGATGAGTCCCCATTCTCTCTCTCTCCACAAGTAGAGTGTTTGGCTAGAAAAGCTTGAGCTACCCACTGTCCTGCCCATGGAGAGCCTTATTAGCATCTCTGCTCTAAGGAGGTAGGTGTTTCCATGTCCCCGGACATAGGACAGGTAAGCTGGAATGAAGTTTGTAAACCTGACAGTTTCCTTCACTTACTCCTTAAAAGTGAAAAAAAAATAAAAATTTTAAGAAGTAGCTGGATATGGTGATGGGAGCCTTTAATTTCAGCACTTGGGAGGCATAGGTATATCTCTATGAGTTCAAGCCCAGCCTGGTCTTAAAAAAAAAAAAGAGCCCTGGGGCAGCCAGGGCTATATAATAAGATCCTATCTCAAGTAAAATAAATAAATAAATAATAAAAATAAAGAAGAAAGGCTGATGTGGGATCCCCTCTGTATGCTGTGAATATGTTTTATTACCATTGGTTAATAAAGAAGCTGCTTTGGGTCTAAGACACACAGAATAGGACAAGGCAGGAATTCCAAGCAGGGATAGAGGAGGAAGGCGGAGTCAGGGAGACACCACATAGCCACGGAAGGGGACCGATGCCCAGGAACCTTACCGGTAAACCACAAGCCTCGTAGTAAAATATAAAATAATGGAAATAGGTTGATTTAAGATATAAGAGCTAGCTAACAATATGCTTACATGATTGGTCAAACAGTGCTGTAATTAGTTTCTGTGTGATTATTTCAGGCCTGGGCGGCCAGGAAAGAAACAAGCAGTCTCCGTATACAAAAGACGAGCTGAGGATACGGCTCTGTGGGTATAAACCATTAACCTGAGTTCAGATCCCCAGAATCCACGTGAGAAGCAGATTTTTAGCACACCTGTCCACAATCCAAGCAGGCCCTGAAGCATAGAAGGTGGAGATATGAAAATCACCAAAAGCGCAGCAATGCCAGCACAGCAGTGAGCAAGAGACCCTGCCTTCAACGATGCACAAGGCAAGGACTGACACCCAGCTGTCCTCCAGCCTCTGTTAAGGCACAAGCATGCACGCACCATGCGTGCGCACACAGACATACATACATACTACACACACACACACACACAGTTATGTAATCAGAAACTGATTTTCAAGCAACACACACCAACAGAGGTAGGCGGATCTCTGTGAGTTCAAGGTCAGCCTGGTCTACGGAGCCAGTTCCAGGACAGCCTGTGAGGCACAGAGAAAGCTTTCTACAAAAACCCAAAATAAATAAATAAGTGAGATCTTACATCAAAAAACACACATGCACAAAAAAATGAAAGAATCTCATGCACAAAGCTTTCCAAAATTATAACTATTTATAAGAATTCAAGGTGCTGGGTCTTCCAGTCATAAAAATTCACCAGGAAAAAAAAAAATCTCAAAACCATAGCACAGCAGCACCCTGCCATCTGGTGGTCAAAAGTGGAATAGCCCCTCAAGCTAAGCAAAACACTGAAAAGAATGAGTCCGGTGTACAAACACTGAAAACAGTTTTGTTGACTCTGAAGTCATTGGGCAGTGTGGATCAGAACGCTAAAACAGCAAGTCTGCTTACCGTTCTTCCAGAGGACCCCAGTTCGATTCCCTGCACACACAGACAAGCACCAGGAGACCCGATTCCTCTGGGCTCTACAGACGCCCACCCCATGTGCCCACACCCACACATAACATACAGATCTTGAAAAGAGAAAGCAATGGAGCTGTCTGTATGACAAAGGCAGGGGTATAAGTAAGGCACTGAGTGTGTGGAAACAGTCTATCCATACAGATGTCTGCTGATGGGGAAAGAGAAGCAAGACCAGTGTTCCCAGGACCACCGGTGAATGAATGTAAACACAGGTAGTCCTTCCTATGAAATTCTCTGAAACCAGTGGAAGTGTCATGGCGGAGGGTGTTAGAAAATCAGATTCCCCTTCCCTAGAGAATGTGGCTCTCAATTCTCACTCTTTGGAGAAGCAGAAGGCATATAAAAGCTTCCAATAAACGTTTTTACTTTTGAATCAGGGTCTCACATAGCCCAGGATGTCCTCAAACTCATTATGCTACCAAGGATAGCCTTGAACTCCTAAACTTCCCGCCTTCCCTCCCCCATGCTGACACTGCAGGGGTGCACCACCCCCACATCTGGATTATGAAGTGCCAAGACTAAACACAGGACTTGGTGCATACTAGGCTGGCAATCTGCCTAAATTGCAGGTTCATCTAATATCTGCAGGCAATAAGTATTTCTTTTATTTCTTCAAATTTTATTTATATATTTGTGTGTGTGTGTATGTGTGTGTGTGTGTGTGTGTGTGAGAGAGAGAGAGAGAGAGAGAGAGAGAGAGAAACAGAGACAGAGACAGAGACAGAGAGCGTGAGATCTCACACACAGAACGGCATGCATATGAAGACAGAAGGACAGCACGCAGGACTTGGCTCTCTTCTTCCACCACGTGAATCCTGAGGATCGAACCCCGGTCGTCAGACTTGGCATAAATCGCCTTTACCTGCTGAACCATCCCTTCCCACACCCAATAAACACTTTTATTTATATTATTTCAAAGTGAGTTTGAGACGGGGAACTCGCTCTATAGACCAGGCTGGCCTCAAATTCACAGGGATCCACCTGCCTCTGCCTCCTGAGTGCTGGGATTACAGGCCTGCGCCACGAAGCATCCCCACCACCCCCACGCCATTCCACCACCACATGTGTGGCCCAACCTCGAGATCCTCCTGCCTCCACCTCCTTTAGCAAATCCTACCAGCATGCACCAGCTGCATTTTTAAAGAATATACTTGTAAATATTTATGTTAATGTGAAAGCCCCTCAATGTCAGAAACATAAAAATTACCTGAGGAGTTTCTTAACGCGCAGAACTCCAGGCCTTGCCTGTCCAGATAAAGGACCCCTAGATATCAAAACATCACAGTGCTCCACTCCTCATATAATCAAAGTATAAAGTCATTCCAAGAAGAGAGTGCACTTTCTACCCTAGCCAATGTGTGAAACAGATCAATAGCTACGAAGCTTGCATGTTCCTCTTCCTGCGTTGGGCCATCTTCTAGTATGCAGAAATACATATGACTACGCATGTCTCCTCGTTGCTAGTGTGTTAAACAGAAGCCAAGCCTGTCTAGAGGAACATTATGCCTGGTCATGTGTGGAAACTATGCCTACAGGCCCCTATTCCACGAGTACCTTCCTCCACAGAACCCGAGGGCTGCTCTGCAAACACAGGGACAAGAGAGGTGGCTGGGGCTTGCTGGGAAATGTAGGGCACCATGAAGCTGCCCCACTAGTCAACTCAAGGGATGAAAAGAAAAAGTCAAAGAGACTGAAGCCTTTTGCACACCCTTCACTAATGGCTGCCACCACCAAGAGCATGGCAGAGCTTCCTCAGCCAGGAGGAGACTGCATGTCAGGGTTCCTTCTCATACTAGAATGCTGGGGGTCTACAGAGATTTTTACCACCAAACTTGTCCCCCTCAATTTCCAAAAATATTTAACAATGTTTGGGAACATTTTTGTTTATTTTCATTGGGGACCACAGGGTAAAATACCTCCGATGTCATCTCATAAAACATGGATGTTACCACCAAAACCCAGGGATGCTTGTCGAGATCTTCAAAAGCAAGCACAGTGTGGGATGCATGTGAGTTAGAACCATCCACTTTATTTTTGAAGCAGGGTCTCTCATTGGCCTGAAGCTCACTGACTAGGCTAGGGTGGCTGGTCATAGGGTCCCAGAGACCCTTCTGTTTCTGCCTCAACATTGAGATGGCCACACACACACCACCATGCCCCGGTTTTGCCTAAATGTTTTGATTAGCATAAATTAATTATACATGACAATGAACTTCATTGCAACAGTTTCATACACCTACATAATGAATTTTGAGCATATTCACGTCACCCTGCTGCTAAGATACTGCGCAAGAGGGACCTTTATGGCATCCCACAGCGGATTAGGCCCAAACTGCTGCAGATGACAGAACACACCATGCAGAGAGAGCTTGAGTATAGAGATTTATTAAAAGTGAGGGAAGAGAAAATAAGAGAGAGAGACAGAGAGACAGAGGGAGAAGGCGGGAGAGAGAGAGAGGTGGGGAGAGAGAGGGAGACTCAGACAGGCAAAGACCTACCTCTTCAGAAGAACAGTGGGGAAGGGGGGAAGGTTTCTTTTTGGGATGGTGATATGTTCTAAAACTGGTGGTGGTAGTGTTTGAAAACTCTATGAATGTAATTTTTTTAACTCGTTAAATTCTAGCTCTCGGGGAGGAAAAGGAAGAGGGCCATGAGTCTGATGTCAACCTAGGCTACATAGTAAGAACCTTTCTCAGAACTATAAAGGGTTAAACACACACATGTGCACATGCACACCACACACACACACACACACACACACAGAAAACTGTATATTGTGAAAAGATAAGCATTAAGGTATATGAATTATAATTCCCTCAAAAGCTGATAGTCCTTTTTAAGTCTAAAAGTCAAGCATAGTGATGCACATCTACAATCCCAGCACTAAGAAGGCTGAGATAAAAAGGATTGCCCAGAGTTTGAGGCCAGCCTGGGCTACACAGTGTGGTGGTTTGAAAGAAAATGGCCCCAAAGAAAGTAGTACTATTAGGATGTGTAACTTTGTTGGAGTAGGTATGGTCTTGTTGGAGGAAGGAAGTGTGCTTTGCAGTTGTATGTATGCTCATGATATCATCCAGAGTCTTAGATCACTTCCTGTTGCCTTCTGATCAAGATGTAGCCAGCAACATGTCTGCCTGCACAACACCATGCTCCCGACCATAATGATAATGGACTGAACCTCTGAATTTCAAGTTGCTGTGGTCATAGCAATAGAAACCCTAAGACATATCGTAAGTGCTGAACCAGCCAAATCTGGAAATTGAGACTCCTTCTCAGGAAAGGAAGCATTTGGGGATACCACCCTGAGGAGAAGGAAGATCACCACCTTGTGTCTGTGGTTCACACCCGGCACAGGCCAATCTCACGGGTCACTCTCATAGGTAACTAGGCCCACCCACAACTCCTCAGGCACAGAGTCTTGGTAGATCCAGACTTGGGGTCTGTCTTCTTCACAAGGCCCCAGGTGGCACTGATGGCAGAGACCACCAGATTTTAAGAACCCTGACTTTAGATAAACCAATCACCTGTTATCCAAGGTCATCTGGGCAAAAGGGTTCCGTGAGGCATACATACACAATAGGAAGGGCTCAGAGGTCAGTGGGCTGACAGGAAAGATAAGTAGAGAAATTTCCTTGAGAAACACGAGGTTATCAGCTAATGCTCATGTTGTACTTCGTGATTTATTTCATTTAAGCCGTACCACAGCCCAGACTTCAGGGGTCTAGAGGGTGGGAGAGAGAGGGAGTCCAGCTCAGATTGCACCAAGAGGGGACTGAAGTTGAGGAACAGGGCAGGAGGTGGAGGATGAAAACCACTAAAGAAACATCTGGATAAGAGGATTCTGGGTACCAGGCAAACCGTGTTTCTCGCTAAAGACAAGCTGAGTAAGGAGACAGTGGAAGACGAAGAATGACCCAATCAATAGTTAGGGTGGGCAGATACGAAGATTAGGGAGGTTTTGCTAAATTGACTTAGCAGGTGTTTTGTTGGGAAGAGGGAAGGACAAACAAGGAAACAGGTGACCCAGGAAGAAAGGTGCTGTCTTACACCACAGGTCCCTTCTGCGGGGTTTTCTCCTCAAAAAACAAAACAAAAACCCGTGTGGTTCTCGAGCCCCTTATCCATACTGCAATCTGAGTTGAACCCAATTTCTCACCCATCCCAGAAGACTCTGAAGTTAGTTCCTAGCCCTTTTTTTCCTTCACAAAGTCCGCTGCTCTGCTACAAGCAAGTCTCGTCCCTAGTTCTGTTTGTCTGTTTTTGAGACAGCATTAAGTATCCTTGGCTGGCCTAGAACTTGCTATGTATCCCAGGATGGCCTCAAACTTGCAATCATCCCCCCTCCTCTCCTCCCTAACCCCCCTGTAATTACAGGCATGTGCCACTCAATTTTTTTTCTTTAATATTTCCCTGTAGGCATCCCTGTCCTATGTTCACACTGTCTCTTTTTAGGACACCACTCACATTTGATGGAGAGGTCCAACTCTACTTCACTGCAATCTCATCTCAATCAATTATACCCATGACTTTATCTCTAAAAGGATCTCATTCTCAGTACTGAGAATTCAACACATCAATTTTGTGGGATTGGGGTCCAATCTAACCCCTAACAGGTCACAGGTTAATAGGTTAGTCTTCCTAAAACTGAAGACATGAAAAATGACCTCCTTGGGCAAGACCAGCCTGCCACATGATGTACACTAAATAAGAAGCTCCACTTTCATCCATGGCTTTGGACCTGGTTTTGGGAAAGTAAGAATAGCACCAGTCAGGAGCTTTCTCTGCTGGACTCTTCGCGTCCTCTTCCAGTTTATCTACCACTCAACTGTAAGGCAGGAATACGAAGCATTAGGAAAAAAGTCTTGTAGCCTGGTATTGGCCAGGCTGAAAACCTCTTCCATCTGAACAGCATTTGAATAAAAGGCTGAAGTAGGATGAACGTGAAACGTTCTCTGAAAAACAAAAGGTGCTCATTCCTGAATCCACCTGCCCAGCAGAGGCACAGAGTGTAATTGATTAATTAAAAATGCTGCAGGTCCCCAAGTGGTGATAGGCAGCAGCCATGTGGTAGCAGGCAGCAGCCATGTGGTGGCAGGCAGGGGGCAGCAGGTCCCAAGAGCAGCCATTACCAGGCAGGGATGGCACATGAGACCATGTAGTAGGTCTCCAAAGGTGGCTGGTCCCCAGCGGCAAGCCATGTGGCAGTGGCAGGCAAGAGACAGACAAGTAGGCACACCATGCAGAGTGAGGTTGGATATTTATTTAGTGGTTATGGAAGGGAGGGGAGAAGAGCAGAGAGAGAGAGAGAGAGAGAGAGAGAGAGAGAGAGAGAGAGAGAGAGAGGAGAGGAGAGGAGAAAGGAGAGAAGGGAGAGAAGGGAGAGACAGAAGCTGCCTCTCTGAGAGGGAGACAGAAAAGAGGAGGAACTCAGGCTGGAAGCTAAAGATCAGCCTGCCTCAGCAAACAGGAGAGGCAGTGGGTATGGCTTGTCTCTTAAAGACTCATCACTAGAAGTCTTCCAGCTCCTTCCATCTCTCTTTGTGGAACAGGCCACACATAGAAAGATGCAAGATCAGGATCATGCAACCAACAAGTGTGGCTACACACCCTGACCTAGGGTGTGGTTACTTGGTGTTTTGGACATTAAGATGGTCCATAGAAGTAGATATGCTCCACCCTGACCAAAGGTCAGAGAATTCAAGCAGATTTCTGCTCCTTCTTTGGAAATAGGAGGTTTGACCTAGGAAGTGACTGCCTTCAGGAGACTTGATCCAGGGAGGGTCCACTGCCTAAACAACACAAGGCTTTTCTCAAGAGATAGATAATGACTTGATGTCTCAAGTCTTGGGGTAAGTAACTGCTCCAGTCTCCTTTGTATCATGTTAAAGCAGTCTTTTGCCTTCTTTCCCATTTTGTATTGGGGTATAAAAGTGTATGGAAAATTAAACATGGGCAAACTCAGAACTCAGAAGAAGAATTTAGCATTCAATATTCCCTGAGTAGCTCTCCTGCTACTATCCTGTGTCTCTGTGTTTCTTTCTTATCTATGTTTCTTCTACCCAACTTTTCTAATCCTCATGCCCCTACCCTGGAACATGCAAACCTGCTGCGGCTAGGATCATGGCAGAAGTCACCCTAAGAAGGTGGTTCCTGACACTTGTTAACTGCAGGAACAACTGGGAACATCTGGAGAATGCCCCTTCACAGGCAGCACAGAACCCACTCTGGTAGGTACTTACCATGCTTGTTCAGAGGAGGGATAATGGAGAGTCTTAGCTCTGGACACCTCACTTCCTCCTTCCTTCAGTCGTGGTGTGTTGAACTCATGGGATGTGCCAGGCATTGTGAAAACAATGAGTTAGGAAGTTGAGTGTAGCACGCTCCTCTCATCGTGCAGTTCCGTGCCCTTCAACAAGTATACTTCTGTATGAGTAGATTTCTCACTTTAATAATATGAAAACAGGGGGCTGGAGAGATGGCTCAGCATTTAAGAACACCAGTTGCTCTTCCAGTGGTCCTGAGTTCAATTCCCAGCAACCACATGGTGACTCATAACCATTTATGGTTGATGCTAATGCCCTCTTCTGGTTCGCAGGTGTACATGCAAATAGAGTATTCAAACACATTAAGTAAATAAATAAACCTTTAAAAAAATATGGAAACAGCAAATTGAATTTTCCTGAAGAGTGCAGTTCAGTTCAGCTTAGATGTTTGGGGATAGAAGGATAAAGTGAAGAGAAAGGTGGTGATCTAAAGAACGGAAACAGACCAGGGAAGGCAGGCGTGTAAAGACAGGTCAGTGTTCAAAAAAGCACAGGCAGCATCAGAGTAGTGCACCTCATGCTGTGGATTATCCGGGGAAAGGGCCAAGGCAGTGGTGCGCACTGTCAATCCCCAGGCTTGAAGGAAGAAAGGCTTCTTAGGTAAAGAATTAAGAAATAGTAGTCCAGTGCCCAGTGTAAGGTCTGGTGGGCACCTGCTAGGATCCCCAGGTTCTTGTGTCCAGAACAAGAAATTAGACAGAAGAGAGAGCACTTCCAGTAAAGGAGGTGGGCCAGAATTCGCACAGAAAGAAGTTCAAAGGTGCTTGGTGCTCTGAAGATCGGGACCTTTGTGCACCATTTGTTCCACACACGTTTTCTGTAAGTGTTCTGTTCCTTGCTGGCCTGGCTGGGAGGGAATTTCCAAGGTGCTTTCTTTTATATTCTGATTTTGATTTCACTGTCCGCTCTCCTGCCATAGGACAGTCCTGGCCAAAGGTACAGCAGGAGAGGAGAACAGGACATGAAAGACAGGCTGGTAGGAAAGGCCGGTGGCAGCACTCCTCCCGGGCCAGTCTGCTATCTCCTCTCCTGTTTACCTTAGCAACTGTTGGCTGCAGTTCAGCAGGGTGTCTGAGAACGCTAAGCTCCCAGAGCCCACAGAACAACTCACAAAAGCCAGCAATTAAAAACTAATGGCCCAGGTCAATGTGTTACCAGAACTAAGCATCCTGGATGTCTGCTACTCAAAGGCAGCTGGCTATTCAGTTCACTGGAGCTGGAAGGAAGGAACCAGGCTTACCCAAGGCCATCTTAAAATGGTAGAGTACCTACTGCCTCAAAGCTGCACTGTAGGGAACTCATGAGTGCAAAGGTTTTCACAGGAAGAGAAAGGCAATGGACAGGAACAATGGGGGTGGGGCTCTGTACATATTTGGGGCAGACATAGTCATAGAGCTGAAGTGTAATGTTACCCAAGTCATTACATGTCTGAGTTCCATAAATCCACAGAAAAGACATAGTAACATCCTAACCATCAAGGTAGGGCTTCTCTTCAGAAAAAGGATTAAGGCAGGGTAAGAACCATACGGAGGGCTGAAGAGTTGGCTCTGCAGTTAAGAGCACTTGCTGCTCTTAGAGAAGACCTGGCTTTGGCTCCTAACCATGTGTAACTCCAGTCCCAGAGACCCGGCACCTTTTCTGACCTCCATGAACATCAGTCGCACACATAGTATACATACACGCAGGCAAAATATTCATACACATTAAAAAAATAATAAAATAAATCTAAAAAAGTTTTGGCTTTTTGTTATATTTGATATTTACTTATTTTTATGTGCATTGGTGTTTTGCCTGTATAAGGGTGTCAGGTCCTCTAGGACTGTAGTTACAGACAGTTGTGAACGGCCATGTGGATGCTGAGAAGTGAACGAACCCTGGTCCTCTGGAAGAGCAGGCAGTGTTCTTAATCATGAGCACCACCCTACCTCCGCAAAAAAAAAAAACAAAAAAACAAAAAAAAAACCAGTATTTAAAAAGAACCTTATGGAACCCTGTCAAGGACAGCTTCCATCAAAAGCTGCCTTGTTACAGGGGTGGGGACAAAACCACATCACCTGATAACAATGATAACAACTATTCATCTGAGCCCAAATCTTGCTTCCTAAGAAATTCACAGTAGCCAGATTTTGAAATTTTTCCATAGAAATTAGAAATATAAATAAATACACAGGAATATAAATATTTGTACATATAAATACACAAACATGTGTATACTCATACATTCTATTTCAGGTAAGTAGAAGATAGATGATGGATGGATAGACAGACAGACAGACAGACAGACAGATTAGCTTACAGACTTTTAAGAGTGTGATAAGTCCCTGGTTCAAATCTTGGGTTGTCGACTCCAAAGCTGAGTTTCTGAAAAGCCAGGTACAATAAGGGGAATTACACAGGATGTGGATAGCTTCAGAGGGAAAAGCAAGGAGAGCTGAGAAAGAACAAATAGAGAGAAGGGGTCAGCACTCTAAGGAGAAGACATGCTAGAAGAGCATTTTTAAGAGTTTGGGAAAGCCAATGCACACAGACGCAGTGACGTCTGAGAACTGGCAGGAACAGGTGGCAGGATCTGAAATGCTTTGGTACCAAATGAAACCAGAGAATAAAAAGGGATGATAATACTCAGAGCCACCACAACTGCTGATATTAAATTCTACTTAGTTCATAGCACTCACGTAAGCAAAATGAACAGTTAGTACCAACTAAAGAAGAACACTAACATACCCAAAATAAAGCCGAAATGAGAAAAGGAATCCAACTGGGTGTAACAGCGCAGCTCTCAGGAGGCTGACACAAGAGAGACTGCTTACTCTAAGCCACATGGTGAATTCTTAGTAGTGTAAATACACACACAGGCTGGGCTGCTGAGTGAGACCTGCCTTAAAAATCCAAAGAGAGTGAGGGCAAGAGCAAGGGAGAAAGAACAAGATAGAACCCATCTCCAGTTCTTTCTGCCAACCACAATTTCCTTCTTATCAATAATTGAAGCATCCTCCAGGCATATTAGAGAGCCCAGAAGTCAAGTCTTGCCCTAGGGCTGCCACAGGGGACCATTTGCATATGTCAAAGGAATCGGCTGTGTCCACCATTCCTATCTGCTTCCCCCTTCTCTAGAGAAAACCTCCGCTTTGAAACACACCTTGTGTGCCATTCTGCAGGTCAGATGGCAAACACAGGCCTGCAAGCAGTCTCTGTGTGCATGTATGTATGTAAATGGAGATCCAGCTGCCCAGGCCCAAATAATCACACAGAAGCTATATTAATTACAACACTGGCTAATGGTTCAGGTATATTCCCAACTAACTCTTATATCTTAAATTAACCCATTTCTATAATCTGTGTGTTGCCATGAGGCTGTGGCTTACAGGTAAGATTCTAACGTCTTTCTCCTTCGGCAGCAGCATGGCATCTGCCTGACCTCGCCTTCTTTCTCCCTGCATTCAGTTTAGTTTTCCTGCCTACCTATACCCTGCCCTGCCATAAGCCAAAACAGCTTCTTCATTAACCACTGGTAGTAAAACATAGTCACAGCATGCAGAGGGGATCCCACATCGCACGTGTATGTGCATCCGTGCACGCACAGAGGTCTGTGGCCAGGCTGCACACTACTGAGGAAGGAGAAAATCACGGGGTGCAGAGAGGACAAGGAACAGAGAGATGGTGCTGGATGTAACCAGTCAAGTACACTTCTTTCTTTCAAAGTCATCAGCCATTTGAGGGGGGGAAGAGTGGGGGTTCAAGATAGGGTCCCCCCTGTGTAGTCCTGAGTGGCCTGGAACTCACTCTGTAGACCAGGTTGACCTCAAACTCACAGAGATCCTCCTGCCTCTGACTCCCTTGTGCTGGAGTTAAACGCGTGCACTACCATGGTCACCAGGACCCATCCAGCTGTTTTAGAGTCACACCTTAAGAGAATTTTTAAACTACAAATATGTTTTCTTCTCAATAATCAATAGACTGCTGATTTAGATGTGCAATACAAAGTCGTTAAAGCTACAGACACAGCAGGACACCCTTTACTGTGTGTGAATATACCTCAACAAACCTTCACAGTAATTAGATATCCCCTACCATTTCAAAGGAAATGAAGCCCAGGGAATGGCTCACAAAAGCTACAGAATAAATCTGCCTGTATAGACCAGACCAGCAAGCATGAGCAGTATGGCTTCACTGAGCTTGATCCATGGGAAATAAAAGGGGAATCGGTCTAACTCATCTTTAGCACTGTGAAAGGGGAATCTCAGGAGTCGGCCAAGTCTGCCTAGAGTTTCCACTTCTTTTCTATCAGCTGCAGGAGGCAGTAAACGCAATCTTTATTCGCAGCAGTTCTTGGGAAGGAGAGGGTGGGAAGGAATGGAGCACTAGACACCTAGGAAAATACAAGGGTCTACAGTCTGGTGCCTGAGCCTGCCCACCATGGACAGCACCACGAATGTGCGTTCTCCTTAAGATTTCTGGGTGTTTTATCATCTCACTCTCCTGGGTGGAAAAAGTCTGTTAACCACTTTTAAAGGCTTTGTTTTCCTTTTTCTTACACATCCCATTCTTGGGTCAAAAGTTTCATTAAGCCCTCTTTCCAAACAGCTGTGTAGAACATCTATCTGCACACCTGGCAGGCGCTGTGCACTCGACTGTGCACCTGCCCAAGCTTACTTTGCATTGTTAAGGAGTGAACAGAAGTGATGACCAGCGAAGGCTCAGCCCAACAATAGATTTCTGACAAACAACCCAGTAGTCCAAGGCTAGGAATTTCTCAGCATTTCCAGCATCCATAGACCAAAGAGAGGAGCAAGGGTATAAATGTCTGAGCAGCGCCATCTCCAGAAGGCTCAATATCACTCACCTCTCCTGTATTCATTCTCCCCTCCCACCTTCCCTCTTTCTAATGGTTTTTAAAGGGTCTAAAAGGCCAGTCAACAGAGGCCACACCTTTAATACTAGCACTTGGAAGGCAGAGACAGACAAATCTCTGAGTTCAAGACCAGCCTGGTCTGCACAGTGAGTTCCAGAACAGGCAGGACAACACAGAGAAAGCCTGTCTTTAAAACTAGAGAGAAAGAAAGAGAGAAAAAGAGAGGGAGAGACAGAGACAGAGACAGAGACAGAGAACCAAATGAGAAGTACAAATCTTTATCTGGTCTAATCTTCTTGTCCATGAGGCTTTGGTATTAAAGATCTAAATCTTTTCCCATTGCCAGTAATTCTCCAAGAGGTGATTAAGCCACAACCAAAAATTTTTGAAAAAAGGTGTCAGAAGTCCACAGTCTGAACGGCTTCTGTGTCAACATGCAGTTAACCATTAACTGCAGTGCACAAACAGGAACTTTGTCTTTCCCTACACTCCTCTGTGTCCCATGATAAGTCCTCTCCTCTTCCACTCCCACCTCCTGCCCCAAGGAGAGTGCAAACAGCTGCAGTAGCTGCAGCAGCTGCATTTTGCAAACGCTTTGCCTGTTGTGCAGCTCGCCACAGTACAGAGGCCATGCTGGAGTGCAGTACTGTCAGCAGACAGAGCCCCCCACTAAGGTGCCTCTCACGGTTTCTGCATCGCTCCCCTCAGCAGCTGGTTAACATGCACATCTGGGAGTTGGGAGACGGCTCAGGCGGTCAAGGGCTTGCTGTGAGCGCGTGAGGACCTAACACTCGTGAAAAATCCAGGTCCGGCAATGCATCGCTGTAGTCCCAGTGCCGGGGAGACAATGACAACAGCAGGATCTCTGAGGCCCTCTGGCCAGTCTAGCCAAACCAGGAAGCTCCAGGTTCAGTCTGAGACTCTGCCACCAAAATAAATGGTGGAGACACGTGGTGGTCTGAATAAAAACGGCCCCCATAGGCTTATATGGAGTAGCACTATTAGGAGGTGTGGCCTTGCTGGAGTGGGTGTGGCCTTTTTGGAAAAAGTATGTCACTGGTGGTAACTCTTGGGGTTTCAAGTGCTTAAGTCAGGCACAGTGTTACTCTCTCTTTGTGCTGGATGGATGTAGAACTCTCAGCTACTTCCCTGGCACCATGTCTGCTTGCATGCCACTATATTTCCTACCCATGGTGATAATAAACTAAACCTCTGAACTGTAAGCAAGCTCCAATTAAATGTTTTCTAAGGGTTGCTGAAATCATGGTGTCTCTTCACAGAAATACAAACCCTAACTAAGACAAAAAGGATAAAGGAAGACATTCAGTGAGGACCTCTGACCTACACACACACACACACACACACACACAGACACACACAGAGATACACACACACAAACACATTCATAGTTCCAATTTGCATTGTGTGTGCATGTGTGTTGAGAGAAGGCCTTGCTAAAGCACAGGCTGGCCTCGAACTCACAGAGATCTTCCTGCCTTTGCCTCCTCACTGCTGGGATTAAAGGTGTGTGCCATCACCCTCCAGCATGAAGCAAGTTTTAATTAAGTGGATGGGCTCCGGCCAGGTCCATACCCAAGTTCCCAAGAAATGGCTAAGGTCAGGCACATGTCAAGGGTGTCCTTGAATGGAGGCCTAGATAGTCCACATGCGAAGCTGTGAAGGTGAAATCTGGAGACCCCAAGATGCTGGGGATTCCAAAGCCCTGGGATACTTGCTGAGGAAAGCTGCTAACAGGGAGTGGAACCAGCCCAAGAAAAAGAAGTGTATTGCAGTCAACAAAGCTGGATAGAGTTGGAGATGTGAAAGCATTTTAACATCAGACTTGGAGATGCAGTTTGGAGTTTGCCTCTCTGGCTTTCAGACTTGCTTTGGTCCAGTTTCCTCACTGTGCTACCTCTCCTATGTTTTGGAATGGTAATTTATGTCCTGTGCCATTATATGTTGGAAGTATATGATCTGTATATTAATTTTGATATTACAGAGGGATTACACTTAAGAGCTTACCATGAGTCTCAGAAGAGACGTTAAACTTTAGACTTTTAAATAAATTGGAACTGTTAAAGACTATGGGGACTTTTGAAGTTAAAGTAAGTACATTAGGATACTGTTACAAGTTTATGGGGGTCAGGAAGCAGGATATGGTAGTTTGAATGTAATTGGCCTCCATAATCCCAAAGGGAGTGGCACTATTAAGAGGTGTGGACTTGTTGAAGTAGGTAAGGCCTTTTTGGAGGAAGTGTGTCACTATGGGGGGTGGGCTTTGAGGTCTCTTCTGTTCAAACTTCACTCAGTGTTATAGACAGATCACATCCTGTTGCCTGCAAGATGTAGAACCCTCAGTTACTTCTTCAGCATCACGTCTACCTGCATGCTGCCATGTGTCACCATGATGACAATGGACTGAACCTCTGAACTGTAAGCTACCACCTCAATTAAAAGTTTTCATTTATGGGAGTTGCCACGGTCACGGTGTCTCTTCACAGCAAGAGGAACCCTAACTAAAACAGGCTTCAAGTGTATCAGGCATGTACTCTGCCACTGATCTGTGTCTTTCATTTAACCCAATAGTTCAAAATGTGATTCATGGCTTTTAATTATTTTTTTTATATTAACCATTTGAAATCTGGCATCTGTTTTGAAGTGAGACTCATTTCCAACTAAACATGTTTCATTACTCAATAGTCCCCTAAAGCCAGCGGCTCCCGACGGGACAGCCCAGGTCTAGGCTTCCTTGAGTGATCCGTATCCAGTCACACCCCAAACAGCCAATACACAGAGAATTAGGCTTGTTTTCCTGGTTCATTCTTGTTAATTCTACCAGAAAGGGTATGAAGGCCCAGGAAGGGATTGAGGCTTTCTACTTTCAAGGCATAATCGAAAAGGAGAAGGAAGGTTCCATTTGGAAATGGGGGATGGTTGATCTAGTTGAGAACAAGAGACCCCTGCAGCCACTTAAAGACTTCCCCAGGCCTGACCACTCACGGCAGTCCCTAGCCAAATTCACCAGTCATGTAGCCTGAATTTAGTGCCAACAATTAAGTCAGAGAGGGAAAGGATAAAAGTAATTAAAGTAAAAACACAAGAGGCAAAAGGATGCAGGGATCATTAATGTGTACCATAAATAAACATTAACCAAAAATAAGTTTTAAAAGGTAAAAATAATAAGAAAGGAAGGTCTGTGCTGACATTTAAGGTCTGATTTCTTACCATCTGGTTTCCCATCCTCAAGCCTTACAGGAGCCATAAAGTGTGAGGACTTGTGTCCCTTGCTTTAGCCTGGAGACAAGAGGAGACTTGAAGAGCAGAAGCCAGGAGCAAATCCAGTCCTGGAAGCCAACCCAGTCCTGGGACACTTGTGGACCAGGATTGAGCCAGCAACCTGACCTAGAGTCAGCAATCTCTACCAGAACCAGAGTGGGACAGAATGAGCTACCCAGGACAGAGAACAAATAGCTCCACTGGGAGCAGAAGCCAGGAGCAAATCCAGTCCCAGAAGCCAACCCAGTCCCAGGACACTGGACAATCAGGATAGACCCAGAGACCAGATCCAGAGTCAGCGATCTCCACCAGAACAGGTTCAACTTCAAACCAGGGACTTTTGCAGGAGGAGATCCAGATCAGGATTTACAGAAACAGGGCAAAGCCAGCAACCTAAGCCAAGTAGGCCTGAGACAGCAAACTACAAGTGAGCAGAGCAAGGCACAGGAGTGCTGAGCTATCTCCAGGAACACCGAGTAACCAACGGGGTAACTAGAACTGTGACACAGAGTGTACGACAAAGAACAACCATCTGAGCTTTGAATTCACTTGCAACTAGAAGATTATTCAACAGAATCTCAGACAGCCCCAACCATACCTAAGAGAGGAAAAGATGAATAGAAAAGGTAAGATCACACGCTGCACCACAAAGAGCAACACAACACCAGTAAAACCTAAAGACCCTACAACAGTAAGACGTGAACAACCAAAAATGGATGAGCCAGAAGAAAATGACCTAAAAAATAACTTCAAGAGAATGTTTGAAATTCTTAAAGATGAAATGAGAAATTCCCTTAAAGAAATTGAGAAAAGAACAAACAAAAAATTGAAAGATAAAAGCAAACCACTTAAAGAAAACCAACAAAAAGAAATCAAACATATAAAAGAAACTATTCAGGACTTGAAAACTGAAATAGAAACAATAAAGAAAACACAAGCCAAAGGAATTATAGAAACAGAAATCATGAGAAAAAGATCAGGAACCACAAATGCAAGCATGAACAGCAGAATACAAGAGATGGAAGAGAGAATCTCAAGCGCTGAAGATACAATAGAGGAAAAAGACTCATCAGTTAAAGAAAACATTAAATCTAACAAAAGCTTAACCCAAAGTATCCATGAAATATGGGACACCATTAAAAGGCCAACTTTTAGAATAATAGGTATAGAAGAAGAAGTTCAACTCAAAGGCACAGAAAAATTATTTAAAAAATCATAGAAGAAAACTTTCCCTACCTAAAGAAAGATATGCCTATGAAGATACAAGAAGCTTACAGAACACCAAATAGACTGGATCAAAAAAAATTCCTCTCACCACATAATAATCAAAACACAAAATATACAGAGTAAAGAAAGAATATTAAGAGCTGCATAGGAAAAGGGCCAAGTAACATATAAAGTCAGACCTATCAGAATTACACCTGACTTTTCATTGGAGACGATGAAAGCCAGAAGGTCATGGTCAAGCATTATGCAGACATTAAGAGAACACAGATGCCAGCCCAGACTCCTATACCCAGCAAAACTGTCCATCACCATAGAAGGACAAAACAAGATATTCCATGACAAATCTAGATTTCACCAATACCTAGCCACAAACCCAGTCCTATACAAAATACTAGAAGGAAAACTCCAACCAAAAAAAAAAAAGATGGCTACACCAACAAAAACACAGACAATTGATGATCTCATAACAGCAAAACCCAAAAAAGAAAAAATAAGGCACAAATTAACATCACCAACAATGAAAACTAAATTAACAGGCGATAGCAGTCACTGGTCATTAATATCCCTTAATGTAAATGGACTCAATTTACCTATAAAAAGGCAGGCTAACAGACTGGATATGAAAACAGAATCCATTCTTCTTCTGCATACAAGAAATACATCTTAACCTCAAAGACAGACATCATCACAGAGTAAAGAGTTGGGAAAAAACATACCAATCAAACAGACCTAAGAAACAAGTGGGTGCAGCTCCCCTAATATCTAACAAAATAGACTTCAAGCTAAAATCAGTCAAAAGAAACAAAGAAGGTCATTTCATATTAGTCACAAGAAAAACCCATCAAGAGGAAATTTCAGTATTGAACATCTATGCCCCAAATACAAGGGCACCCTCATATGTGAAAGAAACACTTCTAAAGCCTAAATCATACATTAAACCCCACGCACTAATGGTGGGAGACTTCAACACTCCCCTCTCACCACTGAACAGGTCAGTCAGACAAAAAAATGAACAGAGAAATAAGAGAACTAACAGATGTTATGACTCAAATGGACTTAACAGACAATAGAATATTCCATCCAAACAGAAAAGAATATACCTTCTTCTCAGCACCTCATGGAACCTTCTCAAAAATACTCAGTAACAAAACAAAATAAAACCTCAACAAATACAAAAAAAAATTGGAATAACCCAATGTATCTTATCAGATCACCATGCTTTAAAACTAGAAGTCAACAGCAATATTAATTCCAGAAAATCCACAAACACATGGAAATTAAACAATGATCACCTGAATCATCAATGGGTCAAGGAAGAAATAAAGGGAGAAATTAAAAATTTCCTAAAATTCAATGTATATGACCACACAACATACCCAAATTTATGGGACACAATGAAAGCAGTGTTAAGAGGCAAGTTCATAGCACTAAATGCGTACATAAAGAAGCTGGAAAAATCCCACTCTCATGAATTAACAGAACATTTGAAAACTTTAGAACAAAAAAAAAAAGCAAACTCACCTAAGAGAACTAAACAGCAGGAAATAATCAAAGTGAGAGCTGAAATCAACAAAATAGAAACAAAGAAAACAATACAAAGAATCAATGAGACAAAGAGTTGGTTTTTCGAGAAAATTAACAAAATAGACAAACCTTTATCCAAACTAACCAAAGGCAGAGAGAAAATATCCAAATTAATAAAATCAGAAATAAAAAGGGGGACATAACAGCAGACATAGAGGAAATACAGAGAATAATCAGATCATATTTTGAAAACCTGTACTCCACAAAATTGGAAAACTTAAAGGAAATGGATAAATATCACTTACCAAAATTAAATCAAGACCAGATAAGCAAATTAAACAGACCTATAACTGCTGAAGAAATAGAAACAGTCATCAAAAGTCTCCCAACCAAAAAAATCCCAAGACCAGATGGTTTCAGCTCAGAATTCTATAAGACTTTCAAAGAAGAACTAGTACCAATACTCCTCAAATTATTCCACACCATAGAAACAGAAGGAATATTGCCAAATTCTTTTTATGATGCCACAATTACCCTGATACCCAAACCACAGAAAGACATTACTAAGAAAGAAAATTACGGGCCAATCTCACTCATGAACATTGATGCAAAAATACTAAATAAAATACTAGCAAATCGAATCCAAGAACACATCAGAACCATCATCCACCATGATCAAGCCGGCTTCATCCCACAGATGCAGGGATGGTTAAACATACAAAAAAAATCTGTCAACGTAACCCACCATATAAACAAACTTAAAAATAAAAACCACATGATCATCTCATTAGATGCCAAAAAAGCTTTTAACAAAATAAAACATCCCTTCATGATAAAGGTCTTGGAGAGAGTAGGAATACAAGGAACATACCTAAACATAATTAAGGCAATATACAGCAAGCCAACAGTCAACATCAAACTAAATGGAGAGAAACTCCCAGCGATCCCATTGAAATCAGAAACAAGACAAGGTTGTCCACTCTCTCCATATCTATTCAATATAGTTCTTGAGGTCTTAGCTAGAGCAATAAGACAGAAAAAGGAGATCAAAAGGATACAAATTGGAAAAGAAGTCAAATTCTCACTGTTTGCTGATGATATGATAGTTTACATAAGTGATCCCAAAAATTCTACCAAGGAACTTCTACAACTCATAAACACTTTCATCAATGTAGCAGGATACAAGATTAACTCAAAAATATTCAGTAGCCCTCCTGTACACAAATGATAAAAGGGCTGGGGAAGAAATCAGAGAATCAACACCCTTCACAATAGGCACAAATAGCATAAACTATCTCAGAGTAACTCTAACCAAACAAGTGGAATACTTGTATGACAAGAACTTTAAGACTTTGAAGAAAGAAACTGAAGAAGACACCAGAAAGTTGAAAGATCTCCCATGCTCTTGGGTAGGCAGAATTAACATAGTAAAAATAGCAATCTTACCGAAAGCAATCTACAGACTGAATGCATCAAAATCCCAGCAAAATTCTTCAAAGACCTCGAAAGAATGATACTCAACTTCATATGGAAAAGCAAAAAAAAAAAAAAAAAAAACAGGATAGCCAAAAAAATCCTGTAAAATAAAAGAACTTCTGGAGGCATCACAATTCCTGACTTCAAACTCTACTACAGAGCTACAGTCCTGAAAACAGCCTGGTATTGGCAGAACAGACAGGAGGACCAATGGAACCAAATAGAAGACCTGGATATCAATGCACACATCTTCAAACACCTGATTTTTGGCAAGGAAGCAAAAAAATATCAAATGGAAAAAAGAAAGCATATTTAACAAGTGGTGCTGGCATAACTGGACATCAGCATGTAGAATAATGAAAATAGACCCATTATCTATCACCATGTACAAAACTCAAGTTCAAATGGATCAAAGACCTCAACATAAAGCCAAACTACTGAACCTTTTAGAACAGAAAATGGGAAGTATACTTGAACACATTGGCACACAGAACCACTTCCTAAATATAACTCCAGCAACACAGACACTAAGAGAAACAATTAATAAATGGGACCTCTTGAAACTGAAAAGCTCTGTAAAGCAAAGGACATAGTCAACAAGACAAGACGACGCCTATAGAATGGGAAAAGATCTTCACTAACCCCACATCAGACAGAGGTCTGATCTCCAAAATATACAAAGAACTCAAGAAATTGGATACCAAAAGAACACAAAATCCAATTTAAAAAAATGGAGTACAGACTTAAACAGAGAACTCTCAACAGAGGAATCTAAAATGGCTGAAAGACACTTAAGGAAATGTTCAACATCCTTAGTCACCAGAGAAATACAAATCAAAACAACTCTGAGATTCCATCTTACATCTGTAAGAATGGCCAAGATCAAAACACTGATGACAACTTATGCTGGAGAGGTTGTGGGGTAAAGGAAACACTTCTGAATTGCTGGTGGGAGTGCAAGCTGGTACAACCCCTTTCAGTGTCCGTGTAGTGATTTCTCAGAAAATTAGGAAACAACCTTCCTCAAGACCCAGCAATACCACTTTTGTGTATATATCCAAAGGATGCTCAATCGTGACTCAAGGGCATGTGCTCAACTATGTTCATAGCAGCTTTGTTTGTCATAGCCAGAACCTGGAAACAACCTAAATGCCCCTCTACCGAAGAATGGAAAAGGAAAATGTGGTACATTTACACAATGAAGTACTACACAACAGAAAAAAAAAAAACAACAGCTTGAATTTTGCAGGAAAATGGATAGAGTTAGCAAACATTATTTTGAGTGAGGTAACCCAGACACAGAAAGACAATTATCACACGTACTCACTCATAGGTAGTTTTAAAACATAAAGCATAGAAAGCCAGCCTACAAACCATAATTCCAGAGAACCTAGACAACAATGAGGACACTAAGAGAGACTTACATAGATCTAATCTACATGGGATGTAGAAAAAGAAAGATATCCTGAGTAAATTGGAAGCATGGAGACCTTGGGGGAGGAGAGTCAGGGAGGGGAACAGAGAAAAATATAGAGTTCAATAAATATCATGGGTTCTGAGGGATAAAAAAATAAATAAAAAGAAAGAGCAGGCTGAGCAAGGCATGAGAAGCGAGCCAGTACACGGCTCACGTCTTTGTCCTTGCTTCTTTCGATGATGGACTACTAAATGGAAGTGTAAGGCAAATACACAACCTTTCCTCTCAAGTTGCTCTGGTCGTGGTGTCGATCACAGCAACAGAAAGCCTAAAGAAGACAGCGCGAGTGTTGGAGATGCGGCTTAGTTGGTAGAAAGGCACAAAGCCCTGAGTCAGATCATTGGCTCTGCGTAAACCAGGCATAATGTTACTTTCCTATAATCCCAGCACTTGGGGGATGGAAGCAAAAGGATTAGAAATTCAAGGTTCTTGTGTTAAACGAGATCCTATCTGAAGGGAGGAATAAGTAATGATACAAGCCTGTGATACCAGAATTTAGGAGGCTGAGGCAGGAGGAAGAGGATTGCAAGTTCAAGGCTAGCCTGGGCTTCATAGCAAAAGCTGGGCTAGACAAATAACTCAGTAAACTTGTTTCTTTGTAAGCAGGAGGACCTGAATTCAACCTCTCCCTCCTTTATTAAAAGGTTGGGTGTGTTAAGGGAGGTGGGTGGGGGAAGACATGGAACAGAAGTGGAAGTGGGGGTCATGGAGACAAGAAGAAACAGTGGAGAAAGGAGAGGCAGGAAACAATGAAGACCCCATCTGGAAGCATGTGGCTTGTGAGCCGACGGCACACATACCTCTCAGGCTGGAAATGATGACACACTTTCTGCTTACTTAAAATTTTCTGGGAATGTCTTTCATATATGAGTACTATTCGCCTTTTTTCCACCCCTTACTCCTGTCACTAACTCCTCCCATCTCCTCCCTCTCTCAAATTCATGACCTGTGTGTGTGTGTGTGTACAACTTACTGAGTCCATTTAGTATTGCTCATATGTACAAGTATTTAGGGCTGACCATTTGGGATTTAATAACCTACTGGGTGATCATCCCTGGAAAAAAAGCTGATTTTCCCTCTCTCTCAGTAGTAATTGACTACCTGCACACACACACACACACTCACACACACACACACACACACGCAGAAATAAGTAAGAAATGGTAATGGGCTATGCTTGCTCAGAATATGCAAGGTCCTGGTTCCAATTCCTCACATGGAGAAAGGAGAACTAGAGGTGAGGGAAAGAAGCAGAAGCAGCAGGTGCACTAGAGCACATTAGTAGGGAAAATGGCAAGAAGAAGAGGAAGGGAAATGACAGGAGTAGTGAGGAAAGCTGAACAAAGTAAGTGAAGTTCCCAGAGTAGGCACACGGCCAAGACACACCTAGTCAGCACCGGAAAGAGCAGTCCAACCAGGGCATAACATAAAGACCCTAAGGCAGAAACATGACCCACATTCCAGAAATATCAGAGGCCTTCAAGGCCTGCTGTGCAGTGTGTGTGTGTGTGTGTGTGTGTGTGTGTGTGTGTGTGTGTGTGTGCTTCAGTGAGTAGACGCCTGAAGGAGACAAGATCAGAGGAGAAACGAGAACCACATACACACCACTCAAGGTGGGACACCCAAGCCCATGGGGCTCCTTAATCAAGGACTCACATGGTCTGATGGTCTGATGTGTGTCTTAGCAGAATCACTCTGACTGCCGTATTGGGAACAGACTGAATTGTGCCAAGGTCAAGAGAAAGGTGACCAGGTGGCCACTATGATTCATGTGAGAACTGACGGTGGCTTGGACTAACGTGAAGAAGTAGAGTGGACCAGTCACTGGTGATTAGAGCATTATGTGAGTGGGCACCAGTATGTGGGAGTGTGTGAGTATGCTGTTTGTTTGTCTTGTTTTTCTGATATAGGACCGACATGTAACTCATTATGTAGCTCAGACTGATCTCAAACACACGGCAATCCTACAGCCTCAGTTTCTCGAGTGTTGGCATTGTAGCTGGAGTATATTTTAAGAATTGAGTCTATGAACCAGAAGGAGTGCCTTAGCTCCCTTTTTATAATTGTGATAAAACTTTGAACACCAGCATTGGCCAATATGGTGGATGATGGTAAAATTCCCTTTGCTTTAGTTTTTAAGTGAAACAGGAATGAAGGGCATCTATCAAAGATTGGATAGGAGATGAGGGTCTAAGAAAGAGAAGAAAGTATGAGAGGAAAACACATACACCTTTTGTGGGGAGAATTGCTACTATCTGAGACAGGTCTCACTATGTAGCCTTGGCTGACCTGGAACTCACTATGAAGACTAGTCTGGCCCCAAACTCACAAAGATTCGCCTGTTTCTGCCTTCTTCCTCAGTTCTTCACCTGCCAATGCTGGAACTAAAAGTGTATACTATCACTGTTATGGAATACTGTATACTGAATATTGTATACTGTGATGATGTAGACAAAGATGTGTCTTTATCAAGGCACCTTCTGAACGGTTTAATAAAAGAGCTGGCTGGCCAGAAGCTAGGCAGAAGGTATAGAGGGGACAGTCAGACACAGAGGATAATGGGAAAGAGAGGGGCGGAATCTCAGGAGTCGCAAGCAGATGCAGAGAGAAGCGAGATGAACGTGTCACTTTAAAAGAGGGTAGCACCATATGGCAGAGAGTACATAAGAAATACGGGTTAATTTAAAATGTAAGAGTTAGATAGTAACAAGCCTGAGCTATCAGTTGGGCATTTACAATTGATATTAAGTCTCTGTGTGGTTACTGGGAAGCTGGTAGTCCTGACAAAATCTCCACCTACATACCACTCTTGGCTTGTTTGGTATTTTGTTTTTGTTCTCTTTCTAAGAAATTTTTGGCAATATTATCTAATAACAGTATTTCTTCCTTCCCTATCCCCCCTCCAGACTTTCTCATTTACCCCTCCCTGATCTCCTTCAAATTCATGGTCTTTTTTTCACTAATTATTATTTCATGTGTACTTACATGTATATATAGATATTCCTAAATGTGATCTATTTGAGTCTGTATAATGTTATGTATATGCATATTTTAGGGCTGACCATTTGGTACTGGAAAACTAGCTGGTTTGCACTTCTTTAGGGAGGACTAGCTCTTCCACACCCAGATTTCCTCAGGTGCCTACAGTTCTTTATGTAGGGTTGAGACCTCATGGGTTTTACCTCATCTATTGTGGCATGTTCATAGGTGTTATCCTTGTTCAACTCATGATAAGGTAATCATGTTGGTGAGACTGCATGGGTGTAGCATCTGACATTACTAGAAGACACAATCTCACAGCAAACTCTTGATCCTCAGACTCTTACGTGCTCTCCACCCCCTCTTCTGCCATGTTCCCTGAGCCTTAGGGGGTGTTTTGTAGATGTATCCATTGGGACTGGACTCCATAAGTCTGCATTTTATTTGGTTGTGTTTTTCTGTAGTGTTCATCATCTGTTACACAGAGAAGTTCTGTAGAGGCCCAAAAATGTGAGCCTATTTCCTCCTTGACCAAAGGTCAGAGAGTTGGAACTTACCTCTATTCCTTCAAGGTTATTGTGTTTCTACCTCAAAGGTCCCACCTAGATTTAGAACAGAGAGTTATTCTCTCTCAAGGTTATTGTCAACAGATGTGGCTAATAGCCAGACCTTGTATTTCAGGAATAGAGAAGTAGGTATGTTTCTATCTCAAACAAAAGTCTAAGGTTCTGACTAAGTTCCTTTATGAAAGCATTGGATTCCTCCCAGGGAGTGGTTTGCCTATGGAAATGTTTTGGTCTAGGGTGTGAGCATGGCTTGTTTTGTTCTAGCAACAGAATGTTTAACTGTGGATGTAGCCTGTGACCTTCAACTGTCTGTTCATTTCCTTGTACCATATTCATGCAGTTTTTTTATCTTACTCCTACCTCTTGGGGTTGGGGTATTTTAAGCAGTTGGAACTTAAACATGGGCAATTTCAGTATTCACTAGAACGCCTTCCCAGTACTATTTTACGTTTTCCTGTTTTATTATTTTTGTTTCTTCATATTCTTTACTTATATTTATAAATCCCCACGTCCCTACCCTGGCAGGAGGTGTTTTTGTCAAGACTGGTCCCTAACAAAGATTCCTTGAGAAAGAGTGAGGGCAACACTTATCTGTAGATATAAACCAAGACAAGGGCTTTCTGTGGGATGGAGACGGACCTCAGACTCAGGATCTTCCTGCTTCAGACTCCTTAGTGATAACAGATGTATCCATCTTACAGTTCCTTCCACTGACCACCCTTTCAAAAGCCAAACCAAAACACTTTAGTTTTTATAGTAAAAAAAAAAACAGTGCATATTAAAGAAAAAAATGGAAATCAACCACAAAGTCTCCTGAGTTCCTTAACAGACTTCTCTTCAACCCTGACTATCTAACTGAAATATATCTCTATATTGACTAATTGACTTAATAATAAATTTTCTATCTTTATCTCATAGAATGCCATTTTTAAAGAGTGACTAGGTATCAAGCTGGGTACAATGGCACAGAATCATAACCGTAGCACTGGTGTGACAGAGGCAAAAGGATCTGGAGTTCAAGACACAAACATACACATACATACACACATACATGCACACTTAGGAATTGATAAGTAATCACAGGGCCCGCTGGATGGTGGTGGCACACACCTTTAATCCCAGCATTTGAGAGGCAGAGATAGGTGGTGGATCTCTGTGAATTTGAGGCCAACCTGGTCTACAGAGTAAGTTTCAGGACAGCTAGGACTACACTGAGAAACTCTGTTTCAAAAAACCACAGACACAGAAAAGGTGATTCCCATAGTCTCATAGCTGGGTAATTCGGGGCTAACATTCCTGTCCAGTAAGTTCAAGGCCTGGGTTTGAATGCAAGCAGCATAAAATGAACAAAACAATACCAACTGAATTCTGCTATTCTATACTTCAAATCAAATAAAATTTTAAATATTTATTTTATGTTTAACTATATGGCTGTGTGGGGGTCAGCATGTAGGTGTATGTATGTGAACGCCAGTACCCATGAAGACCACGGGATCCACAGAGGTCAGAGGCATCTGATTCCCTGGAGCTGGAGTTACAGATGGCTAGGAGTTCCCCTACTCACGGTGTACTGGCTGCTTTTATGTCAATTTGACACAAGCTAGAGTCATCAGAGAAGAAGGAGCCTCAGTTGAGGAAATGCCTTCATGAAATCCAGCTTCAAGGCAATTTCCCAATTAGTGATCAATGTGGGAGGGCCCAGCCCATGGTGGGCAGTGCTAACCTTGGGCTGGTGATCCTGGGTTCTATAAGACAGCAGCCTGAGCAAGCCATATGGAGCAAGCCAGTAAGCAGCTCCCCTCCATGGCCTCTGCATCAGCTCCTGCCTTCAAGTCCCTGTCCTGGCTTCCTTTGGTGATGCGCTGTGATGTGGAAGTGTACGCTCAATGAACCCTTTCCTCCCCTTCTTGCTTTTTGGTCATGGTGTTGCATCCATAGAAACCCTAAGACAGTGGGTGCAGGACATTAAACTCAGGTCCTCTGCAAGTTCATTCTCCTAACAGCTGACCTGTCCCCTCAGCCTCTCAAATAGAACTGAATCTGAAGAATTGCCCTGGCTATCTAGAGCCTATCATATGGGCAGTGTCGGATGGCTGGAGTAATTCAGACTCAGCGCTATTGGGAACTTGCTCAGTAACACCATGTGAAGCATCAGAAGCTTCTGAAGGAAGAGAGCCCCCTTCCCACCATGTGAAGCATCAGAAGCGCCCGAAGGAAGGGAGCCCCCAACCCCACCATGTGAAGCATCAGAAGCACCCCAAGGAAGGGAGCCCCCCCACTCCATACACTGTGGTGCATGCACTTATACAGCATGCAAGTCCAGAAGATAAGTTGCCCATGGGAGGCATTAGAGAATCTGGGAGCTTGGATAATAAACAGAACTGGAAATTATCCTTGAATAATTGATTAACTTGGGCTACAAATGTTCTTCGTAATATTAGAAGCAATCCACACACTTTCCCAATGCCAACCAGTGGCCGAATTACAAGTTTGTGCCAAAGAAAACATTGTACGGAAGTGATGGATAATCTGAGGGCTGATTCAGAAAGCCCATTGCAGCAGAACAGGGGTCCGGAGGCTCCCAACATGTGGATCTGGAAACACGGCCTGAGCAATAAGACTGCAAGCAGAATGGGGAATGACTTAAGCTCTTCTAAACAAAGAAGTTTAAAGGGCATCAATGTGTTTTTTAATCTACTAAAATTATTGATATGAGCCATGCAGTAGTGGCACACACCTGTAATCCTAGCACTTGGGACACAGAGGCAGAAGGACCAGGAGTTCAAGGACATTCTCAGCTACACAGCAAGTTCGAGGCCGACCTGAGCTACAAGAGACCGTATCTCAGAACAATAAAAGGTAAAGGCCATCCTGGTCTACATCGAGAGTTCTAATTCATTCAGGTTACACAGTGAAGCACTGTCTTAAAATCAAAATCCACATTTGAGGATGTGGCTCAAATGATGGAGCGTTTGCCTTGCAAGCATAAGGACATGACTTTAATTTCTTGAACCCATGTTTTGTTTTTGTTTTCTTTTGTTTTTTGTTTGCTTGTTTGTTTAAAAAAAGCAGGCTTAGTGGTATACCCTTACAATCCTGGCACTGGAAGATAGAGACAGGCAGATTCCTGAGGCTCTGGCTAAACAGCTTAACCTACATGGTGAGCTCCAGTTGAATGGGAAACCCTCTCTCCAAACAGAAGGAGAGAAAGCTCAGAGGGAGAAGCACCAAACCTGAATATGATCCCCAGGATCCACATGGGAGAGGAAGAGAATAGACTTCTATAGGTTGTCCTGTGACCACCATATATGCATATGTGCATGATAACCTCCAAATAAAAAATAGCAATTACTAAAAAACAATTTAGAAACCAAGATGAATTACCTTTAAGGAACGACAACTGAGGTTGACATCTGCCTGCCACACAAATGAACATGCACCTACATGCATAACCATACACATGTGCCCCTGTACACAAACGTGCACACACGCGTGCACGCACACACACGCAGTAACTGATATGGTAGCTTTCACCTGCAATCCCAGTTCATAGGAAGACCACCAGTAGTTTGAGGCCATCCTGGGATAAGTTTTGTAATCAAACCTCTTAGCTACAGACTGTAGAAGAGTCTGTTTTTCTTTTTCTTTTTTCTTTCTTTCTTTCTTTCTTTCTTTCTTTTTTTTTTTTTTTTTTTTTGTTTGTTTGTTTGGCTGGTTAGTTTTGGTTTCTCTGGAAAGGAAAGAAGAGGAAGCAAGACAGTCCTGGCTGTCCTGGGGAACTCTCTCCGCTCCGTAGACCAGGCTGGCTGGCCTTGAACTCACAGATAGTAGGCCTGCCTCTGCCCTGTGAGTGCTGGGATTAAAGGAGTGCACCACCACCGCCCGATTTGTTTGCTTTTAATTCTGAAGCCGCAGAGATTTCCTTCCTTTCCACCCTAAGAACTACTGTGAGCCCAAGAGACTGGTGGGCTCAACCTCATGGACGGCAGTAAAATGTATGGAGACTGCTGGCTGCCCAGTCTGCCCACACAGCAGCAGAGAGAAGCCAGTGGGTGGACGTTCACAGCAGCACAAGCTCTGCTAACGGGAGAAAGATCTGTTCTGAATATTAGTATGTGCAGGGACCCCCAAGGATCTCAAACACTGATATATTCAGCCACATGTACAATTTACCAGCTAGGGTCAAGAGGGAATCTGATTGACAGGTACAGAGATGGGTCAATCTGAGCTATGAGGCTCAAGATTAATCATTCGGCATGAGTAATCTGACAGTAGCTGCTGAAAAGAAAGAGAAGATGGGTCCAGGCTGCAGTCATTTCTAGTCTAACTTGTTGGGTCTCCTGAGGGATAAGCATCCATACCACCCACACAGCAAGCTCCAAAAGATAAGCCTAGGGGGAAATGCAAGTTCTTCTCAGCCAGGAGCAAATGGAGACTTGAGGTTTTGTTGTTTAGCTTGGCTTTGGTTTTGGGGTTGTTATGTCCCTTGGACTATTAGCCTCTTCTCCCTCACTCTTGTCCCTGAAATGCCCATCCTAGTCCCTTCCTGTTATGTTGCTTCCTCTTCTTTCCTTTCCATGCACCCCTTTGGCTTATTTGGTTTGGTTGTCTGGTTTGCTTGTTTGTGTTTGAGACATTTTCCCCTATGTAGCGCACGCTGGCCTGTAATTTGCTTCAAAGCGGATGACAATCGTAGATGATGGGATCACAGGTAATGCACACTTCTACACCTGATGTCTTCCTCTTCTACATCTTAGCTCTACTGATTTCTAAAATCTTGTTTGTCCTAGGAATGTCCCAGCAACTTGCTTCCTGAACTTATTGAGGATGCAGCTGATGGTTTCAACTGAAGACACGGTTGATTATTTCAATTGCTTTGTGCTACACTTTATTATAATACCTTGTTTGTTGTCATATTGTACTTTTTGTTACTGTTGTCTGCTTCTTCCTCTTGAAGTGGTTTTGGGGATCATAAACCCAAGAAAAGCTGGCCCATAATGAAGACTCTCATAAAACAAGTGAAGAAAAAGGAAAACAAAATACATATTGAAAGATATATCCTGGGGCTGGAGAGATGGCTCAGTGGTTAAGAGCATTGCCTGCTCTTCCAAAGGTCCTGAGTTTAATTCCCAGCAACCACATGGTGGCTCACAACCATCTGTAATGGGGTCTGGTGCCCTCTTCTGGCCTGCAGGCATACACACAGACAGAATACTGTATACATAATAAATAAATAAATATTTGGAAGAAAAAAAATATATCCTTCACAAAACATCCTCAATTGCAATGCAGAAAAATGAGAACTTTGACAAACTAAGGCAATTGAACACCACCAGAAGCCAGAGTTCTTTAGTAAGTCTAGTCAAGGGCTGGAGAGATGGCTCAGTGGTAGAGCACTGACTACTCTTCCAGACTACCCAGGTTCAATTCCCAGCACCCACCCATGTGTTAGTTCATAAAGTCTATGACTCTGGTCCCAGGGTATCCAATGCCCTCTTCTGGGTTCGATAAGTACCAAACACGCAGGGGGTGCACAGACATACCTGCAGGCAAAGCACTCAAAACACACAAAATAAAATAATTTAAAAAACGATTAGTGACCTCATGTAGAGACTGCTGGTTCGTTTCCAGGCCATCTAGACCCAAATAATCATACAGAAACTATATTAACTACAACACTGTTTGGCTGATGACTCAGGCTTATTTATACCTAGCTTTTACATCTTAAATTAACCCATTTCTATTAATCTATGTATTACCACGAGGATGTGGCCTACGGGTCAGATTTAGGCATTTTTATCCTTCGGCAGCTACATGGCATCTCTCTAACTCCTATATCTATATCCATATCTATATCTATATCTATATATCTATCTATATCATATCTATATCTATATCATATCTATATCTATATCATCTATATCTATCTATCTATCTATCTATCTATCTATCTATCTATCTATCTATCTATTTGTGAGGATTTCCTGCCTGGCTATATTTTGCCCTGCCATAGGCCAAAGCAGCTTCTTTATTAACCAATGGTAATAAAACATATTCATAGCATGTAGAGGGGAATCCCACATCAACCTCAAGGGGAATTCAAATGAGCAGATGAATTAAATAAGGAATTCATTCAAAGACCTGCCTAAACCAGAAAGTCCAAAACATGAAAATTCAATAAAGAAACTGAAATTAGGTGGGGGCAAGGAGACTTAATAATACTGGAAATTAAAAGTTCAATAAGTCAAATTATAAAATCACAGTAGAAAGTGTCAACCAATAAACTGCATCAAGAAGAAAGACATACAGTGTGTATACACATACACTATACATAAGAAAATTAATACAAAACAATCATGACCTAAACTTTTTAAAGAAAAACCTCTAGGACATGATCAAAAGAGCAAACCTAAGAATTCTTGGGGTAGAGGAGGTAAGATACAAACTAAAGATACAGAAAATCTATTCAATAAGATAACAGCCTCAATTTCCCTAAATCCTGGAAAAGAATCCAAGTAGACATAACTAGAAAGAACACCCATGTCATATGACCTCCCAATGCATAGACTACACAACAAAGAAACAGCAATATTAAAAGTCCAGTTTGCCAGCATAACATTAGACCTCACTCAGCAGAAAACCTAAGAGCCATGAAGGTGCAGAATGATATATTTCAAGCTGTAAGAAGAAGTAACTGCCAACTGTCGTGGGAGGCTGCTCATTTGTTCCCAGCTGCCCAGACCTGAAATGTTCATTCAGAAACTATATTATTTGCAATAGTGTTTGGCCAATAGCTTAAGCGTATTTCTGGCTAACTCTTCTATCTTAAATTAACCCATTTCTATTAATCTGTGTAACTCCATGTGGCTGTGGCTTACTGGAAAGGTTCCAGTGTGTCTCTGGCAGCAGCTACATGGCTTCTCCCTGACCGCACCTACTCTCTCTATATATCTCTTCCAGTCTGGCTATATTCTGTTAAGCCATTGGCCTAAAAAAAGCAGCTTCTTTATTAACCAAGGGCAATAAAACATTCATACCATACAGAGGGGAATCTCACGTCAATCAACTAACCACCAAAAAAAAAAAAAAAAAAAAAAAAAAAAAAAAACCTTTTGAAATCAGTGAAGATAGATTTCATCTCACCCAATAAGAATAGTAATCATTAAGAAAGCAAAAGAAAACAACAAAGGGAAGGGGAAGAGAGAGCAGAAGGAAGGGTTTGGGGGGGGATACTAACCTTAAGAACATTTTTGAGTGAGTCATTTGGAAACCTATTATTTTATAGTCTGCATAGTTCAGAACACACACACACACGAGTTAAAGTGGAGTTATCTGCAGAGGGAATAATTGTCCTCCTAGAAGCCATAAAAAGCTCCAATTGCCATTGACCTGGAGAGATGGTTCAGAGGTTAGAAGCTGGCTGCTCTTCCAGACAACCTGGGTTTGTCTTACACCCACATGGACTCTTACAGTGGTCTGTAATTCCTGACTCAGAGGACTTGAGTTCCTGTACTGGCCTCTGTGGGCACTGTACACACGCTGCACAGAAATAAATGCAGATGAAACACCCAAACACATTAAAAAAAGCAAATAAAACAAAAAATCCCAGTGGCGGGTGTGGTTTGATAAAAGTCTAGTGCTAGGCATGAGACAATTCCCCTCAAATTGTTGGCCAGGGTGGTCCCAGAGACCCCCAAAACAATACAGGCTATTGCCATTACTCTTGGTTGCCCACTCTGTTGCCGAAGACAGCACAGACTTTGAAAAAAGCAGTTGGTACTGACTAGGAAGTCTCCTGTTTGTTGGCTAGTTTTTACAATATAGAGGTGGTAGGAAGATTTCTAAGGGAGAAAAATCACCAACAGTTTCACCCACCTGTGAACCCCGTGAGCTACAACAACAGCATGGAGAGATATGCCCAAGGGTGCATGGTGGCATGAATGTTATGGGAATAATCGGTTGCTTTCTTTGATTGATTTCAGGTTCACTATATAGGAAAATATCTGACCAAGAACTTATGCCTGGGGTGATCATAAGGTCTAGGGGCTTATGATCTGCTACTAGTATTTTGCTAAATGGATATAGTATTCAACTGCCCTATGAATACATATCTCTCTACCCACAGACTAGTGCAGCTCTGACTTCATTAGAGAAGTTTCTTTCTACCTTGGAAGGTGGTTAACACAAAAACTCACACTTGGTTCAAATGCATAGAATAAGTGTCTATGAACTAGTCAGCCATAAAAGGAATATCCGCACCATACTCTCTACCCCAAGACTCATTGAACATTGAGGAAGAGCCAGTGGTTGGGGAAGACCAAGACAAAACTGTCTTCTAAGCCAAGTGAAGATTGGCTCATACCTTTAATCCTAGCACTTGGGAGGCAGAGGCAGACAGTTCTCTATGAGTTTGAGGTGAGCCTGGTCTACAAAGCAAGTTCCAGGACAGTTAGAGCTACACAGAGAAACCCTGTCTCAAAAATCTCGAAAAACTAGAAAAAGATCCAGTGACTTCTGGATACAGTCACTGCACTTAAGAACTCTCGGCAGCTTTGTTGCTTATACAAAGCCTGTGTGAGATCAACCCAGTCAACAGTTAGCACGGAAGGAGAGGGGCTCACAAGCCCTATCTCAAGGTGAGGATTTACTGGCGGTTAATGGTTCGTAGAAGGAACCATCCTCTTTAAAGGTCTGGTAGGTTGACCATGCTCCATGGATGATCCCACACTAATGCGTATACAGATAACACAAACTGACTCAGAGGATTATGTTTTCAAATGAAGAGAAATATGTGGGGGTGGATCCCAGAGAAGCTGAGAGGAGGAGTGTGGAGTTGAGTATCAAAATATATTGTATGCATATAGGAAATTCTCCAAGAATTAAAAAAATCTTTTAAAAAACAAACCAACAAATGTTATGAAGATGTGAACAAAGGGAACTCTTGTACACCGCTGATGGGAGTATAAAGTAGCACAGCCACTACAGAAGTTAGTATGGAGGTGTTCTTAGAAATGGAAAATAGATCTACCATTTTAGCTATAGCACTTTTGGGCATTTACCAAAGGGCTCCAAGTAAACATTGCAGAGATGCTTGCTGCATAGTAAGTTGCAGGCCATCCTGAGCTACATGGGGATACTCTGCCTCAAAATAAAGAGTCATAAAAAAATAGAGTTATAGCATTTGCAGGAAAAAGGATTTAGCTAGAGATAAGAAATAGAGCAAATAGGTCCAGTCTCAGGAAAACAGATAACATGTATTTTCTGCCATTCTCATTTATGACTCCATGAAAGCAGAGATTCAGCTGTCTTGTTGGGACCCAAAAATGTGAGCCTATTCCACCTTGTCTGAAGATCAGAGAGTTTGAGTTTATTTTGCTCTCTCAAAGTTGTTGACAAGTGTGGCTACACACCCTGACCTAGGGTGTGGTTACTTGGTGTATTGGACATTAAGGTAGTTCATAAAGGTAGATCTGCTCCACCCTGACCAAAGGTTGGAGAATACAAGCATACTTCTGCTCCTTCTTTAGGAGTGGCTGCCTGCAGGATACTTGGTCTGGGGGGGGGGGGTTCACTGCCCAAACATCAAATACTTTTCTCAAGAATGGCTTGATGTCCCAAGTATTGGAGCAAATGACTGTTCTGGTTGTCCTTTGTATCATGTTAAAACAGTCTTTTGCCTTCTTCCTTCCTTTTGTATTGGGATATAAGTGTATAGAAAAATAAATGTGGTTAAACTCATTATGAGGAGGCATTGAGTTGTCTTCCCGATACTATCCTGTCTCCTGTCTCTGTGTTTCTTTCTTATCGCTGTTCCCCTACCTAACATTTCTAATCCTCATGCTCCTACTCACTGTGGCTAGGATCATGGCTGAAGCACCCCCAAAAGATGCCTCCCGATGCTGTCTAGAGGAATAAAGAAAACTAACTGGAGGAGTAGGAAGGAGGGAAGGAGGGGAATGGCTTTGGGGATATGCTCAATACACAATATATACTTGAATGAAAAACAGCTATAATACCTATACTTACCATAACCTAAAAACTACTATAATATTTAAAAAATCACTTATATTATACATTAAAAATGGGTGAATTTTATGGTATGTTAATTATGTCTAAACCTTTTACAAATTATGCTTTATTTCTTGAAATTGCCATATAATTACATAATTCCCCTTTCCCTTTCTTACCTCCAAGCCTTCCTTGCTCTCTTTCAAATTCATAGCCTTTTTTCATTACTTCTACATACATATATGTAGTATGCAAATTCATGTATATATTCTTAAATACATAAATGTATCCCGTTCAATCTGTATGTTACTTGTATATATGTTGTCTTAGGGTTCTATTGCTGTGAAGAGCCACCATGACCTCAGCAACTCTTATAAAGAAAGACATTTAATTGGGACTGGCTTACAGTTTCAGTGGTTAAGTTCATTTTCATCATATCAAGAAGCATGGCAGCCTGCCTGTAAGCAGGCATGGCGCTGGAGAAGATGCTGAGAATTCTACATCTTGATCTGCAGGCAACAGGAAGTAAACTGTCACACTGGGCATATGGTTTGAGCATATGAGACCTCAAAGCCTGCCTCCACAGTGACACATTTTCTCCAAGGCCACACATACTCCAACAAGGCCACACCTCCTAATGATGCCACTCTTTATGGACCAAGCATTCAAACACATGAGTCTATGGAAAGGGGCATTTCTTTTCAAATCATCACATATATTTTAAACGTTTTAAAAAGTCAGTGAGGAAATAAAGACCTTATAAGATAAACACAAGGTAAAGCAATTCATGTCCACTCAGCCAGCATTACAGGAGATACTTAAAGAATCTTACTACTACACAGAGAGAAGGAAAATAGTCACAAACATAAGCTCTCAAGAAAGAATAAATTGTAAGAGTAGATGCTGCTACAGAAATTGGCTAAGGACTTCTCTGGTGAAGGGAGTTTTTCTTACAGTAGGAAGACATAGACTTGAATAATGATGTCTCTGTTAAGTGCCAAGGAAGCTGTTCACAGGTCTTACCATCCCAGGTCCACAGAGCATAGCAGCTGTGGACTTGGATGTGCATGCAGAGGAGCATGACTGGAAGACAGGAGTGTGAGGGAAGCATGTTCGTGATGATGCTCATGCAAAGATGTGATAAGAGACATCTTATCAGGGTATGGTCCTTGAAAACCATACCATAGCCAGCTTTGGCAGTAGTGTCTTTAATCTCAGCACTTGGAAGGCAGAGGCTGGCAACCTGTGAGTTCAAGGAAAGAGCCAGAAAGAAAGAAGGGGGAGGGAAGGATGGAGAAAAAAATGAGGAAGAGAGGAAGGGGGAAGGGGGAAGGGGGAGAGAGAGAGAGAGAGAGAAAGAGAGAGAGAGAGAGAGAGAGAGACAGAGAGAGGAGAGAGAGAGAGAGAGAGAGAGAGAGAGAGAGAGAGAGAGAGAGGACCTTTTGATTGGGTAGCAGTAAGAGATAGATTAATGGATGCTCAGTTCCGAAATCACAAGATTCTTTTTGCCTCACTAAGGACTGTCTTGATGAGATCAATCTAATAGAGGATTCTTAAATCTAATCAACCTAAAAAAAACTGGAGGAAAGTGGCTGGAACTGGGAAAGCGGTGAAGCAAGAGTTGCACTGTTTATCAGCAGAAGGCATAAACCCAGACAGGAGAGAAATGATCCCAACATTATTCAAATGTCCAAACTCTCTTCTGAAATTCAAAGTCAACTCTTAGCTGTGAACCCCTGTAAAATTTTTTTAAAAAAAGTTCTATTATTTCCAAGATAACACAGCACAGGGCAAACATTCCCATTCTAAAAGCAAGGAGTAAGAGAATAGGGAGCAAGGACGAGCCAATGGCTATTCTTGGTTGTCAACTTGACTACAGCTGGAATGAACTACAATCCAGAAATGAGGGGCACACCTGTGAGATTTTTCTTCTTTTTTGCATGAAGTGTGTGAATCTACTTCTAGTTCACACCTTTGAAGTAGGAAGACACACACCTTTGATCCAGATCTTGATGTGGGGAGACATTGATTGGGACCATGCCTTCTGCTGGAAGCCTATATAAGTACCTGAAAGAAGGAAGTGTTCACTCTTTGCCCTTGCCTTGCTTGCACATCCATTTCTTCACTGGTATTAGATCCTGTTTCTTTGGGATTCTAATATATACTGAAGACCAGCTGAGACATTCAGCCTTGTAGACTGAGCAACTACTGGATTCTTGGACCTTTGATTCACAGCCAGCCACTTGGATTAGCTGGACTGCAGCCTGTAAGTCATTCCAATAAATCCCCACCCCTTCTCTCCACACACACACAGGAACTTACAGCATAAATCTGTGTGTGTGAGCAGAACAAAACTGGGACTGGGGGGCTAGATATAACCTTACAAGGCACCCCACTGACCTTCCTCTTACTGGGCTTTACCTCCTCAAGTTTCCACCACCTCTCAAATAGCATCACCAGCTGGGGACAAAGAAAAACACAAGCGTCTCTGGGGGATGTTTCATATTCAAACCCTAACACAGCTCTATGACCTCCTATGGATTCCCCTTCCCGTCTCTTCAAGTCTGCAGTCCTTGAACTTACCAACTTCCTCAGCACACTGCCTCCATCTAGTGACACTTACTGTGGCAGATGATAGACAAGCACACTGAGACTGGGGACAGACACTCAGCAGTGTCCAGAAGGGAAGTGGTCATTGCAGTGGAGTATGGGGAATAAGCAGCACATGTCCCCAGGTCCCCCAAAGCAAGGGTAAGAGGGGGGTGTTTTATTAAACACCTTCACTTCTATGAGAGTCTGGAGAAGGGAGACAGCCTGGTAGAATTTAATGCCAACTCCTTAACTTACAAGCCAGAAGACTTGAGGAGATATTCAAGTTATTTTCAGGACTGTAAATGAAATAAATGAAGTGCCATGTCTACTTTCTCATTGAGTCTTCTTGGTGCCTTATATGTTCTAGACATGAGTTCTGTAAGGTTTTTCCGTTCTGCAAGCTGCCTCTTCAGTTAATTAGCAATGTCCTTTGCAGTAAAGAAACTTTTAATTTCATCAAGTTCCATTTATTGGTTGCTTACTTTCTGAATGACTAGGGTCCCATTCAGAAACTCCTAAGTTACCTGAGCCTATATCTTGAAGTACATTCCCTGCTCTTCTAGGTTTGGGTCTAACATTGAGATCTTTGATCCATTGTTTTGCTAATTGAACAGTTTCAAACTGCCCTCCAAATCTGTAGTTTTCTCCTTACAGATTAACGCAGCTCCCAGACCTCATCAGAGACGTTTCTTGGCTCAGTGGACGGTGTCAAAGCAGGGACTCAGGTCTAGTCAAAAATGGAGGGTAAGAGCCAGTGTTCACCCACAAATGGAACGTCTTACACCCCTTCTCCAAAGCTCAGGGACCAATGCCAAAGAGATGGCATCGAGACTGTAAGAGGCAGGGGTCTGGGAAAACTAGGGGAACCCTGTCTTCTGGACAACACCCTGTACAGGATCAAGTCAGTTAACTTTCTAGCATGGAGTGGAAATGGGCTCATGAGCCACCACCCCTAACTAGGGAACTAAGAACAGTTGCTGGGTTCTAGGGGAGGAAAAGCCTTTTAAGGATGCAGTTCCTAGAAGTTGACCACATTCCAATGGATAGTTCCACACCTGTGAGTACATGGGCATCACAAATTAGAACCCAAGTGTTATTTAAAACAAAGTCATGTACTTGGGAAGGGGGGCAAAAGTTGGATCTATGAGGAGTTAGGAGTGAACATGAAGTGCTAGAAAAAAAAATTACTATTTTTAAAATGAAGTTAAATAAAACAGCTATCCTTACCTTCCACCCCTGATCTCTTACAGCCAACTTGAAGTCTATCGCCATTACTTTCCCATCTGTCTCCTTAACTCAGGCCTCTCATCTGAGCAAACTTCAGCCGTCACTTGACCACCCGCTCTATCAGTCCCAGCTCAAGGTCTGTGCGCTCTGGTTTTCTCAGGTGGGAAAGTCTTTCCATACTTTTCCTTTGTCCCTGGCATCATTATCATTACATCATTACATCTTTTTTAAAGATGAGTTCTCAGTGTCATTCAGGCTGGACCCAATCGGTCTCCGTCTCCTAAGTACTGCCACACCACCACCAAGTCTTGACTTCACTTGGAAATCCAAAGATCTCAACACTACCATCAGGCAATGGCCTCAACTCAGACACCACCCTACTGGCTTGCTTCCCATGGCTATAGCTCTCTTTAAATCTAAGCATCAGATCTCAAAGGTTAGTTCCAGGACTCAGAAGAGCAGCAGGTGGGCTGAAATACAGCTGGACGGGGAGGCATTGACCAGCCCAGGGGAAGTTCTGGGTTCAAAGCCCAGCAACACAGAGTAAAGCACCCTGAAGTAAAAAGCAAGTTTTATGTCAGCCGTACAGCTGAAGAAATGCACAGCTCACTGCTAAGCTAATTCCCTAGGCCACAGCAACTCCAAAAGCAGAGCAAACACGAGTTCCTTGCTCATGCTGGTTATTTCACAAACACCTTGAGCACTTCTGGTGCTTTTGATCTCAAAAGGTTACTATTTTTAGGGAAGTGAGATTTTAGAATGTCTTAAACATATATTAACTAGAAGCCAGATTTTAATTATACATGCAAACACACCTCCATGAAGTGAACATGTGAGTGGGTGGTCATTATTTCTTGCTTGGGACTTTGGTCTTAGCCTTCATGTGCCCCACAGAATAGCTCAGCTTCCCTCAGCATCAAAGGATGAAGCAAGCAGTGAAAAGTTCCAATTTACAAAAGCCTTGACTCCTCAGTTCTGTGATGGTACCAAGGCTGAGGAGTTTTTGGTGATACTGGGGACTGAGTCCAGCTGCTTCCACAAGCTACGTCTCCGTAGTAGTTACTTTTACATTTTGTTTTTAACTCTGGGCACACAACGTGAAATTGTTACTATATTTTCTGAAGTTGTGACCATGAAAAAAGAGACAGGCAAGTTGGTATAAGTCTGTGGTGGTAGCACTGGGAACTGAGTAAGGAAAACCGTTCTTTCATTTATCACCAGCCTGGGATACATAAAAGATGGGGGGGAGGGGCTGAGAGAAATGGTTTTGGGTTAAATGACACAGGTCTGGACTGCATCATACAACTTGTGGTTGGATTTCAAGCTTGAATAATATAGCTGAAGTCAATGTAGTTCTAACTTGTTAGGCTAGCCATAAAGATCATGAATACCTCCCTAGAACTGTTGATAGAAGATTGAAAACAGCATATTTAAGAAAGGGGAAACTGAGTATGATGGCATATGTCCGTTATTCCTGTCCTTGGCTGGCAGAGACAGAAGGGACCATGCACGAAATCCAAGGCCTCCTTAAACTACAGTGTGTTCCATACCAGCCTGAGGCACCTGATAAAATTTTGTCTCATAACAGTAAAGCTTAACTAGGCACAGTGGCTTATACCCCTGCAACCCCAGTGGCATGTGGGAGGTCGAGGCAAGAGAATGGCAACTCCAAGAACAGCCTGGCCCACACACTGAGATATAAGCCATCTGGGAAGCAGAAAAGACCTTGTCTCAGAGACCAGAAACAAAGAAGGAAAAGTACTTACCCTGCGCCAGGAGCTCCATCACAGGCAAAGGAAATGATTAGTAAAAGCGAGGCTACGTCACAGCAAGATTTATTAATACATCCAAAAGAAAGAAAGAAAAATCATTTTGTCACACTATATACAGATAATACATACAGTGTTTTATACACATATTACATCAGTTTTTACACAAGAAAAATATACATAAAAATGTAAACTTTTGTATACAAAAACCCTTAAACAAATTAAACAAGGACCAGATAACAAAAGGAGACCAATCCATTATTATTTCATCAAATTTTTAAAACAGTAATACAGTACATTCATTGAGATATATATATATGGAAAATGTGAACCATCTCTTCCTGTTTAAAGGGAAATCACAAACCAAAACTTCTCGTCTCCCCAAATGTGTCCTCCTCAGCAGAACCTCAGCCTTTTCCCAATCACCAGCCTCCTCTTCCACACTGTGCAGACACTAGCTGCTCCCAGTGTGCGTGCTGTGACAGACATGAGAAGATGCTTGGTTTGTGAGTCCCCTTTAAGCAGCCACCCTCCTGTCTATGCTCTGAATGTATGGCATATGAAGCACACTGTGTGCCAAGGTGATCGAGAACACCGAGGAGGAAGAGCTCTCGTACGGCTAGTCCTTGCTACCGTGCAGTTCCGTTGTTAAAAGACATGCCTGCCTGTCCTTCGCTGGTTTCCAATGGCTACTCCACCTTTGATTTCCCACTGCAACTTGGTTTTAATTTACACTTGGGCACTCTGGTTAGTAGCATACATCTGCCAAGAGGCTTTGTGTTAAAGGCTGATTCTGATATCAGTTCCAGTGAGCTACTCTGTGCAATCTGCTTCCTTAGGAGTACCCTTACTCCACTCCCCAGCTAACATAGCATTTAGGATTATCTATCCATCTACCTTTCTCTCCCCCTATTCTCAAGGTTTAATCTGCTGCCAGCTCATCACAAACAAAAACAGTATTTAACAGTTTCGTCTTAATGTTCTTGTATTCAATACAGAAAACTGAGAGACAAATGGGAAAAAAATACCTTGCGGGGAAAAGCAGTAAGAATTAAATATATGCCAAGTACATGCAACCTAAGAGTTAATTTTCAAAAAAATTAAGTAGTATCTTTAAAGAAATCAAACTTTGCAAAATAAACTACGCTTAGGACAGCATCCTGAGAAGCGTCTTCTTTCCAAGGTGAACTGTGAACAGGCAGAATGACAAGATGATCTATTTCCTTGCAGCAAGAGAGGGGTCAGCTTCCCCCAGCAACATGATCAAAATGATCGTTACTCATTAATGAAAGGAAGAGGCAAATTGGTGAATTAAGTTGATCAAGGAGATGGTAGATAACACACACAAATGGCAATGCTAGGATTGCTCTAAAACTGAAATAAACAAGCTGGGTTGTGGTATGTCGCTGTTTCAGAGAAGGGAGATGCGCAGAAGGCCCCGAGTGGATCTTGTCTCTGATATGCAGATGCTGTTTTCAAAATGACAGTCTCCCTTTCAGTCACACAGACACAACAATAAAATGAATAGGAAGCTAAATAAATAGTGTATGGCTGTCTTTAGATGAGACCTTTAAATGTTCTTTAAATAACTTTTTGATAATGTATTTTAAATCATTACATACAATTGCCATTGCAGTGGCAATATTCCAGTAGGGCAGCATTTTGCTAAATGTAAAAGATTGCCATTTAGAACTCATACATATACATGTGTATGTACAGTTATATCAACACTATTTATATACATATATATCTAGAGAGCAACATTTCATTGCCTTTGAATGTTTCTATGTCCACTCCCACAATGTATCTTGGAGACATACTGTGTGAGTATATATACCAAAGTATATGTACACATGCACCAACATGTGTATACACACTTTGATCTGTGTGTGCATAAGAGCTTTAAAGGCACGATATATAAGGGTGAAAGCTTTCTAGAGAGCTGTGGCAGAGTTAGAACTGAATGTCACAACTGTGAGCAAAGTCAAAAGGAAATCCAGCAGATCCAAGACACAAGAACTCATCAGAGCACTTCATCATGAGAAGCATGAGTCAGCTGTAGATTTAAGAGGCTTCCATGTGACTTTATATACTTTGTTAAACTTCAAAGGATAAATTTAGATTTAAAGGACAAAGTTAATCAAACTATTTAAATGATGATAGGTGTGGAAATGTACCTAACACTAATGTCAATCATAACATCATAATTGTAGTTTTTTTTTTCACTTTAAGTAAAACACTCCAAAGTTGCCTAGGAAATTTCAAAATTAACTGATTAATGTTGGCTTTTTATTTTTCACCACTACCTAATTCTCAAAGAAAATATTACTGAAAGCTGTATACTATGGGGGACTGTCAGTGATAGAGGAATATAAAAGCAACAGCCAAGGCAAGAGAACTAAGTCAGAAAGGGGAGAGGAGGGAGGGGGTGATGTGGCTCGCACATGCCCTGTCCAGGCCACCCTCGGAGTCCATCTCCAGCACTCGGACAACAGACAGCTCAGCGCAGGTGTGAGTGGTCGGCAGAGAAGCCAGCTAGCAGTCTGCGGACAGTGCAACCGGTGTGGCCAATGTCATCTGTCATCTGTGACTCTGAGCTAAAGGATTTCTATCTCAGTATGGTTGATGATGTACTCTAGACTGCTGTCACTTCCACAGGCTTGCAGAATAATCCAGAATTTCCCACAGATGCATAATCTTGCTTAGCAAAGGCTGTAAATCTATTACACACACACATTTTTAGGGAAATATATGTATATAGCTTTATCTATACACACACATATACATACGTGTATATATAGATTTATACAAATGTATAAATAAACATAATTCTTTTCAATATTCCCATTGACAAGGCAAGTTCACATTCAGCAAAGTGCCACCACGTCCCATATACACATCTCTGTACAGATATACACAAAGGGTCTGTTTTCACCCTTCAAGAAGGGGAAATTGATTCTAGCAAATTCTGTTAACCAGCAACTGAAGGGAGAAATGGCATCAGTACAAACTTCCTCCTCTCATTTGCATGCGTATGTACAAGAAGTATGCAGATTTTTCAAAACCCAAAAGTAAGAGTGAATGGAACAGGGAGATGTTACAAAAATACCATCTAAAAAACACAGAAAGCTTTCCCAGGTTTTGACTAAGATGAATTAAGTGAGGCCTCAAAGACAACTACCAACTCAAACATGGACTTAGGAATTGCTGTCCTGATATAGCCCCTAAGTATATGAGTTTTCTTTCTATCAGAATAAACATGATGGAGCACAGCAAAATGGCAAAGCTCAAAGTACAGGAATGTATCTTTCTTTTTAGCTCCACATCAATCAGGTAGGCATCAAAGGTAGCATGATTTTTCCTACAGCCAAAAGATTAGGGCTGCAGTGCTCTGTTCCATAACCAATGGTACGATTCAGTTTTTAAAAAATGTTTTAGAAATAACGAAAATCATACCAGCTTTGAAATATGCATAGTGAAATGAGCTCACTAACTCCTAAAACAAGCTTCAAAGGTTCTTTATCAAGGCCTAAGTTTTCTGATCTTGATCATGAAAACATCATAATACTTTTATTACTTGGAATATAAAGAACATTTATTAGACACAAAAGTGTTTCAACAAATCTGTGGTCCCATTACCTCAATATAAACAAGCTGTTATCTAGGTCTTGTCTTTCATCAGTATGAGGCTGGCCTTAGAATCTGCTTTTCCTATGCCACTTTAAAGACACCCTAAGTTAATTCAAAGGGTTAAAGAAAATGCACATGATATCAGAGCCAGCCTTTTGAACACAGCATAGCAAAGAATATGGCATGTTTATAAGAAAGAAACAATGGGAAAGTAACTGGAATACCCTCAGCTAGATAAAACATATTTCTATAATACATTCGGTTACCTTTCTATTTTTATACAAGCACACATTCACCTCACACACGTGCCCCCGATGTGTATTTTTGCATGTGTGTAAACACAGACAGATACACGCACACAAGTAATTTACTTCTATTTTTAAGTCACAGTGGGAATTCCTTAGTGAGGAGGGGAAAAACGTTCCTGAATGAGACACTGAGAACTAGATTTATTAATTTTACTTCTCAATTTACAGAATAAACTGTAAATTAAAGAATAAATCCATAGGAAATAACAGAGGTCTTAAAAACTTGGTTTACAAATTCCAGCTCCAGGAGTGGAGTTTCACCGGACCCTGTCACTAGGCGTCTAGCCACCGTAGTGTGAACCACAGTCACGCCCTACAGAGCAGGACTCTCAACAGCTCCAGGAAGGAAAGATGTGGTCCAGGGTGCTCTACACTGTGAGGCCCCAGGTCATCCTTTTCTTTACACATCTGCAAGGTAGCGAAGGACAGCTGTACACCTTGACACGGCAGAGATCCAGTGGAAAAAGGTGCGTCACTAGTTTGTTTTGTCAAAGATAAAAATAAAAATAAAAGAAGCTCATATATAATTTTTAAGCTATTAAAACACATAGGCAACATAATTCATTACACTCAATACAGCTTTAGTATAAAACTTATAATTTATGAGGTGATGTTAATAGCATAAATTAATATACCTTTTCTCTTAAAATCTACAATAAGTATTCTGAAAGCTCATGGGGAAGGAAGTTTTTAAATAAAAGTTTTAAAGCTGTGCATGATGGGAAAGGATTCTGTCCGCTGAAGCTGAGATGAGAGCCTGAAGTAGAAAGGAAAACGTCCTCGGTGAGCTACCACGGGCTATGAAACCAAATGCTTTCTCTTTCTTGAGCTCCCATCAATGATGAGTCACCTTTAGTTTCTCTTAAAACTATTTTCTTATTTTAAAAACTGCCCTAATTTCCGCAAGGAATCCCTGAGACATACTCAACACTATACAGTGAGAAGAGCTATCGCTGTTGAGAACTGATCCAACCCTTTGGAAGAGAGGCGCATGCTGTCAGCAGGCATCACTCTACCGCGTTAGCACTAACCCGCTGGAGATGCCTGAACCTTAATGACACAGGCTGGAGTCATTTGGGGGCAAATCCGTCTGTTCCCAGGAAAAGCAATGGTGTAGCCTTTAGTTATCCTGCTGCCTTCCGCTCTGCATGCTGAAGTGCTTTCCATGGGGAACTTGGGGTGCATATAGAGCTTAGGTCAGTGGTCCCCAGCTTAAAAAGCAAACAAACAAACACATAGAACAACAACAAAAACCAATGAAAAAAGATTCTACCCCTCGTGGGCCAAGGTGAGTGCGGCTCATGTGTGTGCATGTGCACACTGCAGCACCGGGGATGAGCGTGCAAAACAGGCAGAGGAGGAAGGAAAGAAACATGCTGCCCCACTGGCCTCCAGGACCGGCCAGCTTTTATCCTAGAGACGGCTCTGCACCCTAACTCAGACCAAAGACCATCCTGGATCTATACTTCAAGCCATTCAAAAATTACTGATACTCTGGAATATGGGTCAATACAGTTACAACACTTCTCTCTGAAACGCCACATCTCATTTTACTCGTTCCTTATCACAGCGCAGAGGGGAAAGCTAACTGAGAAAAGGAGCTGAGTAAAACAACGGACGGCTCCCTAACCTAACCCACAAGTGCAGTGTCAATGACGCTGGCTGTTGGAAAAGCCATGAACACCCAGAAGTTCCTCTTAACTCGCCGGCTAGGGAGACTGCTTAACAGACCTCCACCTATGCACTTCACAGAGACCGTATTATACACATGTGAAAGACAGCATTTAAAATACTACTCTAATTAAAGTGTGATTTTGGGTTCCCACCAGAATATAATAACATGGGGAAGCTTAAAGAAGCCAAAATATCAAGCAATCGTTATTTTTCTTTTCTACATAATTCCAGGGAAGATTTTCAAGTTACTGAAAGGGGGAGAAATACATAACTTTTCATGAGTGACTATCCCCATGAAATAATTTTAACAGAAGAAACCTTTAGGACAGTGTGGGAGAGCAGTAATAAAAGAAATACAAATGAGGAGTCACTCCAACTAAACTCAAAGGTGTTTCTAAATTTTCTCATTACACTGCAAAGTTGTATTGACCTTTCAACAACCCATTCTATTAATTATCCTATACAAGTCAGCCAAAGAACAGAATTTAATCTTTTTAAGTCTAAAAAGAAAAGATGAAAAGTCTAAAAAGTAAATACTTTTAAAATTCTAATGAATTCCAAGCCTGTCGAACAGTTTAGTGTTAACATCCTCACAGTCTGCACATCCATGCTCGGCACTCAGCGAGAGGGAGGCAGTGACTTCAGGGAGGTGAGCGTCCCACCGGCACGCGGCCCAGGATGCCAAGGTGCAGTGAAGACTCCAGGCCAGACTCGAGGGACACACAATAAGGGCTTCACCTCTGTGTTATGCAACTCTGACGCCAGTTTATAAGACGCCACGCAACAGGCCACCAGAAATCAGTTCCTTTGTACAGAAGGAACGACATGCCCAGGACACCTCTTTCCAGCGTGGACGTGGCTTCCTTCCTGCATAAAGAACTGACTGCTGTGTGGATTGTGAGCACGGACTGAGAATGAGCTTTGGAAAAGTTTTAGTGTGACCCACAGAGGGGGTGATCCCTAACCTTCAGATGAGAGTCTGGTTTACTTCAAGAGATTAATCTTAATAGTTATCTGGCAAAGATAAACTATTAGCTGTCCTTAGCCTTACACCAACTTTAAGGAATATAAAACAACCACTTTCCAACTCCATGTGCAATGACTACCTGACTCTCATGAAACCATCATCTTCTCAGAGGGCCGGTCACTAGACACACCACACGACCTGCCAACACGGAACTGCTCTCGCTTATGAAGCAGGAATGCCTCACTCGGTTCGCTCACTAGAAAACAACCCTTGCTTCTCAGCAGCTGTTTCCACTGCATAGTCTGTCACTTGGTGGTCTACCTGGAAGTGCTAGTCACCATCCTGGATTGTTTACTAGCTGTGTGCCCTACGCAGGTGTGGACATCGCTAAGCCATTCTTACAGAGGAAACAAGCAACATCTTAAGCACTTTACTAAAATAACACTAACAACTAAAGGAGAGAAAGCCCATTTTCTCTTCAGATACCAGAGATTACGGTTGCTGAATATCAGATTCTCAGAGCACAGAATGCATTCATTAATTGCAGCAACTTCAAAAATTAAATCACAGTAACACAATCTAACTGGCCTTTAGAAATGGTCCCAAAGAACTGCAGAGACAGACTGAGCCTCCACTGTCACTGTCTCTTATGTACTGAGCACTGCGGCAAAAGCTAGCGTTGATTCCAGTACTGCCTTACCACAGTACAAGTGCTGTTTTCATGTAAGCATGATAAAAGATGCTTTTTTTATTTGCATATATTAATGTCCCACCTACTATTGAGAGACTAGAACTGCTCCAAAAAACTAGAGAAGAAACAAAGTGGGTACCGCTTGGCTTGTGGATAAATACTTTTCCAACAGGAGATGCACAAGAAAAGCAAACTATAGGCCTGGATGTTAGTTCTGAAATATTAGAAATGTGTGCTTTTTGCTAATTATTCAATTCTATACCAGTACTTTCTAAGACTATCCTCTCTTCAGCTATCGTCATGGGCAGCTAAACAAAAGAGAGTTTACTCAAGATTTTTGGCGTGAAGCTTTAACTGGCAACATTCCTGATCACTTCATGCCTTCTTACTCAAAAGCAAAGAAGGGCTTTTAAATGCACATAAAACAGAAAACTGCGGAGCTCCTGGGATCGCTGAAGGCTTCAGTCAGAGGCAGGATCCTGCCCGTGGGTGACATGGACTCCTTCTCAGAACCTAGGACTGGCTAGCAGTGGCCAGGCCCAGAGGGTCCTGTGTCCTTCCAACTCCTCCCACTGTGTCCCTTCACAAGCACAGAAACTGGCCTCAAGTCAGAAGCCAGTGCCAAAGCAGTTGCCGCTGCCAGCGTTCCTCGACCTGTCTCCAGGCTCAGCAACCTCCAGAAGAGTGAGCAGCCACAGCCCACAGCCTCTGGAAATAATTCTGACAAGGAACAGGCATCAAAACAGAAAACTGAAGACTTGGGGAAAAAAAGGCAGTGGACTCTGGAGGATTTTGACATTGGCCGCCCCCTGGGTAAAGGAAAGTTTGGAAATGTTTACTTGACAAGGGAGAAGCAAAGCAAGTTTATCCGGGCCCTGAAGGTGCTGTTTAAAACCCAGCTGGAGAAAGCAGGGGTAGAGGGAGCACCAGCTTTGAAGAAGTGGAGATACAGTCGTACTTGCGGCACCCAACATCCTCAGGCTGTTTAGGTATTTCCACGATGCCACCCGAGTTTATCTAATCGGGCCGTCTACAGAGCGCTCCAGAAGCACTAAGTCTGAGACAGAGAACAGCTGCTTCCATCACTGAGCTGGCACACGCTCTGTCTACTGTCATTCAAAGAGTCATCCACAGAGACATTTAGCCAGAGAACCTGCTTCTTGGGCCAAATGGAGAGTCGAAGATCACAGACTTCGGTGGTCTGTGCATGCTCCATCTTCCAGGAGAACCACACTGTGTGGCACCCTGGACTACCTGCCCCGAGATGATTGAGGGCCGGATGCACGATGAGAAGGTGGACCTCTGGAGCCCGGGTGTCCTCTGCTATGAGTTCCTAGTTGGGATGCCCCCCTTTGAGGCACAGACCTACCAGGAGCTCTGCAGAAGGATATCACGGTTGAATTCACATTCCCCGACCTTGTGACTGAAGGAGCCAGGGACCTCATTTCAAGACTGTTAATGCACAATGCAAGCCAGAGGCTAACACTAGCGGAAGTCCTTGAGCACCCCTGGATCACAGCTAACTCCTCAAAGTCTTCCACCGGCCAAAAAAACAAAGAGCTAACTAGCAAATCATCTTAGAGAATTCGGAGCCATGGCCACTGTGCAACTGTGAGAAATGCTCCATCACTGCCCCCGGTGTACCCTGCTGAGCAGGCATTCCCTGGCCTTGCATCCAGGAAGCCCCACCTGAGCACATGTGACATTGCCCAAGCCCCAAGAACCATTCTGCTTCTCCTGGTTCAGTAATCTGGAGGAAGGTTCCACTGCAACAGTTCCCATGGCCTGTGACCCCAGAGTGTCCTTGTGGGGTCTCACTGTGGGAAAGTTCTAACTCTGGCCACCTCCCCAGTGATACCTATGTGCGTAGCCTTCAAGTGCCTGAGTGTGTGTGTAACTTACTGGGCCGCCAGGCCTGGCTGGAAAAGCTGTTGGAATGAATATGTAGTTTTCTTTTAAATGTTAAAATAAAGGTTTGTGTAGCCTTTTAAATGTTAGAATAAAGGTCTGTATAGCCTTTTCTTAAGTGGCAACCCTTCAGAACACTGGTTTTCAGCCTTAAGCCTGTATGGGATTCAGATCCTCCACCACCTCAACGGAGCCTGTGCTCAACCTGCTTTGGACTCGACTCAGATGTTTCTAGATGTTACGGGCTGTTACACTGGAGTTCTGTCAAGTATGCAAACTTGTTAAATATATAAATATATGTATAACATCTAAAAATTTGAGAAAAACACCCAGAAAACTGCAAACAATAAAAAGGTGCAACCTACTGCAAACTCAGTCTCGACAACTAGAGAATTTTCAGCGGTGAATGCAGGGACAAATAGCCACTGACAGTCCAAGCTGATTACCCATGACTTTCCTCTCGCGGTCAAACAGGGGCTTGATAAGGAAGTCCAGTGCTGCTCCGCTTCAGTCTTCAACTGAGACACAATGGAGACAAAATAATTTTCTGAGGATGCACAGTTAGTGATGATTATAACGGGATGTGAAAACAGCTTAGCAAACGAAGTGACACCCTGGAGGTGAGGTGGCCACTCCTAACCTTTCACTGCAGTGCACTGACACGAACAAGCTGCCGACAGAAGTTCACAGGCCAAACAGGCACAAAGCTGATCCTCACCATTTAGGAGAAGCTCATGGTGATATGCAACAGAATTTCTTTGTGACATAATTTATAATTTAGAAATTTCTCAATCTGAAAAATGGCAAAGCTAATACCTTAAATGTTGCAATTAACATAATTTTTAAAAGAAATACATTACAAAACATATTTTGCCCTCCCCAAATTCAATAAATATAAAATAGGGCATATCGTGATTTCATACAGACATGTGACTTTCCCTCCAAAAGCTCAGGCACACAGTATGTGCATAATGCCTGCTCACATCACTCCTTTATAAGGCAGAGAAAGAAAGCCTTCGGCAGAAGGGACTGGCTAGAATAGCATAGCATGAAGAAAACATACATAAGGAGAAAATATGTCCCAACCTTTACTTGTTAGGAAAGAAGGAATTAGGATCAAACAGTCCCTGACAAAAGAATTACTATACCACATCATTAACAGATATGTTGTCTTATTTTTAAAAATATACAGATGTAAATTAAATTGAACTCAGGTGTGAATACCCAATGGTATCCAAAGGGACAATGAAACCTCAGCAAACAGATCAGAAAGTGAAGTTCCACCCTTCTCTGGAGGGGAAGGCAAGCAAGAAGAAACCCCACATATCACTCCATAGTCACCAACTTACTGCACTAATCAACAAGATGTTCACCTTAAAACCTTGATACTTTAAAAGATTTCCAAATTTACTTCACCTTAAGTATTTAAATTATTTTAAAAGTACCTAAGGTAAGTCAAATTTATGTCTAATTTCCATATTCTGCTTTGAAAGAAATTTTAAAATGTGTGTCCTTCCAATATTACACATCACTTCACAACTGGTACACGGACTCTACACGTGTCCTCAACAGTTCACAAATCTCACCAAAGAATCACAACTGTAAACATGTAAGAACTAGGAGCGAATGACAGGCCAGGCAGGGCACGGATGTCGCCTTTCACGTTTACCTGGTCTAGCCTGCTTGTTCACATCAAAACATTTTTTAATTACAACTTGCAAATGTGTTCCATGAGTGAGGGATTTTGAGACAAATACGCATGGAAAAGGCAAAGTGACTGTGAGGCCCTAGACCTGAGCGCCCGAACCACGCGGGGGGGCGGGGCAGTTGTCATGACACTCCCTGTCACCGACGTGAACTCAGCCTTGCGTGGCTCCTCTCTTCATAGGCTGATCATTAGCGACAAAGGGCTGTGTTATCACCACCACGCCACCCCTCCTATTCAGATGCTTTAGTCAACTCAGTCAGAAACTATGCTAGGTATGAGACGGAAGGAGGGAAAAAAAGAGCCGTAAGCTTATTTGAGAGAAAAAGACAAAAAAAAAAAAAAAAAAAAAAAGCAACCATGACAGCTACTTCCTGCACTGCACGAAACACATACGGGGTGAACACGCATTCACAGGCAGTCAAGAGACAATGTTCTTTTCGGTTAACCATATCACAATTAGGAATGGCACCCAGGCCTCACTGTGGCGTTTGGCAGTCGGGGCTAAGTCAGCGTTTTGATTTGCCTCCACACACCGCCTGCTACACAGGATCTCAAAAGACCACTCCATCTACCACAGCCTATGTAAAAACCTGGCTAGAGAAGGGAAAGCACTGATCTCAACACTAGGAAATAGGAAAGGGCACTGGTAATCTGAGGTATCTTCCACTTCAATCCTATCCGGTCACTGTGCTGCGCCACCAGAGGAACCACCAGGCCGAGGACCCGCCAGGAGGGAGGAGCACCAGTGCTAAGGAGCACACGTGAACACTGACACAGGTCGCCGTGCGCGCACGGCCACTTGCTGATTGGGAAGGGGGTCCTGCTAATCCCCACTCTTGTTTCTAAATCTTCTGTAGGAAAAGAGGAGAGGGTGCAAAAGAGGAAACAAAGATAGAAAACACCAGGTCCCACCTGCCGGAAAGCACAGACGCGCTCGCTCAGTTGGGGGTGGGGAAAGGGGGAGATGCATTATTGGTACTTGTAGCCGTGGCACCTGTTACTGTGAAGCCTGTGGGGGGCGCTATGGAGCTGTGGCTGGGCTGCAGGTCCTTGGGAATGCCACTGTGAGCACTCAGCTGGTGGCCGAAGGCTGCACTGAACTGCGGGAGCTGCTGCTTGGGAGAGGAGGAGGCCATTAGTTCAGCGGAAGGCCCCATGCCACTAAAGCTGGTCTGTGGTAACCCCGGAAGCACACTGGAACTGCTCGGGGTAACGGTGGCGAAGGCAGGCTGTGTGGTCTCTGAGTTGGACGTGGTGGGTGGCGTGGAGAGGGAGGTGGAGAGAAGGTGTCCATCCGCGCCAAGGAGGTTGCTAAATGCAGAGGGATCGCCAAGGTTGACGGGGAGATTCCCCCAGTGAGTCCTGGGGTTGGCCACTCCTCCCAGTGGCACCTCAAGGTGGGCGGGGAGCAAGTGCTGCGCCATGGCGGGCATCTCTGCCGAGAAGGTAGCTGCCATATGATCGCCAGAGTAGGCCGTGTGGGGGGAGGTGATGCGGTCACTGTAGGGCGACGGCACGTGCTCGCTATCGTAATGGCTTCCATGGGGTGAGGAGTGTGAGTGATCACTGCTGTATTGCTGTCGTGAGGTGATTAGGTCATCTGCCTTGCTCAGCAGCTGGGCAGGGTGTGGCCTCTGGGAGGCATGGCTGCCATCGTGAAGTCCATGAAACTGTCCTGGGAAGGCTCTCTCCCCGAGTGCACTCTGGCTGAGCAGAGTGGCAGAAGTAAGGCCAACGCTGGCTGGGGCAGAGAACTGCCCCTGGATCTGCCCTGCCAGGGGCGTGGGTGGGTTAGACAGGCTAGCAGAACGGAGGAGGTTCTCGTCCAGCTCCAGACTAGAAAAGCTATCGTGCACTATGCGTCCATTCAGCAGCTCCCCTAGGTCCGGGTTCACTTCTCGACTCAAGGACTGGATTCCTGAAGCATCAGTACCCGCGGAGAACACCCCCATTCCTCTATCTGACAACCCCTGAACTGGCACACCGTCTGACTGGGTAAGTACCCCAATTGTACTCAGGCACTCGAGAGAAGTTACAGCTTGCAAGGCCCGCTCAAGTTCCTCAGCTTCTTCGGTGGTCGGGAGGAGGTCTCCATTCTTTCCTGCGTTAACCAAAGCCGGCAGCATCAGCAAAGCTCAGAGATGACTCACAAAGCACAAGTCACACGTCTGAGTATTTAACACTAACCTATCACAAAGGAGTCCCTGCCAGGCTTGGTGGTGCACACCTTTAATCCTAGAACTTAGGAGGCAGAGGCCAATGTATCTCTGTGAGTTCTAACTGAGCCAGGTCTACATAGCAAGTTCCCCGCCAGTTAGGGCTGCATAGTGAGACTGTCTCAGAGAAAGAAAAAACAAAGACTTCTGTGAAAAGAAAAAAGTTTCTTTTTAGAGACAGGGTTTCTCTTTGTAGCCCTGGCTGTCCTGAAACTCTCTCTTTAGACCAGGCTGGCCTTGAACTCACAGAGATCCACCTGCCTCTGTCTCCAGAGTGCTGAGACTAAAAGCCTGTTCTACCACCACCCAGAGGAAAAAAGCTTCTTTTTGGGATTAGAAAGAAAAAGAAAATATTGATGATCTGCAGCACAGGTCTCAAATGTCAGCTTTCTTGGAATTTCAATGACCATCTTTATTTTTCTCAGAAATCTACCATAAGAAATGGTTTTTATTTATTTACTTTTTGGTTCGTTTTCAGACATGATTTCACTTTGTAGCCTTGGCTGGCCAAAAAACTTACCATATAAACTAGGTAGACCTCAAACTCATAGAGATCTGCCTGTCTCTGCCCCCCAAGTGCTGAGATTAAAGGTGTGTATCATCAAGCCTGGCTCTGTTAAATTCTTTTTATGTTTATTTATGACTAAGTGTATCTGTGTGAACTTCCATCACATGAATGTGAGTGCCTGTGGAGGCCAGGGTGTTGGATTCTGGGTCTGAAGTTACAAGCAATAGTAAGTTGCCCAATAAAGGTACTGTACATTAAACTCAGGTCCTAACTGGGTGATGGTGGCGCACGCCTTTAATCTGAGCACTTGGGAGGCAGAGGCAGGAGGATCTCTGTGAGTCTGAGGCCAGCCTGGTCTACAGAGTGAGTGCCAGGACAGACTCCAAAGCTACACAGAGAAACTCTTGTCTCAGAAAAACCAATAAGTAGGGGAGGGAGTGGGAATTTGAATTTGGATTGGTATTTTTTTAAGGCAATAAAAAAAAAAAAAAACATGGTAATCTGAAAAGAAAAAGAAAAGCCAATAAAAAACAACAACAACAAAAAACAAAACAAACAAGCTCATGTCCTCTGGAAGAGTACAGCTGCTCTCATCACGGACACTGAGCATTCTCTCTCCTGACCAGGCATGGTGGTGCACACCTTGATCCCAGCACTTGCTAGGTCACAGAGAAACACCTCCATGCCTGGCTCCAAAGACAGGTCAAGCTGCAAACAATTTTAGTAAACTGATATGTTGATCGGCACTGTCAAAACATTAAGGAAAAGTACTCACTTTTATGGAACAAAATTACATAGTTATTAAAGTATAAATCTAATAAATATATAATATGATTAAATTAATTATGTATTTCTCACCTTCTGAAAGCAACTTTAGTGATGGTATTTTCCATTTATAGTGACAGACATTTTCTGTCAGGAAAAAACATTTCAGATAAACTGCAAAAGGTTATTTTATTTAAAAAATTCATAATAAACTGGCCAGGAAATGGCTCTGTGGGTAAGGGTACAGGCCCCACATGCCCAACAATCTGAGTCTAATCCCTGGAGATCATGGGAAAGCGGGAGAAAAGAATGCTCTCCCCAGCTAGCCTGTACCCTCCACATTCATGTGCGCCGTGCAAACATACACATAACGCATGTGCTCAGCAACAATAATAATCAAAGTTATTAGTATTTCCAAGATGAATTTGGTGACACTGGGCATAATCCCAGGACTCCAGAGCTGAGACAGGGACACTGTTAATTCAATATGGTTAAGGGCTTGTCTCAAAAGCCAAAAATAAAATAAAACTTATTTCCCTTCCTATGAACCATTTCAAAATCAATCATACCTTCAAAAAAATCAAAATCTTGTAAGTCATCAGGCAACCGTGGCAGGACATCCGCAAAGTCTTCATGGCTCAGTTCTAAGTCATGCGGAATGTCGCTCATCTCGTTGGCAATGTCATCCGGCAACTCCTCGGCACTCAGCTCTGGCGTGGACGGGCTACTACAAGGACAACACAGTTACCCAGGCTGCCCCACCTCCTCACTACACACTTCAGGGTCCCCAGACATTCAGTACAAACACGGCGGACGGAAACATACGTGAGATGAGGATGTCTAGGAATACATGAGACTCCTTCTCCAAACAAATAAAGAAATAAAAATGATTTCTCCTCACTTCACGAGAAAATGTGAAAGCAAAACGCTGCAGAAAGAGACTTCATGACAGTCACATTCCTACAGCCTTTACCCATCAAAGTGATCACTTCGAATCACTAGCAAAATTTCAAATCTGATCAAGATAATAACTTTAAAAATGAAATAAATGGGCAAGATTGAACTGAAATTCATCTGATCAAAAAGTCTGCCAAAGCTTTAAAAATCTTATTTCTAAATTACATACATCTATTATAACGTGTATAATTTCTGTTAAAACAGAAAACCCTGAGAATAAACAGAGTCTCAATTTCTACATCTATTTTCCTTGCCATAATAAAAAAATGACATCAATGAAAGTGTACTGTACTTAGCCAGCCACCGACAAATTTGTCAAAGACAATTGAAGGGTAGGGCTGTGGAGGTTGGGACAACCCTGAGAGAGCCCAAAAGACAGGTATTCTGAGGCCACACCCCAGAGTAAAGCAAACCCGCTGCCCCCACTGACCGGATCTGCATCTGCGAGGCTTCCACTGGCAGTGAGACGCTGGTGGGCATGCTGAGGTTCCCTTGGGGCACTGCAGGGGGAATTGGTTTCTGGGGTCGACGAGGTCCACGCCTTCTCTTCTTCTTGTGTTTTTTGGTTAGTGCAGGGGGCTTCGTTTTTTTCCTAGGTTTCCTCGGTTGCTGGTGCTGAACTTTCCGGGAGTTATCTCCTCTCAAGAAGTTATCCTTTGAAAGGAACAGAAGATTTTTCTTTAAAACGTACTCCACCCCTCACTCCTGGCACAATAGTGCACAACAAGGTGATTATGGGCTGGCAAGCCTCGTCCATCTCAAAACTAGAAGCTCAGTTTTCACCATAGAGTGGTGAGGAGCTGGGAATGTAGCTAAGTAGGTACTGTGCCCGCCTGGCATGTCCAGAGCCCTGAGTCGGCTCTCCAGTACCACCAAAAGCCAGCTGTGGTGTAGGCCCTATTTCTACATGGTATGGTGGCCAGCGTCTCAGGCCACAGTTTGCACCTGCCACAAAGGGGGTGGTCACCTCCCCAACAAAGGTCAGGATGTTATTCTGCTCCTTCCTTGTAATTTGGAGGCTGCCTGAAAAGAGATGCTAATTCAGCCTACGTGACCGAGCTGGCATACAGAGCAGGAAGACAGGTGAGAAAATGGGGATAGAAAGGTGTGGTCAAAGGTGTGGACCTGACCAAAGACATTTGCCTGGTTACCTAGGAAACAGAATGCTAATGAACTTCCCCCTCAGTTTATGTTTTGGTATAAAGGCTGTTTGGAGAATAAAACAGAGGCAGGATTTCAGGAGGGATCACTGAGACTCTCCCTCCCGATAGAGCCATGGGAGTAGTCTCCATTATTCCCACACCACCCCTCTGGTCCAGAGAAATAATTTAGGGTCTGGGCTGGCACAGGACGATGACAGTATGGTGGTGCACACCAGGAATCCAGGCACTTGGCCGGTGGTGGCTGGAGGGTCAGAAATTCAAAGTCAATACAAGACCCTGTCTCCAAAAGAAAAAGTTAAGTATTTGAAAGCTCTGTTTTATCCAGTTTAAATATTGTATAATATCGAAACATCACATTATTTCATTCATAATTTTTGTGTACAAGTTAAAATAAATTTGTCTAGAGCTGAAGAAAAGTCTCAGTGGTTAAGAGCACCTTCTGCTCTTCTAAAGGACTGGGGTCCCATTCCCAACACCCACATTGTCTGTAACTCCAGTCCCAAGGGACTTGACACCCTTTTCTAGCCTCTACAGACATATGTAATCCACATACACACAGGCAAACACCATATACATGAAAATATCTAAAAATCAGATGATCTGGAAAATCTTAACTATCACAAATTTCTCTTAATAATCTACATAGATGCCTAAAGCTATATACAAAAAGTACAAAAATTACCTTAATTCCTCTCTCTCTCTCATGCATGCATGCATATGAAGTAAAACATGTTAAATTCAGTTATGAAAGCTAGTGGAACAAGCATTCATAACTAATAGCAAGTCTCCCTGTCATGATCTGGGAGCTGGCTGGGGGCCCGCTAATGCCTTTCCAACAGGCCTGACAACTGGAGCTCAATCTCCGGACCCACGTGGTGGAAGAAGAATCGGCCCCTGCCAGCTGTGCTATGTGCCCACACGTGCACATATGCCAAGCAAAGAAAGAAATGTGAAGAAACCTCGTCTACATTTCCATCATTTAGTCTCTGCACTTTGTCCCTGGAGCCCCAGCATCGGCTAAGTGTGTGATAGAAGTTTCTGTTTATGAGGCAGCCACCCTGTGGTACTCGGTAAGAGCTTCCTGAACCGAGGCACTGATTCCAGAATCCCAAGATCTCTGCAACTGAGGAGCGTTTTATAATTGCTGTCAGCCAGATGATGGTCACGGGCAGCATTACCTACACACACATCAAACACAGTTACAGTTTATATTGCTTCAATTAAGTTATATACTCTGTTTGTATAGGTTAGGCAAAAACAACACAAAAATGTGTACTAGAAAGGCACCAGGAGTAACAGGGTAAAAATAGCAGGGCATGGGGGCTGGAGAGATGGCTCAGTGGTTAAGAGCATTGCCTGCCCTTCCAAAGGTCCTGAGTTCAATTCCCAGCAACCACATGGTGGCTCACAACCATCTGTAATGAGGTCTGGTGCCCTCTTCTGGCCTTCAGACATACACACAAACAGAATATTGTATATATAATAAATAAATAATTTTTTTTAAAAAAAATGGGTTGTGCATCCTGTTAAAAAAAATAGCAGGGCATAAAATTGATGTTAGTGAAACAAATACTCTCCCCCCACAGACCCCAAGCAGGGTTCCTCTGTGTAACAGCCCTAGCGTTCTGGAACTAGCTCTGTAGAACAGGCTAGCCTCAAACTCACAGAGAACTGCCTGCCTCTGCCTCTGCCTCTTTGTTGGGATTAAAGACGTGTGCCACCACCTCCCGGCTACAAATACTCATTATTGAAGAACAAATCACAAGCTTTCTTCTCAAAGCAACAACCCAGTGAGAAAGGAAAACAAAGAACAGAGTAGATTAAGTTGTATTATAGTTTCAGAACAAAGAAAGCACTGCCTTTTGAATGCCAAATAATACATCTGAGACTAGGAGGAAGATTAAAAATCTATATCTAAACAGTTCTTTTAATAGTTATAAAACAAAAATTCCAACTTATCAAAGCATTGCATTTACAACTAGAAACATTTTTTTCCTGATGACATATAAGACAGTGTTCAAACAGTTGATACACTCTTCATCCTACAAATCCTGGAACAGCTCTTGACTAAATAGCTAAGAAGCTGCAGACAGTAATGTTTGGCGATGAACACCATTAGCATCAAATCAGGGAAAAAGACAAGGAAATCAAAAATTCTGAAAGGAGTATTTCATGTAAACCTAAGCATAGACTCTTGTTTTCTGTTTTACTTTTTCTTTTCTTTTCAAAATAGAGTTTCTCTGGGTAGTCCTGGCTATCATGGAACTCTTGTAGACCAGGCTGGTCTGGAACTCACAGAAATCCACCTGCCTCTGCCTCCTGAGTGCAGGGTTAAAGGCGTGCGCCACCACTGCTCAGGGCTTAGGTATAGATTCTTAACTCACAGATTTATTTTTAAAAATAGTGCTGAAGATATGGCAGAGTGCTTGCTGATGCCAGAGGCCCAGGGGTGACGATGTGTGCCTGTCATCTCAGCACTTAGGAGGTGCAGGTTGGAAGATCAGAAGTTTGTCATCCTCAGCTGCATGCCAAGATCAAGGCTACTCTGGGATCTAGAAGATACTATCTCAAACCTCACCACCAGGGGAAAAAAAAAGAAAGAAAAAAAAAGCTCCCATTAACTCCTGCTAAGTCATTAACACAGATCCTGGTTTTGGATGTATGTGGGAATGACAACAACAGAGAGCTGGGTCCTCCTCACTGCTGTGAGAGCCTCAGAGCCCCATCAACAAGGATCTCTGGAATCATCAGCCAAGGTCCACAGGAGGGCTCAAAAGCAGAGGCTTAGGGAAATGTCTGCTTAGAGATGCTCAAGCACGAGGTCCTGTGTTCACGCGGCCAGCATCCCCAGACAGAGCTGGGTACAGCACCAGGCACCGATAATCCCAGCACTGGGGAGGCAGAGACACACCCATCTCTGGAGTTGGCCAACCAGCCAGGTAAGCCAATCAGTGAGCTCCAGGCTCAGTAAGAGAAGCTATCTCAAAAGATAAGTCAAGTGCACACACCCATGGACAGGCATGTACATACTCAAAAGCTTACAGGAAGCTGGGTGTGGCAGATCTCACACTTGTAATCTTAGTACTCAGGTGGCTGAGGCACATAATTCATAAGTTCTGGGTTGGTTTGAGTACAGAAATCCTGGCTCAAAAAAACAAAACAAAACAAAAAAACCCAGAAGAAACAGACACGCACACCACAAAAACACCCTTCATTCACATAAAGTCTAAATAAACTAAGAAAAAGTGCCCACACTTAGTCAGGCAGCAGTGAGTGGTGAATACCTTTAGGGAGGCAGAGGCAGGTGGATCTCTAAGTTCAGGGCCAACCTGGTATACAGAGTGAGTACCAAAACAGGTAGGACCATTTCACAGATAAAAACAAAAGCCCATACTTTAAATGTATTTTAAGTAGGGAAATGAACTCAATATTTCTATATGAAGTTTAATATTCAAATTTCTCAAAACATGATCCTAACAGGGAACTAAAAACAACAGAAGTTCTTGGTAAAGTCAATTTGCTAGCAAGGGGACATATCAGGAAGGTGGCTTCGCCACCTAACTGTACTAGTTAATGACAAAGCCAGAACCACAAACCCACCACCCAGTCCATGGTACTGAAGCACCCACGAAACTGCAAAGAACACAAGGCCCTTCCTCAGCCATGTGGTACAGCTGGTACCCGGCACAGCACCTCAAAACAGCTTGATGGGTGGGCACAAGGCAACTCCACTTTGAGGGGCTTGTTTTCTTTACACTGGCACCAACCCAGAATCGTGTTCCTGACAGGCAAGTATGCTAACTTTACTCCAAAACAAATCACTGTAAACAATTTCATAATTCAAATATTTGACTAATTCAAATGTTTCTCTCCTCCAAATTATTCTAAATTAATTAGGATTCATGATGCCAGCATTAACAAAAGCAATAATTAAGTTCAACAAATTATAGAAAAGCTTGGTATTTTGCCTGAATTTTACAAACCATCCAGATCATTCCCAGAACTGAATATAAAGAGGAAAAACTGAAGGCAAAGACAGAGCTCAAAAAACCTGCTTTGTGTGAGGAAGTCTATCTTTACTGCCTGTGGCTGTGGGCACGGAGAGTGCGGACTGACGGTCTAAGACCATTTTATCTCAGTAACTACAGCGGTAGTGTTCTTCATCTGAAGCACCGAGGGACCACGAGTGGTTGGAGTTTTTTGAATATTTGTGTGGAATTTGCACATTGGAATCTTTTCTCTAGAAATCTTAAAACCATAATCTGGAAGGCTCCAAAACCTGTATTTTTGGGGTGTAATATGTCTTCCTAGAACCTTAAGATTCGGGGTTTTTGAATTAGAGACATTCAAACTTTACTAAATACCTCCTCAAACTGTGGGGGGTTTGGTTTCGTTATAAAAAGGGCCTCAAATTCGAAACACAACATTTTGAAATTTTTTTAGTCAACACAGCACAGAGTAAAAAAAAAAAATCGCTGTTTTTATAGTACTTCCTTAATGATATCATTATCACATATATATCTCAATAGTTCTTATTTCCCAGTAGGCACAGTCATCAACAGTTTTGACAGCCCTGACTACAGAATTGAGGCAAACTAAACTTACCATTTTTTTGGCATGTTCTTCGCACAGGGGCGTCTGGTGTGTGACGTCGAACACTGGCACAGAGCACTGCTGTCCGTCTGCAAACCTGGCAGTGCAGCTGGAGAAGAGCTGCTGAGAGCGGTTCAAGAGGATGTCTGGTCTGCAGTCAGGGAAAGCACGCGCACTGTTCAGCCCAGCGTCTCAACTAAAACCTGCCACTTGCCGTACCTGCACTGTCTGTAAAGTTAATGTCCCCTTCACCCAGGGACGGGACAAGAGTGACAGGGGCCGTGTCATCATTATTTATGCTGAACTGACACAGCTGAAGGAGCCGCTTAGTGAGCAGGCTCAGGCAAGTCTCCTCTATGGCCGTTCTGAACTAATTTCTGTAACTTGAATGAACAAGATCATTTTCTTGTTAATATGCTCCTAAAATCCCCACTAAAAAGATTGTTCCGAAAGCAGCACTTAATTTTCTTAGGTATTTCATTTTATTTTCCTTATGTATGAGTGTTTTGATTGAATGTCTTTATGCCAACCACACTGGAATGGAAGGTTCTAAGCGACCATGTGGGTTCCGGGAACTGAAATCAGGTCCTGCAGAACTACAAGGACCATACAGAGACACCATTACAGATGAGTAATCCCAGGATCTGAGGGAGCCAATCAAATTTCAGGCCAGCCAGGCTTGGTTCTATAGTGACATGGCGGGGCTATAACCTAATTGATGGTATCGCAAATACATAAACACAAAAGGAAGATTGCAAACAAGAGCGGCTGCTAGTGCGGAGTGCTTTCAGCTGGGTGTGATGGTGCAAGACCGTGACGTCAGCACTCAGGTCAAGAAATGACCGCAAGTTCACCGCAATCGGGGACAGATAGCAAGACCCGGTCTGAAGAAAGCAAAAATAAGCATTTTAAATGCTACTCAGTTTTAAATATTTAATAAAAATATTTACTGACCAATAGAGTACTGATCAAGTGAGATGGCTCAGTGGGTTAGGGGAGTTTCTCTGCAAGACTGACATCCTCAGTTCAATCCACAGAAAACACATAAAGGTGAGAAGAAAGAAATAATGGGAGTTATACTGTGAATTCAAGGGCAACTGGGGCTACGGAAACCCTGTCCATAGATGATGGATGGATGGATGGATGGATGGATGGATGGATGGAGACAGAGAGCTAGATAGAGATAGATGGTAGATAGAGAGAGAGATAGACAGATAGAGATAGATAAGCAGACAAACAAACAATAAATAAATAAATAAATAGAAGTGCCAGGTGCACGCCCTTAATCTCAGCACTTAGGAGGCAGAGCCTCGGTTTGAGGCCAGCCTGGTCTACAGAGTGAGTTCCAGGATAGCCAGAACTACACAGAGAAACCCTGTCTTGAAAAACAAACAATAAAAGAAGTGATTTGACTTTCCATCAACAATCATTATAGTTTAGGGTGAATGTCCCTAAAGGCCCAGCATTCCATTCCATTCTAATAAGAAATCCTTCAACAGCAGCCTTGAAGAGAACCTGCTTTGCTTCTCTGCTTAGAAGGCAGACCTCTCAACTCTAGCCCAGACCCCAGTCCCTCCTTCTGGGAGACACGGAGTCTGTGCACTTTCGAGTCTCGCCTTTCCAAACAGTGTAATGAAAAGACGCTGAAGAATAGACAAATTTGAAGAGTAAGCACAATGACAGGACCAGAAAATTGTTCAGGACTATATGAAAACGAGAAATTATTCTAAATGTGGATTAGCTTTTATTTCACAAGGGTTTTTTGTTTGTTTTGTTTTCTGCCAGACAGGGTAGTTGTGGACACCTGGAATCTCAGTGAGGCAGGAGACTCCCGCATTCAAGACGAACCTCAACCAACAGTGAAACTACCTCACAAAGAAGCACGGCAGGGAGCACTTGCTTGACTTTAAAATGAAGTACAGTGGGAGAGCAGCTGTTTAGCATGTGGAAGACTCGACTTCAACTCCCAATACTACAGGGTTGAAAGCACGAAGCTCCAAGCAAGGCAGTGGTGGTGCACGCCTTTAATGGGGGCAGGGACAGCAAAGGCAGAGAGATCTTTGTGAGTTCCAGGCCAGCCTGTTCTAAGAATGAGTTCACAAACAAAACAAAACTAAAAAGCACATATCCCCAAAGGAGTTAGTAACGCCAATGCCTGCTTAATGTAGTTAAGAAGGATACGCTGGAGACAATGTCTGGTGAAGGGAAGGGCCTTGTTAGGGCACTGTTCACCCTTCAGTGTTCCGCTGCACGCTGCTGGCTCCACCTCCTTCAGCTCCGTCTGGCTGCAGCTAAAGAAGGAAAAATGCAAAATTCATTTTAAGTGCTCTAACAATCCAGGGTAATTTTTTTTCCTTTAAACGTTTATCTTATTATGTATATGTGTGTGCATGAACAAGCACAAGCCACAGCAAACCTGTGGAGGTCAGAGGAAAACTCCAGGGAGCTGGGTCTCTCTTTCTACCACGTAGGTTCTGGGGATCAAAGACAAGTCAGTAGGCTAGATGGCAAGCACCTGTACCCATTGCCCATCTCCTCTGGCCCCCAGGATGAGCATTCAACACTGTTTCTGCAACACCCATACTGAAACTATCTTTACTATACACAGTCATTAAATACAAGTGATGAATTGAAGAAAGCAGGTATCACAATTATTAAATGTGTTATTTAGCTGACCCACTAACATTCGAGGCAAGCAGCTACATCACAGTGGTTTTCAAATACACCTATCTGGTTGTTTGGTTTTATCTTGTTTTCTGAGACAGGCTTTCTGCCTTCACCTCATGAGTGCTAGGATTGTATATATGACCTAGACACTGTCCCTTGGTTTTTTGGTTTGACTGATTTTTATTTTTATGTTTTTGGTTTCTTTGGAGACAGGGTCTCTTTATGTAGCTCAGGCTAACATAAAAGGAACTATACAGCAGACTGGTCTCAAACTCACAGCAAAGATGCTTCAAATTCCCCAGTGTATAAATCACATCACAGCATAAACCACTATGCTCAGCTCGTGGGTTTTCTCTTGTCACTGAGTAAAGACATAAAGCTGACAGAGCCTCTTCGCTACGTGACATCTTACACAGATTCTCCTAAGCCTCATCAAAGCAGAGACCATTAGCTGCCAGGGCTGCCATGAGTAGAGAGATGTGACACACCTATAACACCCATGGAGACAGGGTGCACAGTAATCCACTGAGTTGGTTTTCAGTCTCTACTGTTATCATGACCACTGGGCCACCTAGTGCCAAAACACAGTAAGTCTACAAAGGCGCCTGAGCACCTAACTGGGAAAGGGAACGTGAACATGCAGAAATGGTTAAGCTACATATACATCCTTCAAAATATGCTTACTTGGAACCTATCCTAAAGCTTGCTACACTTTGTAACTCCATGCTTCCATATTATTCAAACGCTATCTTGGTTTGATCACTTGGCTATCCTCTATCAGGAGGCAATGTCTGCAGCAGGCCCTCCGTTCACTCATCAGCACTACATAAGCCAGGCACTGTGACGCAAGCCCGCAACGGCAGCACTAGGAAGGTGCCGGAGCAGGAGGCCTGGGAGCACTGGAGGAGCCTTGGCTATGAGGGTCTCTCAAAAAACAAAGAAAGAATTGTAAGCACCAGCAAGATGGCTTAGTAGGTAAAGATGCTTGCACCAAATCTGCAAAATCTGCTGAGTTCTATCCCCAAAACACACATGGTAAAAGGAGAGAACTGGCACCTTCAACTTACATTCGCACACAAGCACATAAAGACACACACACACATACACACACCAAAAAAAATTTTAAAAACAGAAAAAGACCTCACAAAGGTAGAAAAGGAAATCATTGGAATATTAAATATCTTGCTGGGATGAGTGGCATGGGCTTTTAATCCCAACAGTCAGGAGGTAGAGGCAGAAGATTCTCTGTAAATTTGAGGCCAGTCTAGTCTACATCAAGAATTCCAGACCAGCTGAAGCTACATAGTAAGACCCTGTCTCAAAACAAACAAACAGATAAAAAGAACATTCAGTTCCTTTTCTAGCGGTGCTGGGCCTGGCACCAAGGCCATACGCACGCAGACAAACTGTCGTGACCAGCCACACCTTCAGCTCATACTCAATATTTTTACACTGCCCCTAAAAGACTGCTGCACTATTAACTGCAGCCCGTAAAAACAATGTATTAATTTTTCATAAGGAAAGCTGTATTATATTAGCAGCTAAGCTATATAATCCAAGCTGCTTGGTCTAGATTTTTATACAACATGGTACTCAATATAAAACAGATAATTTCTCTACACACTTAAATAATCTGAGCTATCTATCAAGCCTAATGTACAATATATTTCATTTCTTTCTTTCTTTTTTGGAGTCTCATGTAGTCTAGGCTGCTTTTAAGTTCAAGTTCATTAAGTAGCTAAGAATGACCATGAATTCCTGAGGCCTACTTCCTAAATTCTAGGATTACAAGCCTCTCTCTCTCTCTCTCTCTCTCTCTCTCTCTCTCTCTCTCTCTCTCTCTCTCTCTCTCCCTCCCTCCCTCCCTCCCTCTCTCTCTCCCTCTCTCTGATCATAGGCTTGCGGGCACATGGCTCTCCCTGCAGGCCTGCCTCACTGGCACTAAAAGAGCAAAGAGAATTACTACTGTTTGATTAATCATAGGTGGCACGATTGACGCCGAATGACACCAAGTCAGTTTGAAAGCTGTTTGCTGGTTTGTTCGCCCGTACTGGGAACTGAACTCAGAACCTCATGCATCTGGTCAAGCACTCAACCACTGAGCCACATCCCCCAGCAGTCCAACTTGGTATTTTATCATTTGATAACACTTATCATTCATTAAAAAAAAATCACTAAAGTTGGTTTAGGAGGTGTTCTGAAAACTACTGCATTATCACACCTGGATTAAACTCACAGAACCACCAAAAAGAAAAAAAGTCATAAATGCAGTTTTCCACACCACCAAATTGCCTCAAACTCAATTTATAGACCCCCACACCTTTGACAAGATTATTATCATGTATCAGGACTGAGGTATACAATGCCTACGTACAGAAATCGCTTTCTGCTGGAGACAGAACTTCACTGATTATACAGGTGACAGCTTTGGTCATAAAGTGTTAGACACCATTATTTTACAAACTGCTGAAGTAGCAACAGTCTCCACAGACAGAGAATAGACCTGTGTGTGTTGCACTCTGCTCATCTGCTCACCAACTGGCGTCTCAGAACTACATACACTTGCTTCTGCATCCATGGGAATGACTGTCTACAGCAGAAGACTTAATTAAGAGCACATAAACTAATACTTTTAAACACCCAATAGTCCAATCAGTGACATATTTTTTGTATGTAAACTTACTTTTTCCTACACATATGCACGTAATGTGTCTTCTGGTATTATAAAAACTAAAAAGAATAAGCCTTTCTTTAAATCAGTGAGGAGCTACATAAATTTCAGAAGCAGTTCCCTGGCCGGTAAGCACTGGGGCACATGCCTGCGACTCTGGCACTCGGCAGTGAGCTGGTTTACGTAAGCTTAAGGCCAGACTGCTCGACATATCAAGCTCCAAGCCAGCCAAGGCTACATGACAAGACTGCCCCCCCCCAGAAGAAAAGGAAAAAAAAAACATTTCCTTAAAACAAGATGTTTAACTCAATTCAATGCTTTAAATGAGTATTTCAGATAAAACTAAAAAACAATTAAAACCACAATACATATACATATTTGAGAATTATGTATAAATAAGATCAGAAAATTTAATCTACTTTTTTGGGATTAAAAATAACATTGTTTTTTGAGATAGGGTTTCTCTGTGTAATCCTAGCTGTACTGAAACTCACTCTGTAGGCCAGGCTGGCCTCGAACTCAGGGATCCACCAGTCTCTGCCTCCCAAGTGCTGGTATTAAAGGTGTATGTCACTACCACCTGGCATATAAACTACTCTTAAAAGGTATTTAGCTGGGGCTGGAGAGATGGCTCAGTGGTTAAGAGCATTGCCTGCTCTTCCAAAGGTCCTGAGTTCAATTCCCAGAAACCACATGGTGGCTCACAACCATTTGAGATGAGGTCTGGTGCCCTCTTCTGACCTGCAGACATACACACAGACAGAATATTGTATACATAATAAATATTTTTTTAAAAAAAGGTATTTAGCCGATTTTTATTAAAATTTCTTTATAAAACTGATTTCTAATATGTAGATTTTTGATGTGGGGGGGTTTCTATCTATCTATCTGTTGCTTTCATTGGTTAATTAATAAAGAAAACTGCTTGGCTGATAGGTCAGAACATAGGTAGGTGGGGAAGACAGAACAGAATGCTGGAAGGAAGAAGGCAGTGAGACAGACACCATGAAGCCAGCCACCAGGTCAGACATGCTTAATCTTTCCTGGTAAGCCACCACGTTGTGGTGCTACACACATTATTAGAAATGGGTTAATCAAGATGTGAGAATTAGCCAGTAAGAGGCTAGAGCTAATGGGCCAAGCAGTATTTAAAAGAATACAATTTGTGTGTTGTTATTTCGGGTGTAAAGCTAGCTGTGTGGGAGCCAGGCGGGATGAAAAGCAGGCCTGCTCGTCTCATCACTACAGATTTTTATTTAACAAATTATGCAGGTACTATAAAACCATATTTCCAAATGAATCTTTAACAATGTAGGACAGTGGGCATGATATACTTTTAAAAGGAAAGACTGGACACAGATTTTTTTTGCTGTGTGATTTTTCTTTGGTTTGTTTATGATGTGGTCTGAACTAGAACTCAGGACCTTCTTGTCTCAGCCTACACAGTGCTGAAATTCCAAGTGTATGATACCATACCAGATTTTAAAAAAGTAACTTTTCAACAATACAGGTCAATTTTATTTTAAATATATAAAATTGAGAATGTCTAAGGGCGGATATCTATATTATACAATCACTAAAATCCCTGTTTTCCTGGATACAATGGCATATACCTGAAATCTCAATACTTAGGAGACTGAGAAAGGGGAGCATAAATGAGAGCCTGTCTCAATAAACAAATAAACAAAAGAAACATAGTTAACTATGTGAATATATAAGATAATATATACATTAAAAGAAAGCATTTAAAAAAAGGAAAAGGCATAACTAACATGAGTAAAAATATATTTTTATTATAAGATGAAAATACTGTTTACCTTTATGGTTAAAAAATATATAATTTTTTAAAAAAAACTACAATTATGTCTTTGAATAACAGGAAAAATGTTAAGTGTTCAATTTTGTTTTGTTTATAAGACAGCCAATGTTCTCAGCCAGATGAAGTGGTATCTGCTACATCCCAACACTCAGGAGGCTGAGACAGGAGGATCCAGGCTTTGAAGCTAGACTGGATAACACTGGTTCACAAAGTTGTTTGCAAGAGAAATAACGTTCTCAGATATCGTCAATGAAAAATTCTAATGCAACTCCAGGAAGAAAAGAAACAGTCAACGCTTCACTGCCTGCCAGCCAAGGAGTGCAGTCCTGCTACCCAGGCAGCAAACCAGACACAGTGCTCAACTACGTGGGACTTAGATGTTCACTCACATAGCCTAAACAATTCCGCAAAGCTTATATAAAAGAAAACAGAAGGAGACAAGGCCTGGGACGCACGGGAAGCTGGGAACTGTGGCTCTAACCTGGCTCGACCGCACGCAGCTCTCCGCAGTTCTTGGATCAACTGGCCGGTGCACTCGGGCTCCCTGCTGGCTGCCTGCAGCAGCGCTTTTCTGAAAGTGTGCCGGCATTTCTTTTGTCGAGACTCTGCCCGCTCCAGGCGGCAGAGGTGCTTGTATTTCTGCTGAAAATAAGTGCAAAGTTGGGTCACCCTGGAGCTCCTGCTCTCCACGTCATCGGCATCCGACCTGGAAGTGCAGAGAGAGGTGGAAACTGTTTACAGGGAAGTTCACGTAAGAAAGAGGAAGTGAAACGTATGTGGGCTGGTGCCTGCACAGGTTTAAAACTCCTGTGCATCTATCCGAACACCAACTTAGTAAGCCAGAGAGATCCCCATAGCCCTGAAACAAGCGGAAATTCAGTCGTCAGCTGGCAGCAGCACTCAGCTCAGCAGGCCTTCAGCAGGCACTGCGGCACCAGAGCAGGACAAACATTTCCTTATCTTTGCTCACTTCAAGGATACAGACGTAGTACCTTCACGAAAAACAGAGTCACCCCAGAAACACAGCAGTCCCCTCTACCAACACTTCGTGGTGTAAATCTCTTCAGAGAGCATGTGGTGCAAGGAACCACGGGACTGCCATTGCTGCTATAGAGGCATCTGGCCGGCTTTCACAGCTTCCAACCATGCTAATGGACTGCTGACGGACGGGACATCTACGCTCACAGTGCTGTGCTTTGTTTGCTCAGTATTGCCTACCACCACCAATGGCAAAAATGGCAACTTTTCTATAGGACAAATTTGACCTTCCTTATTCTTTATTGTCAGGAAGCCTGGTGTTAGTTGATCTTTCTCTTCTACTGTTAGTAAACATGAGCTAGGCACTCCCAGAGACTGAGCGTCAGGTCTGTTTGGGTTTGGTTTTAGGGCAGGGCTTTATCCCCACCAGCCCACAGCTACTCTGTGCACTTCCACTTAGAGTTCCACTAGAAACGTCCTTTACAGCACAGCCTCTACTAGAAATACACAAACTAAAGGCTCCTGCTTCGGCATCTACGGTGGTCTGTTATGCTAATCGCCAAAGGAGAGCAAAGTGAAGGGGGTTATGATGAGATTTACACACGATAAATACACTCCCAAATGGAATAATGCTGAAGAGGCAAGAATTAGTAACTAACACAGTGGGGCAGACAGACCGAGGCTTCCTATATCTAACACAGGGGAAACAATCGGAAGCGTGGGCTTGGAGACACACAGTGTACGCTCAATATCCAAGAGGCAGAAGCAGAAGGATTGCCTTGAATCCAAGCCTGGGCTGGGGGATTCGTGGTGAGCCTTGCCTCCAAAGAGGCACAGTGGCACAAGCTTGCAATCCCACATCCACCCAGTGCCTAGAGAGAGTACGTCTGGGAGGGAAAAATCTAAGAGCGTCTTAAAATTTCAGATTCCCAGGACTCACCCCAGATCTACTGGGTCAGGGTATTAATGAGGTAGAGTCTAAGAACAGCAAAGTTTTTAATTGTTTCTCGGAGTGTCATAGTAGGTCTATAATTCAGCATCTAGCCGGGCTAATTAGCGCTATAAACATCCTATGTATGAGCATGACAACTGTGAGCCCACGGTGAGGTAGAAAGTGTCACCGATGCTCACTGTTGGACAAAAGGCTCAGTCTGCAAAGGAGACAGCAGCAGAGATATCCTTGAAGGAAGTATCCATGTTAGGGATGGGAGTAGAAGAGCTCACAAACACCAAACACTACGGAGGCAGGACGGCATACACAAGGGTTAAGCAACTGGGCTAAGAGGGTATAGAGTAGAGAGACTGAGGACAGCGAAATTTTCCAAACCTAAATGCCAAGTTAAGAGTTTAATGCAGCTAGGCAGTGAGGGCACACACCTTCAATCCCAGCACTGAGGAGGAGAGGCAGGCAGATTTCTGAGAGGTGAGTTCGAGGACAGTCAGGGCTACACAGAGAAAGCCTATCTCAAAAAAGGGAGAGAGAGAGAGAGAGAGAGAGAGAGAGGGAGGGAGGGAGGAAGGGAGGGAGGGAAGAAGGCAGAGAGAAAAAAGTTAATTCGACGCCAAGGCTGATGGAGCAGGCCTACAATCCCAGCTGCCAAGGCTGACGGAACAGGCCTACAATCCCAGTGCTCAGGAGGCTGAAATGGGACGACCACAAGCTCAAGTCCAGCTTGACCTGCAGAGCAGATTCTGATCCAGGATGGGCAATTTAGCAAGACCCTGTCCCAAAATCAAGTAAAGAAAAGGTCTGACATATAGCTCAGCAGTAAAACTTTTGCCTAGTGTTTAAGAGGTTCGATTACCAGGAAAGGAGAGCATGGGGACAGTTAAACTTTTGGTGGTCCTTGCCTTTAATGCCAGCACTCAGCTTCTCAGGAGGCTGAGGCAGGAGGATCTCTCTGAGTTTGAGGCCAGTCTGGTCTACAGAGTGAGTTCCAGGACAGCCAGGGCTATGTAGAGAGACCCTGTCTCAACAAACAAACAAACAAACAAAGAAAATGGGTACTGATGGGCTAGAGAGACAGTCAGTGGTAAGAGCACTCACTGTGTACACAGGGGGACAAGTGTGGACTCTAGAACCCTTTGTGGGCAGTTGAGTAAGAGAATGTTTTGTTCTTGCAGAGGACCTGGTTTTCATTCCCAACACTCACATGGTAGCTCTCAACTAGTCATAGCTCCAGCTTCAGGGTACTCTTCAGGTACCAGGTATGTATGTGGTAGATATAGATACATATATGCAGGCAAAACACTCATACAACAAAATAAAGAAATCTTTTAAAAAAATGGTTAGGGGGCTGGGTGGTGGTGGTACACATCTTTAATCCCAGCACTGGGGAAAATCAGAGGCAGGCAGATCTCTGTGAATTTGAGGCCAATTTGGTCTACAAAGCAAGTTCCAGGACAGGCCCCAAAGCTACAAAGAAACCCTGTCTCAAAAAAACAAAAACAAACAAGAAACAAAAAGAAATAGTATGGTACATACCCATAACCTTATTGTGTGTAAACAGGTAACTGCTGGAACTTGCTGACAACCAGCCTTCCCAGGTACCACGAGAAACACAATCTCAAGGGAATAAGGCAGAGAGGTAAAGCAGGACACCCGACATGGAAGGTCAAAGCACACACATGCAACATGCACGTTCTCACACACGCATGAACATACTACACTAAAACTGGGCAAGTACTAAGATAACTATTTGTTAAAAGGAGGAAAGTATATCAAAGGAAAAGTAAAATACTAGAAAATCAGGGTCTTGTGGCCTTCGAGGTAGACTGAAGTGTGAACTAAGGAAGGCTGTGAGTCTCAAACAACAAAGGGCACCGTGACAATTCTGCAAGAATGGAAGGGAGAGGCAGAATGCAAGAACAAACAATTTCAGTACCCCTGACTATCTATACAGGCTGTTCTTAGGAATTTCACAAGCAATGACTTCTATCCATTACTCATCTGTCAGGTACTGGGCAGAGAATTCATTTAGGTTAACTCGGCATTTGCAGAATTAACCCCAAAACTTTGAAGTCAAGTTTCGTGGAGATGAAGCCTGACTGAGAGTAACTCAGTGTTAGTTGTCAGTAATAACACAGCTACACTTGACGAAAGCTACTGTGTTCTAGCTCAGAGCACAGGAGTTAAGGAAGCAGTCCTGAAGGACAGTGTTGGGCTATGCGAGGCAGGAGTGGTGCGAGAGCAAGCCCACTAGTGCAGCTTATCAACACTACCATCAACACAAGCCAACTGAGTCCCTCTGCTCCAGCTCCAAACTTTGGACTATAATTTGCTTCCATGTAGACTCAGTTTATAAGCAGTCTCTGTTGAACCATTTTTCACTTCCTGTTGTACTGTCTATCACATTTCCAATTCTACAAATTCAAGAAGCGAAAGATAAACGGAATGTCCATGCATGGAGGTTATGAGCGCCTAGGAGTGGATCTGGTGCCCAGTGTCCAGCCAGGTCTATTCACATAGGTCCGAGAAAAGCTTAAAGAGTTTCTAAACACGCAAAACTGAAGCCAAACGCAGCTTCCTAGTCTTATGTCTCTCCCAGCAGCTGCGGAACAGAGCTACATCTCCCAGTCTGCCTCTGGGCTGGAGCAGCCAGTATGCCATAAGCAGACAGAAAAGGTTACAGAGACACAGTAAAGCTGGTCCAGACAGAAAAACCTCCAAGCAGGTTACAGTGTGTTTAACAATGTGCACAGGCTTAAGGAAAACAAATGGGTATAAACAGCCATAGGAAAAAAATTAGTTTAAAAATGATAAAGTCTTCAAAAAAAGAGAAATGTAATTAAAAAAAAAGCCATTAAGGAAAAAAATACACAGGGAGTCTGGATCCTACATGGTGTCTTGGTAACTCTGAATTTTTTAAATGATAATGAACCAAAACAATAGCTGCTGAGAGACACTGGATTATAGAAACTACTAAGTTAAACTAACCTCTAAATTTTTAAAATGTCAACATCAAAATGGAAGTTAGACAATGTGTTGTGTTGGTGTAGAGATTATGCTTTTGTTTCCACAAGGAACAAAAGGCTATGTGGATTCCTTTCTGATTAACAGAGATCAGATTTGACAGAAGACCTCCTTCCAAGAATTATCTTGGTTATAGACATGGGAGAGGGGAGGAGCCAAAAGGACTACAGGACAGGTGACATGGGAACAGCTGAGACTGGACGAGACCTGATAAATCTTGTTGGCTGCAGAGTCCTCAGGATTTCTTATTAAATGCCATCTTTTCATATGGCATGGATAGAGATTTATATTACAGTTTGATTATACAGTCCAAAACAGATTTATAAAGTTCAGAGATACCTTTTACCTGCTCAAACATAGAGCAGAATATTTAACTGATTTGTACACACAACACATTCAATACTTGTGTTAATGCAGATATGTATGCTAGTTTTTATTTATTTATTTAGGTTTTTCAAGACAGGGTATCTTTGTGGCTTTGGAGCCTGTCCTGGAACTAGCTCTTGTAGACCAGGCTGGCCTCGAACTCACAGAGACCAGCCTGTCTCTGCTTCCTGAGTGATGGGATTAAAGGTTTGCACCACCACCGCCGCTGGGCTTCATGCTACTTTTGAAAGTTTATGTATTTTCAGAGCAAGGGGAACAGACACTGGTTGCCAGGTGATCCATCCTCTCAGTGTCTCTGTTGTACCTTCCTCAGAGTTCTTCATCCAAAACAGCTTCAAGGTTGCTGGCTGAGACGGTCCAGCCTCACAGACTACTCAAGCCAAGACTTCAGATAAGCCTTGCACTTTCCCATTGCACAAAGGCTGGACAACAAATAATACAACAGTTAACTCTCCTAGGACTTAACCATTATCCCATTCTTCCCAGGGTCTAAAGATGCCAGCACCACAGACAGACAACAGGAAGCAGTCTAGAGAAAACAATGTCCACATTCCTAAGGGGGGGGGGGTAGGTGGTCATTCGATGGGTTATAGATGTGTGTCATCTTTTAGGGAGGTTGGTTACAAGCTGTTATTGAGCATAATAAGGAAAAAAGCTAAACAAAGGAGTTAGATTTAAGAATTTCTTTTCTGAAGGAAAAAGGGAGGATACAGTATAAAAATGATGAGATGGATTATTGAGCCTACTTTTAAGTAACCACTAGTATCAAATATTTTACACTGGTATGGATTTTTGCATACTGATATAAATTTTAAGGTATTTTTGTTATACTGTATGCAAGTTTCTATTCTTGGAGTTTTTTGTTTTTTATTTTGTTTGTTCGTTTTTGGTTGGTTAGCTTGTTTGTTTGTTTTTTGAGACAGGGTTTCTCTGTGTAGTTTTGGAGCCTGTCCTGGAACTCACTCTGTATACCAGGCTGTCTATTCTTGTATAAGGTATTGTACCTATGCAGTTCACTTAAAAAGGTTACGTAAAATTTTAGTCTTCGAAAGCTATTTAGGATAATAAATACAGGTTAACAGTTATAACTATCAAATATAGTCATGTAAAGTATGTTTTCAAGGTCATGTAGAGATACATTTTAGGTCATCTTCAAACACTTCAAAGACCTCCAGAATATGACATTTAAAATGTTTTAATGGGCTAGAGAGGTTAAGAGCACTGGCTGCTCTGCCAGAGGTTCTGAGTTCAGTTCCCAGCAACCACATGGTGGCTCACAATCATCTGTAATGAGATCTGATGCCCTCTTCTGGCCTGCAGGTAAAACACTGTGTGTGTGTGTGTGTGTGTGTGTGTGTGTGTGTGTGTGTGTGCGTGTGTGTATAATAAATCTTAAAAATAATAAAATGTTTTAGTAACAAAGCTTTTCATGACAATGAGACACATATGCTCCTAGCAGCACCAATTTACTTCAGAAAGGATAATGGGCACTGAAGCCCTCCATATGGAGTTTGTGTGTGTGTGTGTGTGTGTGTGTGTGTGTGTGTGTGTGTGTGTGTGACAAAGCCAGCTACTGGGCAATGTTGACAGTATGCTGTGCAGACTGAACCAACAGAATGCCAAAGGTGACTGCTGAAGTTTGCCAAGACAAGGTCAGACAGTCCTTGAAAATTCCTGCTTCTCAAAATAGTCTGTCAGATATTCTAGGCCTCTAGGCCAAAAATGGATACCACAACATTGCAGAGGAACCCTGGGGTGACTGAACAGGCAGCCAGATGACTCTGTCATTTCTTTCAGTTTTGGAAGTTGTTTGCAGTGCACTTCCTCTTTACTAAGGTAACATCATATCCTTCTGGGGTCTTTGATTGAGTTGAAGACTAGATAGTCTTAGTTATAGATTTCCTTAGTTATGATAGAAGGTAAATTAGGTACAGAGCTTTGGACTCATCAAGATAGAATAAATAATGAAATATTTTCTTCAGATATGCCAAATACAAATAGACTGGATACCATAAATATAGTTCTTACCTGATAATTGTTCTTAGTATTTATAGTTTCATTATGTTAGAGTTAAAAAAAACCTTTCCTTTCTATTTGGACAAAAAGGAAGAAATGTTGTGGAACAATCTTTTTGTACACTAGATTTGTCACTAGGATTGGTTTTATGAAAAGCTGAACAGCTAATAGTCAGGATTTTGGAGGCAGAGAAGATGCAGGGGAATAGGATGGAGACATAGAGAGTCAACAGTCAGAGATACAGAAGAAACAGGATATGCAGATGAGATAACAAGCCATGAGCCACATGGCAGCATGTAAATTAATGGAAATGGGTTAAGTTTTAATCCCATAAATTAATAGAAATGGGTTACGTTATAAGGGCTAGTTAAAAAAATAAGACTAAGCTATTGGCAGAGCTTTCATAGTTAATAAAAGTCTCCATATCAGGATTTGGGAGCTGACAAGAAGGACAGAAAAATTCACCTACAGGATCAGTGTCTAATGTCAAATGAGGTGGCCTCTATTTTGTTGGGTATTTATGTAAATCCCAAATTTTTATTTTGTTTTGTATTTTGTTTTTCGAGACAGGGTTTCTCTGTAGCTTTGGAGCCTGTCCTGGAACTAGCTCTTGTAGACCAGGCTGGCCTGGAACTCACAGAGATTCACGTGCCTCTGACTCCCAAGTGTTGGGATTAAAGGCGTGTGCCACCACCACCCGACTAAATCCCAAATTTTTAACTAAATGATTAGCACAGCACAGGTCATGAGCAATATCTTCTGGCCCTGCCAAAGATGTCACGTGATTTACTCAGAATGCACCAACTGACCTCTTTATATTGCTAAAGTAGTCCCTAAATTTTTGTAATATTATTACAAAGAAAACGAACATTCATTATCCACAGACCCTTGACAAATACCTTCTTTATAAAACACACTGGGAAAACACTAAAGAGGACTATAAAAACACTGAGCCAGTTTTTGAGGAGGTGAGCTGAACTTACAAGAGTCACCTCCAGAAGCACTTAGTTACAGAAAAGCATCACACACCAGGCCAATCCTGCGGAAGACAGTGAAATACAAAAGCAGAACTTTGCAGGGCGTGTGCTCAGGACGCAGAAACAGGAAGTCAAGTTCAAGGCAACCTGGGCCGCGGAGAGCTCCAGGTCAGCCAAAGCTATGTACACGGTGAGACCCTGTCTCAAAACAAACAACCAAACAAATAACACTATTTCTAACTACCAGCTATGAAGCACAGTGAAACTCTACGTAGCCCTCAGCGATCAAGTTCTTTAGCCTCTGGGTATGTGGTCCGCTTTTATAAGATGAAATTGCATCAGATATTCTCTAAGATCCCTTTCAAATCTATTATATTAAACTGTATTCATCAGTGAATGGGAAAGACAGGGAAACGAATTTAGCAAGAAAACATCAAAATTAACTTTGTTCAAACAATATAATCCATTTCTTCCCAAACTGAACTAACTTTAACTTTGCCTGACTATACCTAATTACAGCATAGTAAAATTAAATAAAGACACTGGCACAGAAAGGATGAAAGGCGATCTGCTGCACACCCGCAGAAGACAAAGGGGAACTTACGTGTGTCTTTCATATCTGAGCGTTTCTCGGACAGACCATGCGACCTGGTACGGCGAGGCCTGATCTGAGTCTTCCGGCTCTTCTCCGCTCTCTTCAGACCAGTCCAGCCCTGCAGCAGACAGTGGGATGAAGATGGTGAGACAGCCCATCAATAGCAAGGCACTCGCTGCCACGTCTGACTACCTGAGGCCCACATGGCAGAAGAGCACCAGCTGCTACAAGTTGTCCCCCACCTCCACAGGAGAGTAATGGTACACACTACCACCATCAAAAATAAACAATGAAACTGAAAAATAGTAAAACCCTGACAAAAACACGGCCTAAAGCCCAGCAGTGGTGGCGCACGCCTTTAATGCCAGCACTTGGGAGGCAGAAGCAGGTGGATCTCTGTGAGTTCGAGGCCAGCTTGGTCTACAGAACAAGTTCCAGGAAAACCACGGCTACACAGAGAAACCCTGTCTTGAAAAACAAAACAAAACAAAAAAATATCTAAAATACATAAAGCCCTCCAAATGAATTTCCCTTCTATTCTTATTCTTACAAAGATCTACAACAAAACACACTGGGCTTTAAAAACATGCCATTTTAACAGTATGGCTGTGCTGAACTCCAAGAATAAACTTCATAATGTGCTTTGTTAATCATCTGGAAATAGCACAAGCAAAGAAATTGAGTGCCCAGTACATAAAAGGTAAAATTATTCAAATATCAAAATGTCATACATTAAATTTTAAAAATGTCATACATTAAAACAGTATTTTTAGAAAGAAAAGACCATCAAGGTCAAAGGTGGCAGCGCAGGTAACTGGGACAGTGCCTGACAAGAGCACACAGAAGCAGAGGTGTGAGGTCAGCCTCATCTCATGCTCACCTCCAGGTCACCCAGGGCTGCATGATCAAAGACTCTAACTCAAGAAAAAAGAGGAGTAGTGAGAAAAGTAATTTATATGCTCAGGCAAGAAAAAGTGCCAATGGAGTCACGCAGCAAAAGTGGCCCTGGGCAACATGAAGACAGGTGTGTTTCTCCACTGTAAAACTAACCGTCAGCAAAGCAAACCTTGATCTTGGCCTCATTATCTCCTGTTCTAACAGCTAACTGATAGAACCAGCCCAGGGGCCCATAAATGTGATCCCAGTCTGGTTTTCTCCAAGAGAAGTGCAGACATGGACAGTGGCCAGAGCACATTACAGTCTCCTCCTGAGTCTTAGGTCTCCAATACACTTAACTTTAAAAACACAAGAAAGGAAGCCGGTTGGCGGTGGCATGCACCTTTAATCCCAGTACTCAGGAGGCAGAGACACACGGATCTTTGAGTTGGAGACCAGCATGGTTTAAAGAGAGTTCTGGGACAGCCAAGGCAATTACGGAGAAACCCTTTCCCAAAACAACAACAAAAATAAGCAAACAAACAAACAAAAAAAAAACCCAAAAAAAAATTAGATTATTTTTGGTAAACTTTATTCAAAAAATGAAGAAAAACGAGTCATGCAGGCACAGTAGTGCAGTCATTCATGGGGCCCTGACGGCCTAAGCACTTCAGGGCCAAAACAGTCTACAAACAACAAACAAATCAGGAACTGGCAGCTCATCAGGGTACCTGCAGTCAAGACTAAGGACCAGAATTCAGTCCTCAGAAAGAACAAACTGTCTGACCTCAGCGTGTGCTCCACGACTCTCATACGCGCGCGCGCGCACACACACACACACACACACACACACACACTAAAGGCATCCGAAAAATCAGTCTTACAGATATTTGAAAACAAGTAACAGTGAGGAGCGGGGGGGGGGGGGGGAGGCTTTACAAAAATAATAACTATGTAAACAGTTCCAGTCATCAGTAAAAGCTTCAATAAAAAAAAATGCATGAAAAGGTAAAGAAATAAATACTGGTTCATAAAACATGCAGACAAATATTCAACTATATCATTAAATACTGTCTGCAAATGTCTCAGGGGTTCGGATGTCAGCACCACTCCCCAGCACGCGAGACACTGCGTGCACTCACACAACAGCGGTGCAGGGTGCAGGGTGCAGGGCAGAAGACTGCCGTTCTTCACCAGGAATCCAGGCAGCGGCACCAAACCCAAGTCGCCACCAGGTTCTTCACAAGGCGCCTCTTGGCATTGGAAGGCACACAAATGGCAGAGGTATAGGGAGTTTTAGGTAAAGTGCTCTTACCTGTTAAAAATTATCTACTTTATTACATCTCAGCCCCGTGTACTGTCTAGCATACCGTGTGACTAAGCATGAAATACCCACGAAGCTCCTCTGCTGTGAGAACAGACTGCTGACTGCTCAGCGCAGCCTGGGCCACCAGCTTTGGTTTCGCTGAGGTTAGATTTACTTTAGGGTGTCCTACTTTCAGTTTAGACTTTCTCAGTTTTGAGATAAAGTCTCCTGTAGCCTAGGCTGCCCAATAAGGTCAAAGATGGCCTTAAGCTTCTGATCCTCCTGTCTCAGGCATCTCTCCTCCACCAGGTCAAACCAAGTGTCTCGTGGTTCCTATGAGCACCTAGCAGATGAGCTACATCCACAATCCTCAGCGTCATTATTCTCTTTCTTTCAATGCCTTTCATTGACGCATGTGAATGAATGTCTGAGCAGAGAACATGGAGGAAGACGCCCTTTGGCTTCCACACTCACTTGTGCACATATGATCTTGCATGTACGTGTACACACATATATATACTTACTACACACAGAAAAAGGAAAAGGACCAGCGGGATGGCTCAGAGGCTAAAGATCCTCACGGCACAAGCTAGGTCCGTGTCACCTCTGAACCCAGGTGAAGGTTGAGAGAACTGGCACAAAGCTGTCCTCTGACCTCACACATCACCACACCACAGGCCCTGGCCCCGCCCCTCCACACCACAGGACCTGGCCCCGCCCCTCCACACACAGGCCCTGGCCCCACCCCTCCACACCATTCACGCAACTCTAGTTTTCATTATATAGTTTAAGGAAAAATTAAAGATGGGATACTAATTACTTTGCTGCGAATCTATGAATCTACAATAGTTTAAAGTAATATAAACTGGAAATAATTTAAATTCAGCCATGACAAATTATGCTATATATGAAAAAATATTAACTTAAAAATATATTATGCAAGATTTTTTAAAAGAGGTTCTGAATAAGTATGTATAAAAGGAACTCAATTTAACCTACTTTATAGAATTTACCAAGGTCATTTACAAATGGATATTTAATAGATTTGGGGATATCTTATTATTTTACTTACTATAATCCAGAAGTTTTATTCAGATAATACCAGGTAAAAAAGTTAAGAGGTCTGTAAGAAAGCCCACCACTCACATTTACAATAAAACCTCCCACCCCAATCCATTCTCCATGGGTAGGCAATGTCAACAGCCTGGGATCTGTATTCCACTTATACAGGCAAATATCTATGCACATACACGAGCAATGGATATGCCGATGCTCTTGCATACTTCCTTCTGTTTACCTACTTCTTACAAAAGAGAACATAATTCCTCTTGACTTTCTTCCACCAGTCAGACTCACTCTTCACAACAGCTGTGCCACAGTGTAGGAAACATGTATGTATGTGACTCACTCAGGTTAGCGTCAAACTGCTAATTCTGTAAGCAATTATACAATAAATGCTGCACATATATCATACATTTCAATATTTACAGCTAGGATAGAATCCCAAAAGTGAACTTAATAACTATGTATATAAAATACTATATCTATCCTATATATTATATATGAAATATGTATTGTATATGTGTAGTTTTGCGGGGTTTATTTTACTATTTTATGTGTATCAGTGTTTTGCCTGCATGTTATGTCTGTGTACTATGTACATGCTTGCTGCCCATGGAGGGCAGGGAAAAGCACCAGATCATCCATAACTAGAGTTTCAGGTGGCTGGAAGCCACAATGTGGGTACTGGGGATTGAACACAGGTTCTCTCCATACAGTTTTATTTCTTAACATTATTTTTTAAGAGTATATAAGAACTGGGTGGTGGTGGTGGTGCAAACCTTCAATCCCAGCACTCAGGAGGCAGAGACAGGTAGAACTCTTGCAAGTTGCAGGACAGGCTGCAAAGCTACACAGAGGAACCCTGTCTCAAAAAGAAGAGTATATAAGAGTATGCCACATATCTGTGGGTACCCTGGGAGTCCAGAAGAGGGGACTAGAATCTTTAGAGCTGGAGTTCCATGTGATTGTGAGTCCCCCAAACTCAGGTGCTATGGAAGAGAGGCAAGTGTTCTTAACTGCTGTGTCATCTCTTATTGATTTTTGAAACAGGGACTCATTCTAAAGCCAAGATAGGCTTTAAACTCAAGCTAATTTTCTTGCCTCAATCTCCAACGTGCTGGACTACAGCGAGGAGTCAGAAGCCCCAAACTACTTACTTTGTTATTAGCTGATAGTCACCCTGTTCACCAACAATGTATAAATATCACGTGTTCACCAAGAGGATTTTTCCAGTCTGGCAATTCACTGTTTTATTTCCCAGCCTGCTATGGGAATTGAGGTTTCCATTGACCTCAATTTCCTTTTTGCTTTTTCAAGATTAGGTTTCTCTAGGTAGCCCTGGTTGTCCTGGAACTCCCTCTGTAGACCAGGCTGGCCTTGAACTCTTAGCTCCCAAGTGCTGGGACTAAAGGTGCTCGTCATCACTGCCCGGCCTGCACTTCTATTCCTTCTGCTACTCATACTCTTTACTGGTATTTCTACTGCTACCATATCAAGCAAATAAAGAATTCTTCCTATAGGTAGAATTTTAGCTTATAACACATTCAAAACTATGTTCTAGGGGCTGAAGAGATGTCTCAGCAGTTAATAATACATAATGATCTTGCAGAAGACTTGAATTCGGTTCCCAGCAGCCAGGGAATCCAACATTCAATTTTGAACTCTGTGGGTACCTGCACTTGAGTGCTTGAGTGCAAACAAATCCACATACAGACAGGCATATCTAGAGGCAATTAAAACGTATCTTTAAAAATATGTATTCTCAGGGAAAGACAGTGGAGCACGCCTTTAATCCCAGCACTCGGGAAAGAGACGCAGGCAGATCTCCGTGAGTTCAAGACCAACCTAGTCTACAGAGTTCCAGAACAGCCAAGGCTACACAGAGAAACCCTGTTTTGAAAAACAAGTAAAGGGACTGGAGAGATGGCTCAGTGGTTAAGAGCATTGCCTGCTTTTCCAAAGGTTCTGAGTTCAATTCCCAGCAACCACATGGAGGCTCACAACCACCTGTAATGAGGTCTGCTGCCCTCTTCTGGCTAACTGTATACATAATAAATAAATAAATATTTTTTTAAAAAAAAGAAAGAAAAACAAGTAAAATAAATAAATAAATAATAAAACTTTTCTCTTGCTCAATGATAAAAGCATCTCTATGAAACAGTTCATCATGAATTCAATCCCCAGACTTCTCCACATGCACTTGGGCTCACAACACACAAGTGCACACAGACAACACACAAAGTAAAAAGTAGAATAATAAGTCTTATCTTCTCTTATTTTTCTAAGCATAAGCATGAGCTACCATGAGCACTAATATCATTTCTTCAATGATTTTTTAGGGGGTTGGGGTTCACTACAAAACCCTGACTGTCCTGGAACTTGCTAAGTAGACTAGGCTGGCCTCCAACTTGGAACAATCTTCCTGCTCTGCCTCCCAAGTGCCGAGTTAACAGTCATGTGGCACCGTGCCTGGCTTATTCGCAAAGTCTAAAGGAAAGAACTCTGAGCAGAGATGATGCCATTACCCACAGCAGACAGCGATACAGTGTCTGGTTCACGGACTGCAGTAAAGTCTCCCGAGGCTGAGGGAGAAACATCCTTTGAGCTAAGAACTGGCCAGAGTATGCAACCATCAAGGCCCTCCTAAGACACCCACAACTTCAGTGAATGCACAGATACTGATACACAGAGGACACAACCAAACACAACCATTTTTTATATATGGCTGTAAGTATTAATGAAGGCTATGATTATCTCCACGCTCGCGAAAGCAAAGCTAATCAAACAGTAGAGAAGAAATGGGCTCACTGGAAGAGGAGACACAAAAAGCAATGGGGGATTAAATATAATGACAATACATTATATGTTCACATGTAATTGTCAAAAAATCATTTTTAGAATTTCAAGAGTTTAATTTTCAAAAGTTATGACAGAAATTCTAAATGGTCAGTTCAGACCTGTGTCTATTCACCAGGTATCTCCCATGCAGAAGCATGCTTTATGTGTGTGGTCTGCTGAAACACACAACCATGACAGACAGATGTCATACAGAATAGATACAGTAAAAGAGAGGCCGACCCACCTAGGTGAGGGAACAGGTCTGCGTCCAGCTGATGCTTTTGGGTACACAGTTTCACCAGTCTCTGCAGTCGGCTTATACAGGACAAGTGTGGAGAGAAGGCGGTGGCTTTCATGAGGATTCGGTCAGTCCTGGGGGCATCTGAGATGGGAGCCCGACTGGATGGAAGGAGGGGCAAAGGCCTCTTGTTAGAGGCCTGCCTTGTTTGTGCTATAGAGTGTGTGGTGGGGGCCACTCCCTGCATTGGTAGGCTGGTGTTCTGAGGTTGAGGTGACTTGCAGACTGAACCCTGCGGTGGCGCTGGAGGCTTTACAGAAGTGGAGAGAGGTGACAAGTGGGCGTGCTGCTGTGGAGGCGCAGGAGGGGTGCTAAAGTGCTCTTGCCGAACTTTCAAAATCTCTGTCTCTCTCTGGCGCTGCCGGTTCTGAGCCAACTTGCTCTGCAACTTCTTTCTCACGGTCACCCCTTTCTTTAGGTCATCATCTTCCTCATTGAAAGCAAAGGGGTCTTCGAACTCAGTTTCCAGGTAGTGGAGAGGGACTCGTGACCCAGGTGGAGAGAGGGACATGCTATCCAGTCCATTGGGCATCTTCAAGGCCAGCGTAGGCACTGTCAGGCTAAACGCCATGGCATCCATCTGGTGCCTGACCTTCACCTCATCTACCGGATCATTCTTTTTCTTCCTCTCTTTTTTCGGGATAAAGCCAAGTACCTGCAAGTGGCTGTTGCAGTACCTGCAACAGTGGACACATGTGAGAGAATGCTCTTTATATACATATACATATATAAACACACATACTACAGAATCGAAATCCTAAAATACTACAGATCAGACGGCCCAGGCCAGGTGTGGTGGCACAGGCCTCTCGTCCTAGCACTTGGAAGGTGTAGGAGGATCAGGAGTTCAAAGCTAGTTTGTTACCCTTGTTCTTAATCCCAGCACTCCAGAGGCAGAGGCGGGTGAATCTCTGAGTTTGAGGCCTGGTCTACAGAGTGAGTTTCAGGGAAGCCAGGGCTACATAAAGAAACCCTGTCTTCAAAAATCAACAAAACAACAAAGTTCTAGCCAGAAATATGGTAGCACAGCCTGTAATACTAACACTTAGAAGAGTTAGGTAGGAGACCATAAGTTCAAAATTAGCCTGGGCTACGCAGCAAGACACTAACTCAAAAATAAAATGGAAAAGGCAACTCTCATTCCTCTCCAGCTATCTCCAACTGAGGTCCACGTCATTTTGATAACACGCAGTGTGGCCTGCTCAAGTGCAGAGGCCAGCAGACAACAGCAGGTGTGCCCCCTGGTGAGCAGCTGGACAGCTGTGCTCGTCTGTGCTTCCAGCACACTAAGAGCTCATCCAAGGTCTGACGATCACCTGAAAGTCTCTTGTGCAAAATCATTATATTCCAAAGCTACTTAAGTCCCTGAGTTACCAAGGTCGTGTAACATAACCCTGATGTGTGCCACCCACACTCACACCAAACACACCCCCACAGTCACATACACCAAACACACACACAGCACACACTCACACCCACCAGTCACACACAACACACACACACACACACACAAACACCAAACACACCCACACACAGCACACACCAAACACACCCAGTCACACACACACAGCACATTCACACCCACCAGAGACACACAGCATACTCACACCCACCAGTCACAAACACACCCACACACACACCAAACACACACATAGCACACTCACACCCACACACAAACACACCCACACACTCATACACATTGACACCACACAGTGATACACACCACACACACATCACACCCATACACGCATGCATGTGCGCACACGCGCGCGCGCGCGCGCGCGCACACACACACACACACACACACACACACACAAGGGAGCAGGGACTAAGCGTGGTTAGTGGAATGAGCATTTCAGTAGGCAGAGATGTAAGAACAGAGACTGCCCCCTGCAGCCCAGCCCTTGATTCAGATTACCCCACTACGTCTACAACATTGAATCTGCCCACTTCCCCAGGGGAAACTGACCAAGCTGGGGTTTGAAATAAAATTAAAGCTCATGATGACTTCACCAACGGGCAGACTACGTTTGTAACTTAGATACCATAAGTGATACAGCCCCTGTACATAATGAGAAAACAAAGACCTGTTATACCAATTAACCATACTGAAAATCTGTCAAGAGTCTGTGGAACAGAGTATTCTCTAATCCGTATTCTTCATGTTCCCACAGCACGTTAACAAGTGTGCCATCAAAATAGTACCCCATACTTAAGTCAATTTGGAAAATTATGGCTTAACCAAAATGACATAGTAATTTTGTTGCCTGCTTCTGCTGAAAAACTTCTCAAAGATTTATGGATAACAGCATGTAGCTCCAAGAGGGAGATACACCCTCCTGGAGTCTGTCAGTGTTCCCCAAAACTATCTGAAGAAGGAATGCATTACTGAAGCAAGCAAGTAACATCTTCACACGACACTGAGCAGACCCCACATATGTTCTACACTAAGCAGAGTCCTAAGACTGGACAGTGAGGGAAGCAGGGTTAGGAAAGACTAGTGACTAAGAAGTTAAAAAGAAGAAGAATGAACAATACCAGTATTGGTGTACCAGCCTTTAATCCAACTCTTGTGAGGGAGAGAGAGGCAAAAGGACCAGGAGTTCAGTCACTTTCCTCAATACCGGTAGTTCAAGCCCAGCCTGGGAGACTTGAACCATAGAATCAAAACGTAACAGTCAAAGAGGGAAAAACAGTAGTGACATACTAACAAGTCCAGCTACTCAGAACACCAAGGGAGGAGGACAACAAGTTCGAGGCCAGCTTGGGACACGAAGCAAGAATTTTATCTCAAAATAAAAAAGGGCTCAGTGATTAAGAGCACTAGCTATTCTTCCAGAGGACCCAGGTTCAATTCCCAGCACCCACATGGCAGCTCCAGGGGACCAGACAAAGAATGTTAAGGTGGGATTTTATATTCAGGGAGTTAAGAGTTAAGAGTGTTCACTACTCAGTCATGAGGAACAGGGTCCAGATCCAACACCAATGCTGAGCAGCTCACAAAAGCCTACCTAATCAGTTAGCCACTTCCCCAGGTAGAACGTCAAATCTGTGTTTGCATGTTTATTTTAAATGCTGTGCAGAACTAAACCTTCTAGTTCAGTTAGGAAAGATTTTCCCTCTTTAAGAGAAGCAGCTCAAGTCAGGTGGTGGTGGCGGCACACGCCTTCAATCCCAGAACTCAGGAGGAAGAGGCAGGTGGATCTCTGTGTGTTTGAGGCCAGCCTGGTCTAGAGTGAGTTCTAGGACAGCCAGGACTATACAAGAGAAGCCCTGTCTCAAAAGACAAAAAAAAAAAAAAAAAAAAAAAAAAAACCAACAACAACAACAACAGGGCTCTCTTCTGATCTCCCTAATAAGATAGTACTCGCTTTGCTCAAGTGAAAAGGAAGCCAAGAAGGGCAGGTGCCGTGAGTGACAACCGAGCACTGCAGCGAGGAATCTACAGCAGCGCCTGAGTGACCAGAGAGGGCTGGTACTGGAGATGGGGTGAGGGATTAGCCCTCGGTCCCTGAGAACCACACACACATTAAGGAGGTCAGTGTTTTCTTCCTTGCTGCGCTAAGCACCTGTTTCTGAATTTTAGGCTCTGCAATCTGAAATTCTAAAAGAAACCCCAAATCACCTCTCTATGAGCTCACTCTGGTGGATTCCTGCTGAAAATAAAAAATACTCATGACAGCAGGCGGATCTCTGTGAGTTCGAGGCCAGCCTGGTCCACAAAAGCTAGTTCTGTAACAGGCTCCAAAGCTACAGAGAAACCCTGTCTTGAGGCTGGGCGGTGGTGGCGCACGCCTTTAATCCCAGCACTCGGGAGGCAGAGGCAGGCGGATCTCTGAGTTCGAGGCCAGCCTGGTCTACAAGAGCTAGTTCCAGGACAGGCTCTAGAAACTACAGGGAAACCCTTTCTCGAAAAACCAAAAGAAACCCTGTCTTGAAAACCACCATAAACAACGTACGGGTTTTTTGGCCAGTTTATGCAGGTTAACATTTGTTTACTTTAAACAAGGACAACACATAAACACAGAGAGAGTGTGTGTTAAAAAGAGCATTAAATTTTCTACCCTAACAAAGTATCTAAAACCGTGTTCTAAAATGATCACTGTGACCTGGAGAATGGAAAGAAGCAGGAAGGACCATAAGTGAAAGTATTTTTCCTAAGACTGTAAAAGATAATCAACTACAACCCATTTCTTAAAAATAGCACAGTGTAGCCAGGCGGTGGTGGTGTACACCTTTAATCTCAGCCAAAGGCAGGCAGATCTCTGAGTTCAAGACCAGCCCAGCCTGGTCTACAGAGTTCCAGAACCGCCAGGGCTACATAGAAAAACCCTGTCTAGAAAAAAATAAAATTAAACAAACAAAAAGCACAATGTAAAGCAGAGAAAAAAATAGCACAATGTTCTTAATAAATTCACAAATTCTAGTGGCAAAAGTCTGCCCTTAAAGTGAAAATACAGTCAGCAAGGAGGGTGAGGTAGGGCTCCAGCAGAGCCCAGAGAGCCAGAGGCCGACCCTGGGCACAGGAGGGCAGCTTTGAGAGTTGCAGTTATCTGTCCCCTCCCGGCCTGACTTTCCTCAACTGTGGCGGCTTCCCTAAGGAGCCAGGGGAATGATCTGTCCTGTCCCTTTAAGAGGAGTCCCTCCCCCCACATCTGCTGAGGCAGGCAGATCTTCCTTCCTGCTTGCAGGAGTCTCTCTTTCTGGCTCCCTCTCTAAGAGGCAGCTTTGGTCCCACTTCTTCCCTTCCCTCCCTTCTGTTTCTCTCTGCCCCCCCTCTCCCTCTCTCTCTCCTCTTCTCCCCTTCCATAACCCACTAAATCTCTCTCTTCTCCCCTTCCATAACCCATTAATAAAAATCTCTCTCTCTCCTCTCTCTTCTCCCCTTCTGTAACCCATTAATAAATCTCTCTCCCCCCTCTCTTCTCCCCTTCCATAACCCATTAATAAATCTCTTCCCCTTCCCCTTCCACAACCCACTAAGTAAATATCCAACCTTACTCTGCATGGTGTGCTTATCCATGCATGACTCTGTCTCTCGTCTGCCATGTGACTCCTACCTGGGAGACCTGCAGCATGGTCTCATGGAGTGCCCATCTGTCTGTCTCTCCTGGTGGAACTGGCTGCCCCATTGAGGTTTCTCACCCACCACGTGGCTTCCTACCTGGGATTCGTGGCCTGCTGCAGCCACTCGGGGAACTGTACCGTCCCTGCCTATGACTGGCTGCTCTCGGACCTGCTGCCCGCTGTCGCCACTTAGGGACCTGCAGCATTTCTGCCACTGCAGCCACTCGGGGATGCGCAGCATTTTTACTTTTACAGTGACAGCCAGCCCGACCCTAAATGAAACTCTTTCCATTGTAGCTGATGCCAGTCCCTATGTCCTGCCTATGCCGATCTCCAGGGACTCCAGCGACCTAACGTGGGTCTCCGCTTCCAGGAGGACCATTGCTTTTGGGGTGACTCCAGCACTGCACCTCAGCCAGATTCCCGTCGCTATTCTGTAATAACGGTCTCAGGAATGGTATCCTGAAGCCAAACCCCTTCCTCCTAGTCTGGTGCTGCCTCCCACTCGGGGGACCTCTCCATTGCCACAGCATAAGTAGGGGCAAGGAGAAGAAAAAAATTGGGAATCTGACCTCCACCAAGGTAGAAAATGGTTCATTTGCTAAGACGCAAAGCAAACCAACCAAGACCCTTAATGGAAGGTGCAATAGGCCCTGCTCAGACTCAGTCCTTGATACCCCTGCTCCAGCGATCTGGATTAGTGAGGTGAGGGCAACAGAGCCCACAGCTGTCCTAGTCCCTGCCCCATCACGGAGTCTGGTGGACTGATCACTCCTCCCTCAGACGCAGAACTACTCACCAATGCTTCTTAAAGTCTCTCTTGAACCCTATGCTTAGCTCTGTGTGGTCAGTATCTGGGCCAAGAAGGTTCCACATACTGTATGTGGCAAATTATGAGTCTCCCTGAGACAGGAGACCCAGAAGGATACCAGTGTCTTGGTAAGAGTCTGAAGAACAGGGAACGGTATTCTTCCAGGGCTGAGGGACTGACTTTTGGTGACAGAACGGTTCTCCAACACTCCCATGCAGGACAGGGCCATAAACAACCATAGCTGTGGAGCGATTGGCTAAAGGTTCTAAGTGCTCAACTTTCAGTGTAAGCAACCACCTATAAGAAACATCTGCCACAGTAGACAGTGTTAGGCTAAAAATGAGATCCACCCCACCCCTGCATCCATGACCAGATTCTCCAGCGACTAAATGGCTTCCGAGCCTCCAGAGTGTTTTGTTCTCTGACACTCTGTGGCATTACCTTGTGACATTTAAGATAATAAGGATTAGCTTTTTTCTGATTCTAAAAATAATTGTTGGGGGCTGGAGAGATGGCTCAACGATTAAGAGCACTGACTCTTCTTCCAGAGGTCATGAGTTCAATTCCCAGCAACCACATGGTGGCTCACAACCATCTGTAATGAGATCTGGCGCCCTCTTCTGGGGTGCAGATACACATGCAGGCAGAATACTGTATACATAATAAATAAATGAATAAGTCTTTTTAAAAAGTAAATAATTGTTAAAATTCAAAAATGCTAGAAAAATATAAAGAGGATAATTAAATTATTTTTTTTTAAAAGTGAAAATCCAGTTTCAAAAATATAATGCACGTGGGACTCTTTAACCATAAAAGGCCACATTAGAAAACAATGTCAATCATGACTTCTATATCTGTTATGGAGCAAATCTAGTGAATGTTTCATTACTTTAAGTTCTTTTCCAACTATTACATCTTTTATTACCTTTCATGCAGGCACTTCTCCCCCAAAACCCAAATCAATACTGATGGCAGCACTTAGCCAGTTCCTACCCTGTGGCAGCCAGTGGGCAGAAAGACCAGCAGTTCCTTCAGTGGCCACCCACCAAACAGAGCAGCACTTCAAGAGTTAGCAGCAAGAGGAAGGGGGGAGGAGGACACTCTTAAATGTCTAGAAGTCTATGTTATCAATAAAAGAAGAAAATACCCAGACATACTTTAAAAGACCCTTAAAATGTACTGCTCCACTTAAAAGAAACTGTTCTTTCTTACCCCCAGAAGCACTCCACAGTTTCCTTGGGCAGTCCCAGGACTCAACACTGAAATTTAACGCACTGAAAAGAAACAGTATCAGAGAGACAAAATTCCAAGACTGCTAATGACCCACACCCAGCCCCAAGGTGGTTCTTACCTACGATCCTCTGATTTGGGAATGGGGTTGGTACAGCGCTGGCTGTTATACTTGGCCACATATTCACATTGCTTGAAGGGGGCAGTCTTGTCTTCCAGAACGTGTCTGATACAGAAAGCGTAACCGTTGAGTCGCCGCTGCTTGCACAGTTTGGGGCTATATGAGCACAAGGGCTTATTGTCAACCTCAGAGAAGTGTATATGTTTCCCTTCATACATCACGTGACTCTATTCCTTGTGAACATCAGCTAAAAGGCCACCACAAAAAAGAAACCCAAATGATAAACAAATCAGAGACTGTAAAGCCAACTCAAGGAGAGAATTTCACTGAGGGACTTGTGGCCTCTCAGCCATACCTGATTTTAAATCTTCTGCACCACAGCAATGTGAAGAGAGCCCAGGGGGACCAGAGTTTGGAATGCTCTCAATCAAAAGGAAGCAGATTGTCTACAAAACATCAAAGGCCTCATTAACACAGAGATAAACAAAGTGAGCTCATCCAAAACATTAAATATGTGCCCATCACCCTTCCTAATGTGATGGAATGACTAGAATCTAATATTCCAAGTATGAGATCCAACAGGAACCAAATCATATTTACTCTGTGACTAGCTCAAAGTGGCTCCGAGTTAGAGCCTCTTCCACCAGCTAACGCCACCAGAGTCTGTCTATACCTGTAATTCCAGCACTTGGTAGGTGGCAGAAGGACCAGGAGTTCCAGGGCATCCTCAGCTACACAGTAAATTTGAGTTAGTCTGGGCCACATAAGTGGGGGGAGGGTGGGCGATGGTAACACACACTTTTAATCCCAGCACTTGGGAAGCAGAGTTTCTTTGTGAGTTCGAGGCCAGTCTGGTCTACAGAGTGAGTTCTAGGATAGCCATAACTGTTACACAGAGAAACCCTGTCCCAAAAATCCAAAAAAGTGAGGGGATAGGGGAGAGTGGGAGCTGGAGAAATGGCTCAGCAGTTAAGAGCAACGGCTGTTTTCCCTGAGAACCTGGGTTCAATTCCCGGCACCCAAAGGATGGCTCACAGCCATCTCTAACTCCAGCCCCAGGTCTCCACTAGGCACCTATGTGGTGCACTAACATACATGCAATCAAAATACCAAACACATAAAACAAACGAAAATTTTCAAAAATGGCTTCTTTGCAAAGTACTACATTTTTTGCTACAATGACAAAATGTTTAGCAATTTGTTAAAAAATGTTTCTATGAAATACAAAACAGAGCTGTCTATGGCGTCACACACCTATAACCCCAGCATCTGGAAAGGAGAAGCAGGTTTACTCTGAGTTCAAGACCAGCCTGTTCTATGTGGAGCTCTAGCCGTGCCATCCAGCAAGAGCACATTTCAAAGAAACAAACTTGCTCTAGGTAAAGGCCACCAGGGTTGACGCCCTGGGTTCAGTCCTCCAGCTCAACACAGTGAAGGGAGAACTGACTCCTGCAAGTTCTCTTCTATCTCCACATACACGCTGTAGCATGCATGTCCACACATACATCATATACACAATGATAAAAGTGAATAAAACTTCTAAGTTAGGCATAATGGTATTCACCTGTGAGCTCTCAGCTCTTGTGGAGTAGAGGGCAGAAGAGCGGGAGTTCAAGACCAGCTTAGACTACACGAGAAACGGGTTGCAAAGTTGGCTCAGTGGATAGAGCACTGGCTATACAAATATGAGGAAGATATCTAGAAGCCAGACAGATACAAGGTGAGTGTGACAACCTACAATTGGATGGCAGGCACGGTATCGCTGGGCAAGCTGGCTAGTGAGACTAGCAATAGAGGTGAGCTCTAGGTTCAGCTGAGAGTCTGCCGCAGTATATAAGGTGGAGATCAACGGAAGAGGACACCTGATATCAGCCTAGCACACACACACACACCACAGGCCCAAAAGAAAAATTAAACACACACACACACACATACGTACCTAAAATAGAACAAATTCTGCTTTTAAAAGATGTTATTTGGAGCTGGGCGGCAGTGGCGCACGCCTTTAATCCCAGCACTCAGGAGGCAGAGGCAGGCGGATCTCTGTGAGTTTGAGACCAGTCTAGTCTACAAGAGCTAGCTCCAGGACAGGCTCTAAAGCTGCAGAGAAACCCTGTCTTGAAAAAAAAAAAATGGAAAATAAAAGATGTTATTTGGGGGCTGACAAGGTGACTTGACAAGATGATTTGAGTTCAGTTCCAAGGACCCACATGGTGGGAGGAGAGAACCAGTTCCTGAAAATGACCCCTGACCTCCACACACCCACCATGGCACTCACACATGAACACACACACACACACACAATGTAACACTACTTCCTTTCTAATGTTCTGTCCGCCACACCTGTTCCATCCAAACCTGAATTTCTTGAGGCTAAGTATAGTTACTCAACCACATTTACACCATGCATTTCACTGCTCCCAACAGTCACAAGTACCAATCACAGCTGGATCTTTTGATCCAAGACTCCCTAAGAAAACAAAGAGAGAAATTATATAGTGTCTGCTACACAAGCACCTACAAAGACCCAATGGAACAACCTCACCAGGGGGTAGAGTGCTAGCTGAGCTCTGGTTCAATCCCCTGCACTAGGTAAAAATAAGTATGGTGAGATACGCCTGCAAACCCCCGGGCCTATGCCTAAAATCTCAGCACTCTGGAGTTGAAGGTTATGAGAGCCTATCTCAAAAGAAAAAAGAAACAAACAAGCTCCCAGGCTGCCAGAGCAGTTCAGTGGCCGTCAAACAAATGTTCACCATGTGCAAGTCCAGGGTTAACTCCCCAGAAACTGGAAAAGAAGGAGGCTGGAGGAGGGAAGAGAGGAGAGAGAACAGAGTACGGGAGAGGCACACTAGTGAACAGGCACTACACAGATGTCTGAGGCTTGAGTCCGAGCTCTACCATGTGCCACGCTATCGTGAACAAAGCATTTCCACTCCTCTGTGAGACAGGGGAAACAGTAGTTGTAACATCACTAGGTCCTAAGGATCTAAGGATCACATGGGCTGAGCTTAGGACCATCGCTAGTACACGGTAAGTTCTGGAGAAACACAAGTTATTCATGGATGTTAACTGTATGGCATTTTTTCTCCTGCCAGCGATAGTAAGAGATGCTCTATGATCCTGGAGAAGAACGTTCGCCACACAGAAGGATCAAATGCAGATTATAAAGTCCTGTACAGTCTATAACAATGAAGTGGACCTATTTTGCTGAGTCATGGTCTCAGACTTCACAAAGACAAAGAAAAGCCCAAAGTATTGCTATAGTTAATAAAACTGTATGCACTAATAGATACAACCACACACAAATGCACAGAAAAAATAAGAGCTTTTTTCTTTTCACCTTATTAGGGCAAAACAAAGAAGAACTGAAGTAAAATATATTTAGTTGCCCCTAAAATGAGGATGCAAACCAGCAGAACAGGAATGGCTGCCCAGGAAAAAGGCTCTGGAGTCAATCCCTAACACAGTGAAAGAAAAGAAAGAGGGGGCGGGGAGCCAATCAATCAGTCTCAGGGGCTGGCACACACCTGGAATCCCAGCACGCAGAAGGCAGAGGCAGAAGGATCACAAGTTCAATGTCATTCTCAACTATACAGTCAGTCACAGGCCAGCCTGGCATACAGAAGACTCTGCCCTAAAGGTCTGGGCACTTAAGACAGAACACATATGAAAACAAATCTTTGAGTGTTTACATTCTGTGCCACTCATCCATCAATGGATCGTTGATGAAATTAATTCAAGTCTATTTGAAGATCGGTTGATTTTTTTTTAAGTTACCCTTGGGTGAGATGGTTCAACGGGTAAAAGAATGAAATCTTGTAAGGCGGCCTCTGGCATTCACATTTTTGCAGTGGCATGAATGCATGCACACGTGTTTCCACTCGCAAATACACACACAATAAGTGTAATTTTTATTTTAATTTTTAAAAAAATATCTTGGACTGGAGAGATGGCTCAGAGGTTAAGAGCACTGGCTGTTTTTCCAGAGGTCCTGAGTTCCATTTCCAGCAACCACATGGTGGTTCACAACCATCTGTAATGAGATCTGGTGTCCTCTTCTATTGTGCAGGCATACATGGAGACAGGACACTGTATATATAATAAATAAATAAATCTTTAAAAGAAAGTATCTTAGCTGGGCAGCAGTGGCGCACACCTTTAATCCCAGTACTCAGGAGGCAGAGGTAGGTAGATCTCTGTGAGTTTGAGGCTAGCCTTGTCTACAAGAGCTAGTTCCAAGACAGCCAGAGCTACACACAGAAATCCAACCTCAAAATCCAATGTTTGTGTATGTGTGTGTATACATATACATGTATGTATTATGTATCTTACATATAAGTTAGGGAGGGGGGAGGGAAGGGGGGGGAGAGCACACTTCTGTAATCCCAGCACTGATCAGGAGATGAGAGTGGAGTCCTCCCTCTGGGCTGCCCTGAAACTATACAGGCCACAACAGTGGCTTCACATTCATGCAATCCTCCTGCCTCAGCCTCCAAAGTACTAGGATTATAGGATGAACTACCACCTGGATCTCTAGTCTTCCTCAGAGACTTTTTTGTGCCCACCATCCACTGCTTTGAGAGGAACTCTTATGGGACCTTCAGTCCCAAGTACTTTGCAGGCAAAGGCAGGTTTGTGGCCGCCAGGTCTCCACAGTGAGTTCTACGACAGCACTTACTAACACCTGTCTTGGGAAAAACAACAACAAAGTGACGTTCAATTCTCCAATGATGCCAGCCCACCCTGTTGCCTGCTGCCTTATCATTTCTTGAGTTTTCAATCTCATCTTTTCTCCACTGCAGAGCAGAGCCTCACTTCCACCCCAGCACAGGGAACTATTTGGTCACAGTTTTCAGCTTCTGCTGTCTCGGAAGTGCTCATCACAAACCCTCTTCCCTGGAGGCACACTAGTTCCCACAAGCCCCCACATGACAGAGGCTGGGGAAAGGGAACTTAGGCTCGATTCTTCTCAGCGGTTGGCTCCTTGCTGCCATTCTGAATGTGCTGCAAATGGAGGAGCTGCAGCACATCGCCAAGCCTCGCCCTTCGCCCTCTCCACCAGTCTGAGAGCCCAGCGTACAGGCCCTGGTGGAGAGCGGCCCCCTCATCACTGGACCCTGCTCATCTGGTTCAGGACCACTGCATGCAAACGCTAACTCACTGCCTAGCTACGATCAGCGCTGGTCAACACACTGTGGGCTTCTTGCAGGTTTCTTCAGTTGCTTAAAAGAATAGAAAGCCAAATATAAGTGCACTACCATAGTTAATCAGAAATAGCTTTAGAAAAAAAAATCTGCATAGGCCAGAAGTGGTAGTACATGCTGACCTAGCACTTGGGAGGCAGAGGCAATCTGTGAATCTGAGGCCTGCCTAGTCTACACAGCAAGTTCCGGGCCAGTCAGGGCTATACAAAGGCAGGCAGAGCTCTGTGAACCAGGGCTACACAGAAAAACCCTGCCTTGAAAAACCAAAAGTAAATAAAAATAAATAAATAAAATCTGTGTAGTAAAATATACCTTAATGGAACAGTGAGCTGAGTGGGCTCACAGGGAAAAGCTCTTGCGGCTGCCAAGCCCGACCACCTGACTTTAATCCCCAGGACCACACACATTCAAACACACAAACATAGTTACAAGAATATTTTAATACCCCATAACAATAAAAATCATAAAATATTTATAATGTAAACAAATCTGTTTATAACACAATTACTTTATAATAAATATCTATTTTCTAATTTCATCTTGTTTCGTTTTTATTTTTGAGAGAGGGTCACAGACAGCCCATTCTGGTGTGGTAACTCTCAGTGATGAAGGATGGCCTTGAACTTCTGACCCCAAGTGTTGGGACTACAATGTGTGACGTCGTGACTGGCTAAGGTTTTCAAAAACTCTCCTTACCACCCCCCCCCATGTGTATGTATGTCTGCATGTTTGTATAGACACATGAGTGCAGGTGGAGTGTAGAAACCCAGCATAAGCACAAAAACCTAAGCTCGGTCCTCTGCAAGATCAGCGCACAACCTTAACTGCTGAGCCATCTCTCCAATCCCACTAACCCATCTTGAAAAACACAGTTCAGGCACCAGATGTGGTGTCACAGCCTTTAACCTCAGCACTCAGGAGGCAGAGCCAAAACCATTTCTGGAGTTCAAGGCCAGCTTGGTCTACATTAGGATTTCTAGACCAGTCTAAGGACGCTACCTCAAAAACAAACAAACTAACCTCAGCACACAATGGTTGGAGGAGCTGTAATTTGGCAGCATATACTTGCCTGGGTTATTCAGAGCCCTAGGTTCAATCCCAGACTCACAAAGGGGGTGGGAGTAGAAAATCTATTAGATTTTCTAATTCATGATGACAGAAAGTTAAAACTAAGCTCTACTGTTTCATATAAAACAAACAAACAAACAAAAAAAACTTCTTAAAAAAGATGGGGGAAGTGGGGACAGGGGTGGTTCATGTCTTTGATCCTAACACCTAGGAGGCAGAGGTAGAAGGATCTCCAAGTTCAAGGCCAGCCTGATCTACAAAGCCAGTTCCAGCACAGCCAGGGCTACAGAGAAACCCTGCCTTGAAAAAACAAAAACAAAAAAAAGAACAAACAAACAAATTGGGCATGGTGGCATGTACCTGTCTCCACAGCAGCGGGAAGGTGGCGGCGGGAGGGTCCAGGGTTTATAGCAGCCTGTGCACAGCAGGTCGGAGGTACTCAGTCAACCGATCGCCGACAGGTCTGACGGCCATCGTCTTTAGCTATGGATAATTTGCTTCGTATTTAAAGAGATCCTGTGGGTTCCAGGCCAGCCTGGTCTACATAGCCAGTTCAAGGACACCTGAGGTTACATGCTGAGACCATGCCTCAAAAATAAATAACTTAAATTCTAAAAGTGAAGAAGAATATAAAGGGACCTCAGAATGTAAGGTAACGAAGAATCAACACTGAAAATGGACTCTTAGTTATTGTCCAGATGCACAAAGAGCTGCCACGGAGAACAGATAACAGTCACCTTCCACAACAAAAACATCAAAATACTGGAATTCAGAAGTGAGAAATAGGGGCTACATGTAAAATTTTTTTTTCTTCGAGTTGCCAGGCATGGTTGTACTACCTGAATCAAAGCAGGAGGGTCACAAATTCACATGCCAACCTGGGCTATTCAGTTGAGTTCGAGGCCAGCCAGGACTATTTATGTCTCAAAACAACATAAAAAGTCCTTCTTGATGCTATATTATGATATTAATTATATCTAGATACAGACATTATCTATATAAACCATAGCTGACTGTCAGAGTTCTTTCTTGGAAACACAGAAGAAAGCACACATAGCAGTTAGGAGGTGGCCAGGCATTTATGGAATACAGCCACAAAACAGGACAAGAGTTCCAGGCCAGCCTGGGATACAGAGTGAGCTCCAGAACACTATTTACTCTCTTCGGGACACATGCCCCCCACATGGCCCTCTCCAGTCACTGCCATTCTTTTAATTCTGCTTCAAAAATGTGCTTTCTTCAGGGCCCCAGCACCTTTCTCCAGTTGCCACGGTAGTTCTATATTCTACCTCCTTTAAAGCACAGAGACCTGCCAACGTACACTATTCTTTTACACCGGAATGAATGCGAACTCTCGAAATATCGGTTTTCTTTTCTTTTCTATTTTTTTGGGAGGGAAGGGTTTGAGACAGGGTTTTTCTGTAGCTTTGGTGCCTGTCCTGGAACTAGCTCTTATAGACCAGGCTGGCCTCGAACTCACAGAGATGCACCTGCCTCTGCCTCCCGAGTGCTGGGATTCCCGGCTGGAATGTCAGTTTTCTAACGAATGAATGCAGATGAGAATATTTACTTATCCAGGAGTAGACACCGCTAAACTCAGTCTCCACTCAAACTTCAGGGTTTTCTTTTACTTCATCTTTTAGAAATAAATGTAAAGGGCTGGAGAGATGGTTCAGCAGTTAAGAGCACTGGCTGTTTTCCTAGAGGACCCAGGTTCAATTCCCAGCACTGACATGGCAGCTCGCAACTGCAACTCCAGTTCCAGGGGATCTGACATCTTCACACAGACACAGATGTAAAATACCAATGCACATTAAAACAATTTAAAAAGTAATAAAATAAAATGAATGAGTGTAATAGGAACAAGAAAAAATAAAATAAATCTAGCTAATTTAAAATATACTAATTTTTAAAACCTAAAGTCCACGCATCAGTGTAAAATGTAGTACAATTTGACTGAAGATGAAAACATATCAGCTGATATGACTGAAAGAGAAAACTGTCCTTCTCTCATAAATAGTCATAAGCAAGTGCAAGCCAAAATAACCCAGCATGTGCCCAACTCCTCAAAAGGCAAGTGCACAAATAAATTCACATTATGAGTTTAAAGTAAATGGCCTTACCTGACTTATGAGAAATGTTAAGGGCAGTTTATGCAGCAGAGAAATCACTCATTGCCTCTGGAAGGACCAGGGATGGGGCTCAAATCTGGTCAATTTTCTCATCTGTAAAGGAAAGATAATTGTATGTACCCATTGAGTTGCTTAGCAGAATTAAATTAGGTATTTCAAGAACCCTTGCTTAGCATGGTACCCAGCACATAGCAATCACTTAATGCTAACTGCTATTAGAAGCAGTAAGTGGTAGTTTATTAGTATTATCATTTTCATCTCCAGTCTGCAGGGCGAGAATGCCCTCTTCCAGCTGCTAGTGGTTTTCTGAATGGTACAGTGTAATTCTCCAACTAATTCAGGCCCTCCTGCCTCCTTGGGCTACAGTTTCAGAATACACCGAGAACTTACTCCTGTGATCCACAGTAGAAACCTATACCCAAAACTGCTTTCTACATCCGTGAAGAGCACTTAGGGGTTGATTTTCTTCAGATAGAAAACACTTAACAGAGGCCAGGCCTGGCGGCGCTTAAGAGGCAGAGGCAGGTGCCTCTCTGTGAATTTAAGGCCAGCCTAGTCTACATGGTAATTTCTAGGGCAGTCAGGGCTACACAGTGAAACTGTCTCAAAAAAAGAAAACTAGCAAGTGGAACGGTGTCTGGGGCTTGGGGCACTGCTTCTTCCCTACACGTGGAGAGCTCAGGTTTGATTCCCTAGTAACTCTGGAGAACGCGCACGCACACACACTGCTGATTTGATTAGAATAGTCATCAGCACCAGTTAATTCCTTACAACAAATGCTTACTGGATCCTGGGGCCCCCGTCACGACTGCTGCAGGACCAGAAAGGAGAAAAACTAAGTTGTGGCTGAACTCAGACCCTTTTTTCTAAGAATCCGAGACTAATGGCTCTTCCACTGCTGAGTCGACCACTCTCCCCTTCCTTCTCTTACTAGAATTCTCCGGAGCATGTGACACTGGAGACCACTGTCTCTTGGAAATCGCTCTCTCCTGGCCTCAAAGTCAGTAGTCTAGTGTCCCCTGCAGTCGCACCCAGCAGGCACTGCTGGCCAAGCTTCTTTATTTACTTTATAGCGCCCTTGATGAAAGGCCTACGGGGCAGACGTGGGCTACAAGCAGACTTCAGCAAACTGCTCTTCTGAAGGCTCCAAGTCAAACAAGCTTCAGCAAGTTACTGAAAAAAAAAAAAAAAAAAAAAAAAAAAAAAAAAAAAAAACAGACCTCACAGGGTGTGGTGGCTCACAACTGTAATCTACATCATTAGAGAGGTTGAGGCAGGAGGATTGCTGTAAATTCAAGTCTGTGAATTCCAGGTCATCTAGAGCTTGTGTGAAATACTGTCTCAAAAAAGAAAACAAGCTGGGTAGGAGAACGGCTACAAGTTCAAGGCCACCCTGAACTCCGGGAGACACTTTCTCCTTCCTTCCTTAATTCTTTCTTTTTTCTTTCCTTTTTTCCTTCTTTCGATTTTTCGAGACAAGGTTTCTCAGAAGTTATGGAGTCAGTCTGTGGACCAGGCTGGCCTTGAACTCAAGAGATCCACCTGCCTCTGCCTCCTGAGTGTTGGGATTAAAAGCGTGCGCCACCACTGCCCAACTGAGACCTTTTCTTAATACAACAAAGAAACTAAAAACTGAAATCCAGTCCTACATCCAGACCTTCCAAGTTCTCAGGATTTAAATTTCTCACAGATTTTAACATTTTCAGGCCAGCAGTGGTTGAAATTTCTAAACATTCAAGACTAAATTACCTTATAATCTGTTCTATCTATAAAGTCACCAAGTTACACACAAAAGTGTAAGTCACACAGAGCATTTCCAGGGCACTGACTGCCATTTTTAATGTGTATCTGACTCCAGGATTTCAAACCCATGTACAGACTGTCCATGTACACAAATCTGTTTTCATTTCCCGACAGTCACTATCAAAGCTGCCTACTCCTACCATCCCACCCCGTCAGCACCTCCACACAGCCACACTTCTGAGGCCTCTTACCCTCTAAGTGGCCTTTGCCACAGCCTGTTCTCTGGCTCACAGCCACCTTGGTTCAAACCCTGTCTTCTGGGGAGCGCCGTACTGGAATTCCACAGTCTGCCCCCTTTATTTCACCTACTCTTTCTACTGCTCCAATCTACTGTATTTTAAGTAATACACTTGACCAAAGACCCTGAGGACTTATAAGTTTTAAAGAAACCCATACTCCTTACCCCAGCAGAGTCTCCATAAAAAGTCTGCACTCCTCTGGTCCAAGGCCACAAAGAGCCACAATTTGCAACACACAGAACGCTCTATTGTCCCTAGGCATTTATTCATACTTGCAGGTCCCACCTCCTGAAATACCTAACTCCTCCCATTTGCTTGGGGCAGAAACCTCTGGTGCAAAGCCCTCCCAGGGCCTACCAATGCCAGAGTAGAAAAATAGGTTTCCTTCCTCCAGTTTTACCCATTTTGTATCATTCAGTGTTGTAAATGTCGGTTTTCTAGGTTTTCTAGGTTTTCTTCTCCGCCAGACTAAAATTCTACGGTGAGGAGGAAGAGCTACCTAGAGCTAGGGCTTGGCTGCTTGGCAGAGTCGCTCACCAACAGTGCCAGAGTCCTGGGTTCAATAACCAATAAACAGCACCTCAGAAACAATGGTACGTGCCTAAAATCTCTATCTGCAGGTTCCAAAGTTCAAGGTTATACTTCCTGCAGGAGACTCTGTCTTTCTTTTAAACTGAAACAAGCAACCAAACAAACAGAAAGTTTTTGTACCGTCTGGCTAGTGCTGACAAGACAGTTGACCTGTTAAAGGAATAAATGACACAGCAGTCAATGACGCCGTCACCTTCTCAGGTCAGGTCACTACAGAACAAGCCTACCAAGGCCACAAACTGCCCAGGCCCTCAAAGCCACTAAAGGAACAGGGCAGACAGGCAGGAATGGAGGATGTCTAGTTCAAATTCACTTCAGTCGTAGAGGCTGCAAGGCCCTGGGTTCAGTGGCCAGTACCACGGGAAAATGAAAAGAAATTATCCAGGCCATGGCGGTGCACACCTTGAGTCCAGCACTCGGGAAGCAGAGAATCCGTGAGCTCGAGGCCAGCCTGGTCTACAGCGCTCTATAGTTCCAGCATAGGCTCCAAAGCTACAGTGAAACCCTGTCTTGGAAAAAAAAGAAGCAAACCAGCCTCACGCCCGCTCCTTCACCATTCTAAGGGCCAGAGCTTTGTTTTCCACAGCCATACAACAAAGCAGGTGACATCAGTGCTTAGCTCACCGATGGAGAGAAACTGAGACTAGCTTTATTCCTTTGAGACAAAACCTCACTCTGGCCCTAAACACAGCTCTGGTTGACATTAAACTCATGATCCTCCTGTCTCAGCCTCCGAAGTTTACAGGTAAGCTACAAGTTCCAGCCTGAAGCTAAGATTATTAATAAAGTCACTTTTAGGGAGCTGGAGAGATGGCTCAGCAGTTGAGAGCACATGCTGTCCTTTCAGAGAGACCCAGGTTCAATTCCTAGCACCCATATGGCAGCTCACAACTGCCTGTAACTCTAAGATCTGACACCTTCATACAGACACACATGCAGGCAAAACACCATATGCACATAAAATAAAAACTAAATAAAATTTTAAAAATAAAATCAACTTTTAATTTTTAAAATATTTTTATTTCTAATCATGAGAGTATGTATGGTCTGTGAGGGTTTGCACACCTCAGGAGTGTCTGAGCCCAGAATCTGAAGTTACAGTCATGAGCAATCAAATGTCATGCTGAGAATAGAACCCGGGTCCCTAGGAGAGCAGCACACACTCTTAAGCACTGAGCCATCTCTGCAGCCCCCGCTTTATTTTAATATGTCTACGTGTGTGGATATACGAATACGTGAGTGTTGGTGCTCGGGAGTCCAGGAGGGCATGGGGTCACCTGCAGCAGACCAGCAGGCCATTGAGAGCCACCCGGTGTGGGTGCTGGGAAGCAAACAGTTCTCTGCTAGAGCAGCAAACGCTCTTAAACACTGAACAATCTCTCTAGCCTGCCTTTAAAATAACAGTAGTAATTATTGCTATTATTATTATTATAAAAAGAAAGTTCTCCCCATGGACCCTAGAACTCACTATATACACTAGACTGGGCTCAACTGCAGAGATCCACCTGCCTCTGCCTTCCTAGGATTAAAAGTGTGTGCCACCATTGTCCAGCTTAGTGATTCTTTTGATTTGAATAATAAGATTAGTTTGAGAGGTTGGCTCAGCTGGTGAAGGCACTTGTTGCCAATCCTGACGGTCTGAGTTCAGTCCGAGGGACCCACTTTGTAGAATCAGAAAACTTGACTCCTGTAAACTGTCTTCTGACCCCCACATGCATAAACACATAAACACAAACACAAACACACACACACACAAAATACATTACATTAAAATATACATTTTATTAAAAGGTTTCATACCACTAGGATTAAAGACCAATTTGATTCTAAAGCCCAAACTTTGAGCCGATACAAAAGTACGTAACTGTTACCTGCAGGGGCCTAAGCTTAAGCTGTCTGCACCCTCACACACCAGAAGGCACTAAGATGCTACCATCCTACTCTCCAAATCTGTATGAGTACGTACTATGTTTACTTAGATGGTGTAACTAAAGAACACAGGGGAGGCTACAAGAAGCATCTAATCCTTATAGCAGGGAATTTTATTTCCCTGTTCTGTTAAAGAAACCAAAGATTAAGAAGCAATGGGACCAGAGCAGAGCACAGCCCAAAGCCCGCTCCAACCACAGACAACTGGACGATGGCATGGTACACCGAGCCCACCAAAAAGGTTTCCAGAGAGGGATGGGGTGTGCTGTTAGCTATACAGCCAGGCTGGCCTTGAACCTGAGGTCCTCTGGTCCTGGAACACAAGCGTGCAAGTGTCAGGTTGTGAGACCCTGTCTCCAAAATAAATATAAATAAATAAAATAAATCACATTATGTGAAAGAATTAGAACCAAGTGGTCTGTCATCTTAAATCAGGGGGGGAAAAACAGGAGGCATAACATTTTAACTTATGTTTCTCCCAAATCTCAAAATGGCCAGGAACACTGTCTAAAACCAGCCTACAGCGCCTCTGGGATACACTCATGGCTGATGCAGTGAGAAGCCGACTCTTGGGTCACTTTGAGAACACAGCTGTCTTCACCCTACACTACAGCCCTGAGCCATTCTCACCTACTGCTTCACAACAGATCAAGTGTGGAAAGAAGCTGTCTTTAGACACAAATGGCCAGGCTGTCTAAAATCCCCAAACTGAGACACTGGGAGCTAGCCCAAAAGATCTTAGCGAAAGTGTTTGGTTGAACTAACACTCTAAGAGCTCACCCTTCAGGCTGTCTATCTAAAGACAAATTTTCTCTCCTCCAAACTTAGCAGCCATGGAGCCAGACTGAGGGCTCAGAAGTCAAGAGCGTGGGTCGCCCTGTCGGGTGACCCAGGGTTCACCCCTCAGCACAAGCATCTGGGGCTCCAGTTCCAGGGGGGTCTGGCGCCCTCTTCTGGCCTCCTCAAGCACAACACCCACATGGTGCACAGGCACACCTGCAGGCAAAACACCCTAACACAAAAATAAAATAAAAATTTAAAAATAGCAGCAATATGATTTTCTGGAAAGAAAAAAATGGAGATGGGCTCCTCAAATTTCTTTATGAAATCTTTCAGAGAAAAGAAAAGTTGAGTTATAAATTAAACATCTACTTTTTAAACAAAACTCAGTGAAAAAGACAGTCCTCTTCAATTAAAATAATTCAGCATGTTCCCAGAAAGTCTCTTATTAGTTTGAAATAAAATTAACTTTGAAGACAACAAATCTACCATTTCTTTAGGATTAAAACAGCCCATGAATGGGTTACAACAAGGAATTAAAATGTTTGGGACAGGATGTGGGGGAAAAAACATCAAACTTTCAGTATTTGTACACATACAGTTTCTGAAACTCTGGAGAATACGAAGCTGAAGATAAGCACTAAATACATGGATCTCTAAGTTTGAGGCCAGTCGGGTGTAAGAGTGAGTTCTAGTACTACAGAGACACCCTGTCTCGAGAAACAAACAGCACAACAAATGAACACAAAAACATATTGCAAAATAGGAAGATTTCCTTCGACTTTTAAAATATCCTGGCAAAGGGGGAGTGAGAATGAGTTTTTTCTATATGGTTTGCTCTAAAAGTAAGGGTCATAACAGGCCATAATGGCTTTGCTATACACATACATGAAATGCCCTCGTCAATAAGCAATTTCAATTAATCAATAATGCAAAACGACCATTACATGTAATTTGCATTTTAATACCAAATCCATACCATCTTCAAATATCAAGACTTCCTTAGGCACAAGTCTAACACTGTGAGAAAGCAGAGCTCTATTTCAGCCAGACAGAAGCCAAGGATCCTTGGTAAGAGCCATGTAAGGAGCCTCACTGTGATGCCTGAGACAAGTCAGACCAAGTCATGAATTACCCCGGGGTTCTACAATTGACAGGGAGATTTTCTCTTCCACTGAGTGATCAGAACATGGATTGCCTCTGCCAGCAATCTCCAACCTACACACACACACACACACACACACACACACACACACACTGACCCAAGCTCTAAGAAGAGAAGAGTGAAGAGAAAAAAAAAAAGAACTAATAAAGGGGTCAAATGAACTCTCCACACATGCCCACGATGGGGCTGGAGGTGGCCGGGCCATGCACGCTGTAATTTCAACACTAAACAACCAGAAGGCAGTCAGCTGTAGCCCAGCCTATCCTTGAAAAGAAGGAAATCTAGATTTTGAAATTTAAGTTTACTACATGAAAGAAAAAAGGGAAAAAAAAAAGTTTCAGAGTTGATGGCACCAAAACCAGAACCAAAATCGAGTTCGTTTATAGGGTAGGCCAAAGCCAAAGTCTATGTCCAGTGCACGGGGCTCCTCCGCAGACCCCTGTGCTGTAGCAATCACAACTTTCAGCGTCTTAAAAACCCCTCTTCTGTCATTGTAGACAGACATCTAAGGGTATCACACAAGGCTTAACAGTTACTATCAGAACAAACCAATCACGGCTCCTTAAACTGCAGGTAGACCTTGCTTCAAAAGCCGCCCTGCCCTCCAGTTCCTTCCTCCCAATTTTGAATGCTCTGCAACGCCTGTCAGCGAGGTCCCCCCATGGCTTCAGTTTCTGAGTCGGTTTTACCGGACGGTGACCAAATCAGAAGGGGAAAATCTCCTACAACTGGGGGGCCGGGGGCTGCTCCGAAGCCTGCCTGGTCCTGCCCCTCGCCCTGACAGTTTGCTCTCTGCCCCTACTTACTATCTTTCGGCCCGGAGCTGTCCAGAAAGGGGGAAATTGGGAGACCCAGAGGAGTCCGGGGGGTTGGGGGGGGAAGGTGGGAGTGATAAACGAACAAGTAACACCCCACGGCTGCTCCGTGGGGTGCGGGGGAGGCCGACGGGCACGGACCGTGCAGTGGAAACCGCACCTGAACCGACCTCCTCCCTTCCTACCCCCCAGAGCCCGGTCTCCAACTAATAACGCTACGAAAAACCCCTTGAAAACTTTTCCAAACCGGAAGAGAAGGCTTCTCCCCGGGCCTGCGAGCTCGTGGGGAGCGGGCTGGAGTTGGCAGCCCCGAGGGGGACCGCGGGGAGCGGGGTGGGGCGCGGGCGAGGGGTGCAGGGGCGGAGTACCTGGAATGGACGGGAACCGGCGGAGAGTTCCGAGCCCGCCGAGCGCTCTCCCGCACGGCCTCGGGGGGTCCCCGGCGCTAGGACCGGGGCTCCCCGGAGAGCAGGCAACCCCCGATTCGGGCCTACGAGGAAACTTTCCGGGCCGCGGCTGCACCTGACTTCTCGCCGCCCCTCCACCCCGCGCCCGCCAGGCCGCCCGCCCCGCCCCGCCCCGGCCAGGCCGTCCGGAGCGCCGCCGAGGGGCGGTGGAGATAAATAAACCGCACGGTTACCGGGATCCCGGGCCCGTCCGTCCGCCGCCTGCGTGGTGCTCGGGGCCGGGGCTGCCGCACACTCCCCCCGCCGCCCGGGTCCCCGCCGCCCGGCCTTCCGCCCCGCGGGAGAGCCCGGGGCCGGCGCAGGAGGCAGCCCCGGGGGACCCCAGGGGCGCGGGAGGCCTGTGGCGCGGGGGCAGGGCGCGGCCGCCGCGGGGCCCGAGGCCTAGGGCGCCCCCCCAGCTCCGCGGCGCTCCCCAGGCCCGGCCCGCGCAGGCCGCGCTCCGTCCGCCGCCGGAACCCCCGCCGTAGCCGCCCGCGGGCGTCCCCGAGGCCCCCGGTCCCCGGGCCCCCGCCACCCTAGCGCCGGCCGCACTCACCCTTTCATTCTCCGCCCGCGGCCTGGCGTGGGCCGGCGAATCCCCGGCCTCACGTAAGCGCGCTCGCCGCCCGCCCTGCCTGCGCGGCCCAGCCCGCCGCCCTACGGGAGCCCGGGGATGTGGGCCGGGCCTGGGGCCGCCTCTGCTTACCTTTCACCATCCTTTTTTTTTTTCTTGTTTTTTTTTTTTTTTTCCTCCTCCTCCTTCCCCCCCCCCTCCCCCGCCCTTCCCGCGACTGGGCTGACAGCTCCGAGAGGCGCTGGCGGTGCACTAGGAAGCTCGGCGGCTCCGGCTCTCCCCCTGGGCTCCAGTGGGAGCCTTTCCCTGTCGAACCCGAGGGGTGAGGATCATATTTTTATTTTGGGTAGGCGATCATTAGGGGGAAATCCCTGAATGTACTCTCCAGCCGAGAAGGCAGGGCTGCCCGGCTGCGCTGGCAGGGGCAGCAGCCCCCTACAGCACCACTACCGGCACCGCGGGGACATGACACCACAGAGCGGCTCCTCTGCCCTGCCAAACGACAACTTTCCTACCATCTTGGAGGCAGAGCAAAGAGGAGCCAGGGCGAAAAAGTGCAACCGGCTTCGGATAAAGTACACATCTCTACCTCTCCTCGCTGGAAGAAGTCCACACTCGCGGTCTACACCGGCGCCTAGGGGGTCTGAAAAGCGGGGAAGAAAACAAGCAAGTTCATTTGCTCCGTGGGGGGAGGGGGGATGTTTCTGCACCTCTGATGGAAAGAAATCTTTACAAGACACAGGCTTTACGATATTATTGTTTTCCATTTTAAGTTTTCCCCCCGGTGGTGACAGTGGTAGCTTAATTTTTTTTTCAGACTAATTATGATTTTTCTCTGTGGCAGGACCAAGTTCCGTATGTGGTGGTTAGTCTGTAAATTGGCACCTCAGAGACTTAAAGGTCACTTTATCGCATTTATTTTGTTGCCCGTTTATATTGTATGTATGCGTGCTTATGTTTTCATGTTACAGTTAAGATTGTGTGTTCTTGGTATCCACGAAACTGAGGGTGCTGCAAGTCAATTGTAAAGAGATGTCTTTTGTCTTCTCTCAAAGCGAAGTAAGTAAAATCTATTGACTGTCCAGAAAGACCTAAGATAGCTAGCTGTTTATTTTTCACAGTGCAAATAAAAGTGTCGTGTATCTAAAGCGTCCTACAGCAGACCAAGCCTGTGATGGTCTGTCTGCCCAAGAAGAAAGATTACTCCAGTAAACCTAGCTGTAGATTGAAAGATGCTTTGGATTTTCTTTAAGTAAAATTATTTATTAAGAATTACATCTAGGATTTCATTTGTGTTACTTTCAGTTTGTATAGATAATTTAATGTACAGTTCTGTCTGCCTCTCTCTCACAGAATTGAAGGGTGCGTTTGTCTTCCTAGTGTTGAAATGTTCAGACCGTCTAGTGTAGTGCCAGCTTGTTGAGTAACTTTATAGACTGCAGAGATGTCGAATCTACTTTTGGTTTTTTGAGTCCGGGTTTCTCTGTAGCTTTGGAACCTGTCCTGGAACTAGCTCTTGTAGACCAGGCTGACCCTGAGCTCACAGAGATCCACTACCAGGCTATGAATTTACTCCTTTTTTTTTTTTTTTTTTGGTGCTGGGACTCATCACAAAACGAGGTAGACCTGGTCCATGACCTCATATTCTAATATCTCTGTCTCTGTCCCCCACCCCCCACCCCTGCCCGTCTGGTGACCAGCTGATTTCAATGAGCTGGAATGGCAGGAAGGCAATGACAAAGCAGGTGTGACTAGGTCAGACTGACAAGGGCCAGAGATGTCTTTTTTTTATTATTGATATTTATTGAACTCTACATTTTTCTCTGCTCCCCTCCCTGCCTCTCCTCCCCCAAGGTCCCCATGCTCCCAATTTACTCAGGAGATCTTGTCTTTTTCTACTTTCTACTTCCCATGTAGATTAGATCTATGTAAGTCTCTCTTAGTGTCCGCATTGTTGTCTAAGTTCTCTGGGACTGTGGTTTGTAGGCTGGCTTTCTTTGCTTTATGTTTAAAAACCACCTATGAGTGAGTACATGTGATAATTGTCTTTCTGTGTCTGAGTTACCTCACTCAAAATAATGTTTTCTAGCTCCATCCATTTTCCTGCAAAATTCAAGCTGTCGTTACTTTTTTCTGCTGTGTAGTACTCCATTGTGTAAATATACTACATTTTCCTTATCCTTTTGAGGGGCATTTAAGTTGTTTCCAGTTTCTGGCTATGACAAACAATGCTGCTATGAACATAGCTGAGCACATGTCCTTGTGGCACGATTGAGCATCCTTTGGATATATACCCAAAAGTGGTATTACTGGGTCTTGAGGAAGGTTGTTTCCTAATTTTCTGAGAAATCGCCACACTAACATCCAAAGGGGCTATACCAGCTTGCATTCCCACCAGCAATGCAGAAGTGTTCCCTTTTCCCTACAACCTCTCCAGCATAAGTTGTCATCAGTGTTTTTGATCTTGGCCATTCTTACAGGTGTTAGATGGAATCTCAGAGTTGTTTTGATTTGCATTTCTCTGATGACTAAGGATGTTGAACATTTCCTTAAGTGTCTTAAAGCCATTTTAGATTCCTCTGTTGAGAGTTCTCTGTTTAGGTCACTACTCCATTTTTGGATTATGTGTTCTTTTGGTGTCCAATTTCTTGAGTTCTTTGTATATTTTGGAGATCAGACCTCTGTCTGATGTGTGGTTAGTGAAGATCTTTTCCCATTCTGTAGGCTGTCATTTTGTCTTGTTGAGCTTGTCCTTTGCTTTACAGAAGCTTTTCAGTTTCAGGAGGTCCCATTTATTAATTGTTTCTCTCAGTGTCTGTGCTGCTGGGGTTATATTTAGGAAGTGGTCTCCTGTGCCAATGCATTCAAGTGTACTTCCCACTTTCTCTTCTATAAGGTTCAGTGTGGCTGGCTTTATGTTGAGGTCTTTGATCCATTTGGACTTGAGTTTTGTGCATGGTGATAGATATGGGTCTATTTCCATTCTTCTACATGTTGATATCCAGTTATGCCAGCACCACTTGTTATATATGCTTTCTTTTTTTCCATTTAATATTTTTTTGCTTCTTTATCAAAAATCGGGTGTTCAAAGATGTGTGGATTGATATCTGGGTCTTCTGTTTGGTTCCATTGGTCCTAATGTCTATTCTTATGCCAATACCAGGCTGTTTTCAGTACTGTAGCTCTGTAGTAGAGTTTGAAGTCAGGGATTGAATTTACTTTTTTAAAAAATGATTTATTTATTTTTATTTTATGTGCATTGGTGTTTTACCTGCACGTGTGTCTGTGTGAAAGTGTGGAATCCCCTGGAACTGGAGTTACAGACAGGTGTGAGCTGCCTTGTGGGTGCTGGGAATTGAACCTGGGTCCTCTGGGAGAGAAGCCAGTGCTCTTAGCCACTAAGTCATCTCTCCAGCCCCAGAATTTCCTTTTTTTTTTTTTCTTTTTCTTTTTCCTTAAGAGCAAACTTTAGTACATAAAGAGTATCAGAGTTAAACTGTCCTGTGTGGAGGTGACATTGAGGTGCTGCATGCTGGCTTTTACTCCTCCACTTGCTGAGGCATGAAAAGTGCAATAGGAAATGACCAGGCTGTTCATGTGTTCGAAGGGAATGAGGAATTTTCATTTAAATTCATTATAAATCATTTAGGAGTAACTGATAACTCAAGTTTAAAATGCCTACTTCTGAGTTACCACTTTAAGATTAATTCAGATACTTTTTGTAGAACTTTATTATCTAAATTTGCATGTAATATCTTCTGAGAGTTTTACCTCCCTTTGATGGGAAAACACTATAGGCATTAAAATTAGCCAGTTTCTCACAGCTTGGAAACCTTACTTGTGAAGTTGTGTTATATTTACAATTTTATTGTTTCTTTTGCTTTGTTTTGAGATAGGATCTTGCTGTATAACCCAAGCTGGCCCTGGACTCAGTGTGTAGTTCAGACCTGCATAGAACTCCTAGCAATCCTCCTGCCTCTCAAGTGCATTCAGCCTTCCTGTCACCGCAGACCTGTTTGTGTGACCAGCAAAGGCCGTGGCGCCTGGCTTTAAAAGGATTTCGTTGCTTTTTTGTGCATAACCCATTTTACTTTACATTGTCATAACCCATGTTTACCTCATCATACCAGCTAGCCAAAATTTGGGGAATTACAGTTCAGCCAAGAAGGAAGAAATCCCACTAAATCTACTTGGAATTGTGAAGATTTGTTAGATTTAGCATGTGGAAAGGCCCTGAGTTCCTCAAGTGGAGGTCAGAAGACAGTCTGGGAGTCTCGCCTTCCACCATTGATCCCTCTCAGGGATCAAACTCAGGCCATCAGGTTTGGCAGAGAGACTTTACCCCGTGAACCACCTTACCAGCTCAGGATTTGTTTAGGCTGACAGTTAAAAGCATTCCAATGCCATCTGTGATTCCTAGGAACTGTGGGTGCTAATACAAATTTATAACAGTTTAGGAACCCTTGTTTTCCCCAGTGAAATCCTCTACTCAAATTTAGCTGATATTGCTGAGTACTTGATAGACTTTGGGAACCTTTCTAGATGCTTCATTTCTGTTTATTTATTTTATTTTATTGATTTTTCGAGACAGGGTTTCTCTGTGTATCCCTGACTGTGCTGGAACTCATGCTGTAGACCAGGCTGGTCTCGAACTCAGAGATCCACCTGCCTCTGTCTCCAGAATGCTGGGATCTGTGTGCACCACTGCCACCTGGCTAGACACTTTATTTTTTTTTAAAGATTTATTTATTTATTATGTATACAACATTCTGCCTCCATGTATGCCCGCACGCCAGAGGAGCGCGCTAGATCTCAGTACAGATGGTTGTGAGCCACCATGTGGTTGCTGGGAATTGAACTCAGGACCTCCGGAAGAGCAGCCTTAACCTCTGAGCCATCTCTCCAGCCCATGGCTAGACACTTTAATGTATGCGTTATTTATTTGCCGTTTTGGGTTTGGCTTAGTTTGAGACTGTTCCACCATGTTACCCGGGCTGGTCTAGAACTCACTCTGTAGACCACACTGGTCTTGAATTCACAGAGATCCCCTTTACCTCTGCCTCATAAGTGCTGGAATTAAAAGTATATACCACTGTCTTCTCCCCTTTTTGAGAAAGGGTCTTTCCCTGTAGTCCAGGATGGCCTTGAACTCTCTTTGTGGCCCAAGGTAGTCTTGAATTCATAATCCTTTTACTACAGCCTTTAGTGTTAAAATTATATACACCAAGATATCTTGCTGGATCTGCCTTTTGCTACTAACGATTTTAGTTTCGTAAAAATTGAGTACTTGGCTGAAGAGGTGCCTTAGTGGCTAAGAGCAGCTACAGCTCCTTCAGAGGACCCAGGCTCAGTTCCTCACACCCACACCCACACAGTCGGCCCCAAACGTGTGTCTCAAGTTCTGGGGAATCCAGTGTCCTCTTCTGACCTCAGTGGGCACCAGAAATGCATGTAGTGTATATACATACATGCAGGCAAAACACACACATAAACCTGAAATTTGAGTACCTCATTGTGAATATTATAATGAAGTTATTAAGAAAATGACAACTGGATCCTGTCCTTAAAAGTTCTCCTTTATATGGTGGATATATATGTATGGAAATACAACAATATCCACTATTTTGTTTGCTTACTAAAAAATTAGTTTCAAAAATACCATTTAGAGATTGTAGATTTAAAGTAAAGGATTCATTGTGTCATAAATAAAAAAGCCACCCCTTTCCTGGCAAATGTTTGATGACAGAATAATCAATTCTGTTTTTTTTTCTTTAAAGAAAGAATCTGCTGACAATAGACATTGTTACTCCGTTTTAGTAAGACTTTTGTTTGATATGGAGGGAGCTTGTTTTGTGGATCACTTGGGTTTTATTCTTTTTTGAGAAAGGGTCTCATGTGCCCTAGGCTAGCCTCAAACTGTATATAGCTGATTCTCCTCTCCCTACCTTTGAAGTGCTGGGATCACGGACATATATACCACATCCAGCATATTTAAACACTGAGGGCAGGCTCCATACCAGACACTGGCTTGGTAGCTAATGCCAGGCAGGAGGATGGACAGACAGACCCAGAGACCTTGCTTGCATGGATGAATGAGTGTCGCAACACAGTGTTGCAGTTATTGCCGAGGCTGGCTGGGCAGCAGTAAGCCAAGCCAGCTCCTGGCTGCTGTGGGCACCACACAGACCTGGTGTGACAGTCATCCCATCACAGCTGCAGTTGCGGGTTGTGACTCAATATCTACTACAGATAATCCATATCTACTGGGCAGCGGCAGGCACCGTGTGCCTAACAGTGACCACAGACAAGTATTTTTTTTTCATTCTAAGCCTGTTTTAGAAACAGCCATTGATAGTATTTCTACCTAAAACAAAAGACTGTGTTTTACTGTGGTTACTGGGTCTTGCAAGAAACTATCTCATTCATTGATGTATATCAAGATATTCTATATAGAATAAATATATTCTTTATATTATATAGTCTATATAGAATATAAAAATACAATCTGTTTTGAGGTGTGTGTGTGTGTACTCAATGAGAGTAGTAAACGGAAAGAAAAAAACTCAGGTACACATTGTATAGAGTAGACACAAAGCTTTAGATTATTTCAGTGTGAAATTTCTGTAAATATGTAAATGTGTGTATGTATGTATATATGTTTAAACTAGGCATGGTGACACATACCTTTTAATCTCAGCAACTTGGTAGGCAGAGGCAAGAAGATCTCTTCAAATTCAAAGCCAGCCTGGTCTACATAGTTCCAGGACAGCCAGGACAATTTAGTGAATCTCTCTTGCTCTCTCTCTCGCTCTCTCTCTTATGTATATGTATATGTGTGTGTGTGTGTGTATATATCTATATATATATATATATCCATTCAAACATTGTCAAAGTACACATAAGCATTAACTAGATAATCTAAATTCTAACCCTTACCCAGGACCACTCAGGCCTGAAAACTGTTATCTCATTTTATGCACAAATCGAGAAAGGAGTTTGAGAGTTCTGTAGGGAGGAGGCTGTTCATTTTGTGGGTCTCGTCTCAAAGCCGAAAGATACCCTTCAAGACCTAGGTAGTCAGTGGCTGTGCTGATAGCAGGCCAAGACCTGTGGCCCTCTTCAAGCTATAGGCAGAGAACGTAGGTGACAGTGTAGCCTCAACTGTAGACATTGGGGGACAGGAAAATAACTCCACCATAAGTCACAATGTAAGGGATCATTAGTTCAAAAAATAAAAATAAAAGCTTCAAAGCAAGATTGGAGATTAGATCTAGGTAGAATTAGCAATGATAGCCAACATTTTCTGTAATTTACCATGGGGAAAAAGAAGTGTCCCCAAAGTGATAGTTAGTAAAATGTAGTAAAGAGAGAAATCCCTAGAGACCTCAGGATAATAAGCATGGTTTAGCACAAGGTGACAGTGTTCATTTCTGTGGCATCCTTGCTAAACAAGCTTTTGTAGATCCGCTAGGAATGTAACCACGATTTCCATGGGACGTTGTCAACGCAGCCACTAATCAGTTTAGACCTGCTCTCCCGAGTCCTCAGCACGCCATTCCGATAGACTGCCAGAGTTCAGGGTAAGGCGGGGGCAGTGCAGGAGCAGACCCACTGGCTCAGGATAAAAGGAAGGAGGGGGCTGTGCTCGATGGAGAAGACTGTCAGAAGAAAAGGGAAACCTCTGCGACTCAAATTAGGCTGCTTGTCTTTACTCTGTATGCTTTGCAGCTCCTGGGTGTCACGTGATCTTATAGACATTTGCATTTTGTTTTATTCTTGGTTGTTCTCTATTGAGAGACACTGTCTCTCAAACTAGCCTGGGATTAACCGTGTAAACCAGACTGGCCAGGAAACTGGCCACCTTTCAGTGCCAGCCTTCGAAGCGCAATGACATAGGCATTGCCCACCATTCCTCACTGTGTTTTAGACATAAAAACACAAGGAGAGCCAGCACAATGGCTCAGCAGAGAAAGATACTGGGCAGCCTAGCTTCTCTCCCTCTGGCCGCACCGTGAGGTGGGAGGAGTGAACAGGCTCCACAGAGCTTTCCCCTGGCTTCAGACCTGCACAGTCAGCTTCCTCCACCACCACACAGATAGCTAATAATCCCTTTCATCAGAATAAGCCAGTTGTGGTGGCACACACCGGTAGGATTTGCTGAAGGAGGCAGAGGCAGGAGGATCACAAGTTCGAGGCCAGCCTGGTCTACACACTGGAGGCTGGAGAGATGGCTCAGAGGTTAAAAGCATTGCCTGCTCTTCCAAAGGTCCTGAGTTCAATTCCCAGCAACCACATGGTGGCTCACAGCCATCTGTAATGGGGTCTGGTACCCTCTTCTGGCCTGCAGGCATACACACAGACAGAATGTTGTATACATAATAATTAAATAAATATTTTAAAAATAAAAAAAATCAGAATAAGACATGAGCAGAGGTTGGAGAGAGGCCTCAGTGGTTAAGAATACTGACTGCTCTTCCAGAGGACCTGGGTTCAATTCCCCCCACGGGGCAGCTCACAATGGTCTGTACCTCCAAGATCTGCTGTCCTCACACAGATAGTTATACAGGCAAAATACCAATGCACATAAAATAAAAATAAAGTATAATTTAAAAAAGAAATGAGACAAAAGCAGGTAAAACTCGCCTTGCCCTCCTATTTGCTGGTACTTTTTTGCCCCTTATTGTGGTGTCTTCGTCTCTGGCGTGAGGCCCCGTGGCAGAATGTCACCCGGCATAACCAAGGCCTAGAGGTTGGTCCCCAGCATTGGAGGGGGAAAAAGTATTAACATATCACATGTATGGGTGTGTCCCTGGACTGGGACCAAAAAAATGTGAAGTGAAACACTGTCACTGTTTAAAGGAGAAATGTGTGGATCTTCTGTTACTGAACAGTGCGCAAGAAAGGTGGGTGGGTGGACGGACGGACGGACAGAAGGACAGACAGACATGATAGATAATAGATGGGTGGATGGATAAACAGAGAGAGAGAGAGAGAGAGAGAGAGAGAGAGAGAGAGAGAGAGAGAGAGAGAGAGAGAGATAATAGATGGGTGGGTGAATGGACGGATGGGTAGATGGATAGACTGACAGGTAGATAGATAGAGATAATAGATGGGTGGATGGATAGACAGACAGATAGAGATAATAGATGGGTGGGTGGATGGATGGACAGAGATAATGGGTGGGTGGACGGACGGACGGACAGAGATAATAGAAGGTGGGTGGATGGATGGACAGATGGATAGACAGATGAGATAATAAATGGGTGGGTGGATGGATGGACAGATGATAGATGGGTGGGTGTTGGGGACTGCAGACCATCAGACCCTGAATTTCCTGTAAACAACTTGTTTTCCTCTGCTCTGAGCAGCCTGCAGCTGCTCTGAGCACGAGACCCTCATGGCAGGGGAGTGGTTTCTGGTGGCCCTTCAGCTGAAAGATCCCGAGAGCTGGGGCATGGCCAGAGCACTATATAAGCTGCCCCTGAACACAATAAAGGGGGAATTCTTGTTTCAAGGATGACCTGTGTCTCTGTGTCTTTGTGTGTTTAAAGCTCCAGGCCCTTGCCCAGCTCACAAACATAGTGTAGGCGTAGTACTATGGTATACGTAGTAACATGGACGGTACAGGTGGGTGGGTGGGTAGATGGATAGATAGATGTGCCCCATTCTTAACTTACATTTAAATCCACAGGAATGATGGAATCTAAGGAAAAACTTGAGATTACCAGTTTTAAATTATGCACCCCCTTCACACACACACACACAGTCACTGGCAGAGCTAAACACACATCCATGGGAAATTTGTTGACTAACGTGTCACCCTGGCTAGAGCATCTCATCAAAATGTAGTGTGTCCGTGCAATAGGTCACCCTGCTTCACAGACACAAAGATGCATGGAATCATTGTGTTGTCAATAAAAAACAAAACTGGCAATGTGAAGGCTTCTCTTGTGGAAAAGGAAGTAAAATGGGGTTTAGGATTTGAATGGGAATGCCACCCTTATCATGTACACTGGGTTTATTTCCCAACTGATGAGCTTGTGTGTGGTGATATTTTGTTTGTGCTGTAACAAATAAAGCCTGCCTGAAGATCAGAGTGTGGAGCTAAGCCACTAGTCAGCCGTAGAGGCCAGGGAGTGCTGGCGCATACCTCTAATCCCAGCACTAGTCAGCCGTAGAGGCCCGGCAGTGCTGGCGCACACCTCTAATCCCAGCACTAGGGAGGTGGAGACAGGCAGGGATATGGCTGGGCAGAGAGAGGAATATAAAGCAAAGGAGACAAGAGCTCAGGGCTTTTAGTCAGGACTTGTAGAGACAGCATCTTGCCTATTTGGTCTAAGCATTCAGAGAGGGAAGAACTAGTGACTGGCTCCTCTGCTTCTCTGATTTTTCAGCTTTCACCCCCTAATATCTGACTCTGGGTTTTTATTAATTAGAATTTGCACTACACTTGTAGGAAAGGGTTAGATCCTTGAGGGAGCTCTGACTTTGTGAATGAATTGGGCCGCTGAGGGTGTGCCTTTGAGAGACCTCTCTTGTCCCCAGCTGCCCTTCTCGGTAAGCAACTTGACTCCTGCCTACTAGTCCACCATGATGCTCTGCCAAACCGAGGCCTCGAAACAGTAAATAAATAAACCAGAATAAATCTGCCCACCCTTTAAGTTGTTTCTTTCAGATCTGTGGCCTTTCAATGGAAGTCTTAACACAGCTGCATTATGATTCCCTGAACGTTGTTTACCTATGAGTCAGAAAGATACTTGGATCTAAAGAGAATGGTGTAAGAAAGAAAGGACCAGGGAAGGGAGGGGAGGGGGACAAAGGTGTGGAGTTTTTGGCTTTGTTTTATTTGAGCCAGGGGTTCATATAGCCCACCCCAAAACGGCTTCTTTGTAGCTAAGGATAGCCTTGAACTTTTGATTCTTTTGCCTTGACTTCTAGCATCCTGGCATTGCAGACATAAACCAGCATCCTCAGTTTATACAGGACTGGTGATAGAACCTAAGACTTCATACCTGCTAGAAGAGAGCTTTGCCAACAGAGCCATAGCCCCAGTCCAAAATAAAGCATTTTTCATGCAGCAAGTTCCAATCCTACATATCTTGTGTGTGTGTGTGTGTGTGTGTGTGTGTGTGTGTGTGTTCCAGACAGGGTTTCTCTGTGTAACAGCTCTGGTTGTCCTGGAACTCACAGAGATCCACCTGCCTCTGCCTCCTGAGTGCTGGGATTAAAGGCACAACAGCACACCCGGCCCCATACATAGTTTATTTTAAAAATTGGCATAAATGGAAATTAATTTAAACATTAACTTTTTATTTTTCTTTTTTTCCCTGAGTTTTTCTGTCAACATAGATGGTTCTATACCCTAACAAAATATTTGTAAGAATATCTTTCATTATACAACTTTCCTTTAAACCATTGTGGCGGAGGGGGGCGGGGGGAACAACCAATCTTTCAACTAGGAAAAAAAAATAAATATCCTCATAGTTATAAACCATTTCTATTTTCACAGAAGTTGTGTGTCTATTTTAAATGTATTAAGAGCAATTATGTAGACTAATGCGGACAGAATTTATCCTTCAAATGTTGCAGTAATGGTTTACCTCCGTTTGTGGGCGGATGTACAGATGCTTCCTGTCGCCTGTACAGGATGGTGTTGACATCAGTGTCAGGGAAGGCCGTTAGGCAGCCTTCAGCCAAATGGTAGCCACTGTGTGTAACACAACTTCTAATTGTTCTTAGTAATAAAAGCTTGGAGTCAGATATCAGGGGCTGAAAGCTGAGAGATCAGAGAAGCAGAGCAGCCAGCCACTAGAGTGCTCACCCCATCCTCAGACTGACTGTTTCATGGTGCTGCCTCAGACTGCAGACTGCACTGAGATTCTGTCTCCTCCTGCCTTACAGTCCTCTCTCCACCCAGCCTGTCTCCACCTCCCTAGTACTGGGATCACCTTTGTGTGAGCTGTTTCTCTTTTAGACAGAGTCAATCTCGTGTAGCTCAGGGTGGCCTTAAACTAACACTGATCCGTCTGCCTAGGATTAAAGGTGTGTGCCACCACTGCCTGGCCTCTAGTAGCTTAGCTCTGCACTCTGATCTTCAGGCAAGTTTTATTTGTTAAAACATAAAATATATATCAGCACAATTACTGTCTATATTGAGGAGGGAGGGAGAACTGTTACTTAAATGTTACTTACTTGTTTCTGCTTATGACACAAGATCATATTCTCTGTATTGCTCTGGAGCCTCATACACACTATGCAGTCCAGGCTGACCTCACAATCAGAGTAACCTCCCAATTTAACCTGACTAATACTGCAATCAGAGAAATGTGCACCTATGCCCAACTGTTACCTAAAATTATTTAAAGATTTAGTTATTATGCATACAATGTTCTGCTAATATGTACACACCAGAAGAGGATACCAGCTCTCATTATAGATGGTTGATGGTTGGGAGCCACCATGTGGGTGCTGGGAATTGAACTCAGGACCTCTGGAAGAGCAGCCAGTGCTCTTAACCTCTGAGCCATCTCTTCAGCTCCTGTTACCTAAAATTTAAGAGCAGGGCTGAAAAGGTGGCCCAGCAATTAAAAACACCAACTACTCTTACAATGGACCTGGATTCAATTCCCAGCACCCCCATGGTGCCATACAACCATCTGTAAACTCCAGTTCCTGGGATCAAACCCTCTTCGGGCCTTTGTGGGTAACAGGCATGCATGTGGCACACAGACATCCATATAGGCAAAATACCCATACTCATAAAATAAAAATAAAATCGAAGAGCTTTATACATCTAATGGTAAGATGAGCTGTCATAAGTGAGTGTGTGTCTACCTCTGTCTTAGTTTATCTCAGGCAAGGATGGCAGTGCACACACACATCCCAGACCGGAGAGGCTGAGGCAGGCTGATCCTGTGAGTTTGTTCCAGACCAGCTTGACCAACATGGTGCAGCTCCATGTGAAAACAAACAAGGAGGGCTGAGGATATAGTTGTGTTGGTGGCATTTGCCTAGCATGCAGAAAGCCCCGGGTTCAGTCCCAGCACTGA